>NC_090933.1:194842708-195152903 GCF_040938575.1 Ambystoma mexicanum | reverse complement strand
TGGTGCTTGCCAATGATATGACACTTGTACTCAGAGAGATTCAGAGTACATTTGCAGTGCTGATCTATGATGATGCAGTTAGATGTAGAGGTCTTGAATGTGATTGGTGGATGGTCATGTGACTTCTTAGCTACATCCAATGAGGGAATGGCACAGAAAGTGAAGTGGAAATGGTAGAAGGGCTGTTCATGTTACGATATGTCCACGGACATGGCAGTAGTTCGCGGACATCGGGTGTTACATTCGGGGATTTTTGGGTTCAGAAGTCATGCACATGAGAATGAGCACTGAAAGGGATTGGTCAGGAAAGTTTAGTGGGTGTGTTGTGCCAGGAGAGAGTTTCTCAGATGCTCTTTTTGCTGAGAGAACAACAGATAGCTATGGTTGTGTGTTTCAGAAAACAGATTGTTTTGATTTTGGGGGATTCATGGATACATTGGTTGAAGGTGCATGCAGAAAGCTTTGGAGTAGCTGTAGATCTTGGATTTCCACATGTGGAAGTACACTGGCATGGAGTACGTGGAATGAAGTGGTTGGACTTGCTACCTCTTTGTGCTAGTTTGGAGACGGAGCAACATCCAGACATAATTGTAATTCATTGTGGAGGGAACAGTTTAGGACATGTGTCTGGAATTTCATTGCAATTTTCTATGAAAGAAGGACTTGGGAAGGTCATGGACATGTTCCATAATTCTCAAGTAATATTTTCACGGATTGCACAGAAACAAATGTGGCTTTGTTCTTCTTCATTTGGTCCACAAATGGAAAAAGCAAGGCGCAATGTTAATAAGGCTGTTTGTGCCTTTCTAAGAGATTTTGGCATGTCCTCTTTTCACAATGAAAATATTATGTTTCGTGGTACATACATTTTTTGCAGAGATGGAGTCCATCTTACTTATGCTGGCAATCAGATTTTTTTGAGAAATATACAAAATGCATTACAACCTTTTTTAGAATTACAGCATCCATTTTGAAGTAGGTGTTAAGTAATTATAATTTTTGACATACAAACACCTCCCAAAGGCTCTTTTCAGAGCCACCACTTCCTACCAGAGAAAATTGCAATGGTTATGATAGGGTAGCAACCCAATTTTTTAGATGCCCGTGGACTGTCCGCGGACTTCTAAATACAAAGGGCCCTGCTTCATTTATTTTCACTTCTATTTTTTAACTGTGAAAGGCGGCTCTGAAAAGAGCCTTATTTTTTTTTTATTTTTGTAATTTTGTATTTTTTTGATTTTTTATACACAACACACTAGGAGAGGAGGGGAAAGGAGGGTAAAGGGGGAACACCAACCACAGGGATAAGAAAGGGGAAGCTGAGAGAGGAAGATGTAGAGTGGGTTTTATTTGGGTAGTGAGCAGGTCTTCTCATGCTCTTGAGACGATAGTCTCAAAAGCACTGCAAAGTCGCTCCCCCCTGCAGAGTACTGTGTCACAGTACATACATACAACTGTGACCCTCGAAAGGTAAGGGTCATCAGAATTCTGTATGGCCTGTGAGGCAGCTTGAGGAAGATGCTGTCCCACAGAGGTGGTCCTTGTGGTGACAGGTTCAGAAACAGAGGATGAAGTAGAGGAAATCAACCTACTACGTTCTTCGCAAGGTACAACCTTGCGAATAGCCCCAGAGTGAAATGACCTCAGATGTCGCTTCATGGTAGTGGTCCCAAAGCTGTACGAACCGTGCCTCCCGCGACTGAGTATCATTTTTCACTCATTGCAGGTGACATGGTTCGCACGAACCTTAGGACCATTCCCATGAATGGTAAACAACCGCCACACCCAAGACTCACGCCTAGTGCGGGTAGAAGGGATTTCCACTACCTCATTCTCCTCATCCTCTTCTTCCTCCTCTGCATCCTCACTCCTGTTCCCCTCTTCAGGCCCTTGGTGAGGTCGTGGAGGGGGTGGGGTGGTGCTGAGGCAGACACAGCACCAGGTGGGAGCAGTGGAGCCACAGAAGCCATCAGGTTGAAGATGGAAATCTACAGGTTGCAGCAAAATTCTCTGTGCTCTGTAGAATGGCCAAACCACAATGAGAATAAGCTCTAGGGCGTGGTCTTTTATAGGGGTGCTTGTGCGCGGTCTGCGGACATGCGCGCTGTCCGCGGACAGATCGAACACAAAAAAAGGTTCAAAAGGTTTCAAAAAGTATGTATAAACTTATAATTAGTAAGTGGGACTAGTGCTATGGTGAGTTTATATTGGAAAATATTGTGGATTACTTGAAAATGTACTTTTAAATTGTTCGGGGACACGAACAGTGTCCGCATTCAGAACACACGATCAGCGTGGGTGCGGTCACATGGTCACTTCGCAAACATGTTCGCGAAGGAAGCGGCTGTCCGTAGGATACCAAATGCACGGGCATTGGTTTGCGCATGCGCGTTGATGTTCTACGGACACTGTTCGGGTCCTGAAGTAATTAAAAGTGCGTCAGACGTCAAACGAACAGTTACGGATGGCGTTTGTTCTTAGAACAGTGTCAACTTGCTTGTGAACAATACAGACAGAAATAGCGTCCTCAGAACACCTCCATTTTCGTTTCTTTACAAACATTTTAGGACACCGCGTGTGTTCTTACAACAGTTTCAACTTGCTGACGAACAGTACGGACAGGTATAGTGTTCTTCAGGACACCTCCATTTTCGTTTATTTACGAACATTTCAGAACACCAATTGTGTTCTTAGAACAGTTTCAACTTGCTAACGAACAGTACAGACAGGTATAGTGTTCTTCAGGACACCTCCATTTTCCTTTATTTATGAACATTTCAGAGCACCAATTGTGTTCTTAGAACAGTTTCAACTTGCTAACGAACAGTACGGACAGGTATAGTGTTCTTCAGGGCACCTCCATTTTCGTTTATTTACGAACATTTCAGAACACCGTGTGTGTTCTTAGAACAGTTTCAACTTGCTTGCGAACAGTACGGACAGGTATAGTGTTCTTCAGGACACCTCCATTTTTGTTTAATTACGAACATTTCAGGACACCAATTGTGTTCTCAGAACAGTTTCAACTTGCTAGCGAAAAGTACGGACAGGTATAGTGTTCTTCAGGACAGCTCCATTTTCGTTTATTTACGAACATTTCAGAACACCCGTGCTGTCCGCGGACACCTACATTGTTTTTTTTTTTTAAAAAAAGGAAACTAATTACAACTCAATATAAAAATGTAACTTTATTTAACATATATTGATCATTTATGACAGAGAAGGTGAGGCAGAAACGGAAACAAAAACAGGAGAATTAGGGGTTTCAACATGATTGGTATCAGGTGAAGAAGGGATGGACGTCTCATCAAAACGTTTTGGGTTATGGAGAGGGTTTGGTGATAATTGACTGGGATATGGTGAGGGGAGACAAGTACATGTGGGGCAATGGTATGATGTTTTTGTTTTAAAATGATCTTCAACAAAAGTTTTCAAATTATTAAAATTGGTCAACAATGAATCCATTTTTTCTTTTATGTTTTCAAGAGTGTTATCCGTAACAGTTTCATCAGAGGTATTTTCTATTTTGGTATGCTTATGATTTCTTACTGTAATGTTAATTTAAAAAAGTGTCAATGATCATTGGAATAAATATCAAGGGCTAATTAGTACAACCAGTATACTAAGGTGCTTATCTAGAAACATAGGCATTGTGTGCAGCATACATGATGGAGGTGCAATATTCATAAGCTTGCCATGTTGAATAGAGAAATGATAACTGTTTTCTTATTAGACTTTTGCATACTGTGAAACATGTGATAAGTAGATAATAAAACCCACTTACTACATAATTGCATTATTGTAGACAAAACACAAAGAGACAACACCACAAAGAAATATGAGTATATACAAGGAAATTGAAGTAAGAAAAAAAACAGCAGTAGTAGCAAAAAGTGTTCATAACCTAACTGATTACCTTTATGCAGAAAAACTATTGCTCTGTTTCAAAGCTGCTACTTACCCTATATATATATATATCACATGATGTGCCTTGTCTATAAGGAAAGTAGTGTGAATACAAGAGATAAAAATAGGAGCATATACAGGGAAAGTACAGTAATAAAAAAACAACAGAACTATCAGAAAGTGCTGACAACTCTACTCATTATTTTAATGCACAGAAAGGATTGCTGTCTTTCAAGCGTGTGTCTTCCCCTATGTATATGTTTCATATGATATGACTAGATCCTAAGGGAATTATTGTAAGAACATACTTGAAGGATACGTCTAAAAATATATTTCCTTTTCCACTTTTAATTCCTGACTGTTACTGAAGAAAACCATTTGGCCTAGATATGTCAGTAAAGGAAAAAAGGGGGAGCCAGACATGGGATGTCAACAGTGATGTCATCAATGACATTTGTGATGTCATCTTTGATATCCTGGGTGTAAGTCTTAGCAGTGCACGGGGGTGGCGCGAGTTTTGGTTGCTTAGCTTACCATAACTGGCGAATTTCAAGGGTTTTTCGGTTTTACTTGGAACCATAACGTCCCTTTAACCAAGTTTTTTCACTGAATATATATATATATATATATTACATGGCCACGGTAGTGGCCATGTAGATATGGTAAAGTTGCTGTTTCCATAGGAAGAGCACTTTTTGGGCGGCTTATAACTTCGCTCCCCCTAGACAAATCCTCACCAAACTTTGCAAAAAAAGTATATGGCTCACTCTGAATTGTTTTGCAAAGTTTGGTGAGGTTTGGTCCAGGGGGCAAAGTTATAGGGGGGGTCCCAAAACTTTTTTTTTTCCCATATACATAATGGGAAAAAAACTTTGCTCACGCCTACAGCCCAAACCGCTGGACGGATTTACACCAAATTTGCAGCAGGAGCGGCGGCTTGGTCCCGAAAGTGTGCTTTTTTTTATTTGGTGTAAATCCGTCCAGTAGTTTTTTTAAAAAAAGACAAAAATGTAAGTGAAAAAAATTAGTGATATCTGTGTCCGCTTTGCGGACACACTTCCCTGTTCGCTCCGTGGACAGAACCGGGATTGGGCAAGCGACTTGCGTGATGTCCGCGGACATCTGGCGTGCTCTCCCATTGGCTGCAGTAAAGCGTGCAGTGCGTCTTATTTTCAGAGACGCCCGCCATCTTAGTTTATTGTTCGTATATTGGCATCTGTAGCAAGCTCTGCAGTGACTTCAGACTTCACAAGTGATTATCACAATGTAACAAGCGAAAAATTCCGATGCGATAAGATCAGAGGACAGCTTCCGATGCTATAAGATCAGAGGACAGCGGGGCCTCCAATGGGGCTGTGTGAGGTTCATGTGGATTACACTTCCTGAACATCCCAGGCTGCTGAAGACTTGCAGGAGACACGCCATCGGTACACGGTGGCCTGCGGAGGACCGAGGAGCGGATGTCCTGTTCCCCCCACCCCCGCTCATTACCCGTGTCTCCATCCTGTACCCCCCCACCCCCGCTCATTACCCGTGTCTCCCTCCTGTACCCCCCCACCCCCCGCTCATGCCTGTGTCTCTCTCTTGTTTCCCCCCACCCCCGCTCATGCCCCGTGTCTCCCCTGTTCCCCCCACCCCCGCTCATGCCCCATGTCTCCCTCGTGTTCCCCCACCCCACGCTCATGCCCCGTGTCTCCCCTGTTCCCCTCCACCCCCCGCTCATGCCCCGTGTCTCCCTCCTGTTCCCCCCACCCCTCGCTCATGCCCCGTATCTCCCCTGTTCCCCCCACCCCCTGCTCATGCCCTGTGTCTCCCTCTTGTTGCCCCTTACCCCCCGTTCATGCCCCGTGTCTCCCTCGTGTTCCCCCCACCCCCTGCTCATGCCCCGTGTCTCCCTGCTGTTACGCCCCATACCCTGCTCATGCCTGTGTCTCCCTCCTGTTCCCCCCGACCCCCCGCTCATGCCCCGTATCTCCCCTGTTCCCTCACCCCCCGCTCATGCCCCGTGTCTCTCTCCTGTTACCCTCCACCCCCCGCTCATGCCCCGTGTCTCCCTCTTGTTGCCCCTCACGCCCCGCTCATGCCCCGTGTCTCCCTCGTGTTCCCCCATGCCCTGCTCATGCCCCGTGTCTCCCTCTTGTTGGCCCTTACCCCCGCTCATGCCCCATGTCTCCCTCGTGTTCCCCCCACCCCCCGCTCATGCCCTGTGTCTCCCTGCTGTTGCGCCCCACCTCCCGCTCATGACCCGTGTCTCTCTCCTGTTGCCCCCCACCCCACGCTCATGCCCCGTGTCTCCCCTGTTCCCCTCCACCCCCCGCTCATGCCCCGTGTCTCCCTCCTGTTCCCCCCACCCCTCGCTCATGCCCCGTATCTCCCCTGTTCCCCCCACCCCCTGCTCATGCCCTGTGTCTCCCTCTTGTTGCCCCTTACCCCCCGTTCATGCCCCGTGTCTCCCTCGTGTTCCCCCCACCCCCTGCTCATGCCCCGTGTCTCCCTGCTGTTACGCCCCATACCCTGCTCATGCCTGTGTCTCCCTCCTGTTCCCCCCGACCCCCCGCTCATGCCCTGTATCTCCCCTGTTCCCTCACCCCCCGCTCATGCCCCGTGTCTCTCTCCTGTTACCCTCCACCCCCCGCTCATGCCCCGTGTCTCCCTCTTGTTGCCCCTCACGCCCCGCTCATGCCCCGTGTCTCCCTCGTGTTCCCCCATGCCCTGCTCATGCCCCGTGTCTCCCTCTTGTTGGCCCTTACCCCCGCTCATGCCCCATGTCTCCCTCGTGTTCCCCCCACCCCCCGCTCATGCCCTGTGTCTCCCTGCTGTTGCGCCCCACCTCCCGCTCATGACCCGTGTCTCTCTCCTGTTGCCCCCCACCCCCGGTCATGCCCCGTTTCTCCCTGCTGTTGCCCTCCACCCCCCGGTCATGCCCCGTGTCTCCCTGCTATTACCCCCCCACCCTCCTCTCATGCCCCGTGTCTCCCTCGTGTTCCCCCCACCCCCCGCTCATGCCCCATGTCTCCCTGCAATGCCCCCACCCCACGCTCATGATCTGTGTCTCCCTCCTGTTGCCACCCACCCCCCGCTCATGCCCCGTGTCTCTATCCTGTTACCTCCCACCCCCCCACTCATGCCCCGTGTCTCCCTAGTGTTCCCCCCACCCCCTGCTCATGCTTTGTGTCTCCCTGCTGTTGCCCCCCACCCCTGCTCATGCCCTGTGTCTCCCTCATGATCCCCCCCCCGCTCATGCCCCGTGTCTCCCTCCTGTTGCCCTCCACCCCCTGCTCATGTCCCGTGTCTCTCTCCTGTTACCCCTACCCCCCGCTCATGCCCCGTGTCTCCCTCTTGTTGCCCCCCACCCCCTGCTCATGCCCCATGTCTCCCTCATGTTCCCCCCACCCCGCGCATGCCCCGTGTCTCCCTCTTGTTCCCCCCACCCCCCACCCATGCCCTGTGTCTCCCTGCTGTTGCCCCACACCCCCTGCTCATGCCCCGTATCTCTCTCCTGTTACCCCCAACCCCCTCTCATGCCCCGTGTCTCTCTCCTGTTACCCCCGCCCCCCTCTCATGCCCCGTGTCTCTCTCCCATTGCCCCCCACCCCCCAGTCATGCCATGTGTCTCCCTACTGTTGCCCCCACCCCCCGGTCATGCCCCGTGTCTCCCTACTGTTGCCCCGCTCATGCCCGTGTCTCTCTCCTGTTACCCCCATCCCCCTCTCATGCCCTGTGTCTCCCTGCTGTTTCCCCCCACCCCCGCTCATGCCCTGTGTCTCCCGGGTGTTGCCCCCCACCCCCCCGCTCATGCCCCGTGTCTCTCTCCTGTTACCCCCCACCCCCCTCTCATGCCTGTGTCTCTCTCCTGTTGCCCCCCACCCCCCATCATTGCCCAGTGTCTCTCTCCTGTTACCCCTCACCCCCTCTCATGCCCTGTGTCTCCCTGCTGTTGGCCCCGGCCCCCGCTCATGCCCTGTGTCTCTCTCCTGTTACCCCCCACCCCCTCTCATGCCCCGTGTCTCTCTCCTGTTACCCCTCACCCCCCTCTCATGCCCCATGTCTCTCTCCTGTTGCCACCCACCCCCTGGTCATGCCCCCTGTCTCCCTTCTGTTGCCCCCCACCCCCGGTCATGCCCCGTATCTCCCTGTTGTTGCCCCCGCTCATGCCCCGTGTCTCTCTCCTGTTACCCCCCACCGCCCTCTCATGCCCCGTGTCTCCCTGGTGTACCCCCCACCCCCTGCTGATGCCCCGTGTCTCCCTGCTGTTTCCCCCCACCCCCCCGGTCATGCCCCGTGTCTCCCTGCTGTTGCCCCCCACCCCCGTTCATGCCCCGTGTCTCCCTCGTGTTCCCCCACCACCCGCTCATGCCCCATGTCTCCCTGCTGTTGCCCTCCACCCCCGCTCATGCCCTGTGTCTCCCTGCTGTTGCCCCCTACCACCCGCTCATGCCCCGTGTCTCTCTCCTGTTACCCCCATCCCCTGCTCATGCCCCATGTCTCCCTCGTGTTCCCCCCACCACCCGCTCATGCCCCGTGTCTCTCTCCTGTCACCCCCCGCTCATGCCCCGTGTCTCTCTCCTGTTGCCCCCCCACCCCCCGGTCGTGCCCCGTGTCTCTGTCCTGTTGCCCCCCACCCCCAGTCATGCCCCGTGTCCCCCTCCTGTTGCCCCCCACCTCCAGTCATGCCCCGTGTCTCCCTCCTGTTGCCCCCCACCTCCCTCTCATGCCCCGTCTCTCCCTCGTTTTCCTCCCACCCCCTGCTCATGCCCCGTGTCTCCCTGCTGTTGCCCCCCACCCCCCGCTCATGCCCCGTGTCTCTCTCCTGTTTCCCCCCACCTCCCGCTCATGCCCCGTGTCTCTCTCCTGTTACCCCCCACCCCCCTCTCATGCCCCGTGTCTCTCTCCTGTTGCCCCCCACCCCCCGGTCATGACCTGTGTCTCCCTGCTGTTGCCCCCGCTCATGCCTGTGTCTCTCTCCTGTTACCCCCACCCCCTCTCATGCCCCGTGTCTCTCTCCTGTTACCCCCCACCTCCCGCTCATGCCCCGTGTCTCTCTCCTGTTACCCCCACCCCCCTCTCATGCCCCGTGTCTCTCTCCTGTTACCCCCCACCCCCCTCTCATGCCCCGTGTCTCCCTGCTGTTGCCCCCCACCCCCCGCTCATGCCCCGTGTCTCTCTCCTGTTACCCCCCACCTCCCGCTCATGCCCCGTGTCTCTCTCCTGTTACCCCCCACCCCCCTCTCATGCCCCGTGTCTCTCTCCTGTTGCCCCCCACCCCCGGTCATGACCGTGTCTCCCTGCTGTTGCCCCCGCTCATGCCTGTGTCTCTCTCCTGTTACCCCCACCCCCTCTCATGCCCCGTGTCTCTCTCCTGTTACCCCCCACCTCCCGCTCATGCCCCGTGTCTCTCTCCTGTTACCCCCCACCCCCCTCTCATGCACCGTGTCTCTCTCCTGTTACCCCCCACCTCCCGCTCATGCCCCGTGTCTCTCTCCTGTTACCCCCCACCCCCCTCTCATGCCTCGTGTCTCTCTCCTGTTAACCCCCACCCCCCTCTCATGCTCCTTGTCTCTCTCCTGTTACCCCCCAACCCCCTCTCATGCCCCGTGTCTCGCCTGTTGCCCCCACCCCCGGTCATGCCCCGTGTCTCTCTCCTGTTGCCCCCACCTCCAGTCATGCCCCGTGTCTCCCTCCTGTTACCCCCCACCCCCCTCTCATGCCCCGTGTCTCGCCTGTTGCCCCCACCCCCGGTCATGCCCCGTGTCTCTCTCCTGTGATGTCATCTTTGATGTCCTGGGTGTTAGGCCTAGCAGTGCACGGCGGTGGCGCGGGTTATGGTTGCTTAGCTTACCATAACTGGGGAATTTCAAGGGTTTTTCGGTTTTACTTGGAACCATAACGTCCCTTTAACAAAGTTTTTTCACTGAATATATATATATATATATACATATATATATATAAATATATATATATGATTAAGTATTTGAGGTGAAGAGTATAAGTGGCACATTTATGAAGTGTATCAAATAACGAACATTTAATAGAAAAGGTTTTGGAATGAAATTCAATCTTTGAATATGTTGGATTTTTTTATATGTATTCTTTTCTACAATAGAATGTTTTATCAATGCAATGAAATGTTGTATATACTAAGAAATACTGTTTTCTATTCAATATCTTTTAGGATATAGGACATGTTTATTGTTAGTTCTCTGGACACACAGCCTATGAGTGCATGGGTACTGACCCTGGATTTTAATCCAAGGCAACGTTATCATTGTTACATTATGGAGTGGTTGTCAGTTTGGGGAGCTGGAAGATTCTGTAGATGTCCATTGGTGCACACATCACTACAACGTTCCCCACTGTGGGAACACAGAGATTCTTTGAGAACATGAGCAGGAAGCAGTTGATGCCCCGAGAAATATTTTTGTTTGCAACTGTTGCATAGCAGGGAGGCCATCACAAATAGTAGCAAGGGGACCCTGAAAAATAGTATCAGGAAGAACACAAATATTTGCGGTTTCATCTGTTGCATAGTAGGAATACTCTGAGAAATAGAACCAGGACACCTGAAGAAATATTTGTGGTTGTAGCCATTGCATAGCAGAGAGACCCAGATGGATATTTTTGTTCTCACCTATTGTAAGTCAGGGAGACCACAGTAAATATTTGCATTTGCAGCTAGTGTATAGCGGGGAGTCCGCTTTAGATATTTATGTTTGCAACTTTTGACTAGCAACGAGACCCAAAGAATATGTGGAGTTGCGGATATTGCATAACTGGGATACTCAGAGGAATAGTTGTGCCTGTGGGGGTTATGTATCAGAGAGTACCACAGAAAGATATTGCATCTGCATTTCTCATTTGCATCCGGTGGATCCTGGATATTGCGGATGCTGGTAGCTTGTGTGGCTGTGAGAATCCAAAATATTCTCTTTGTGGCTTATGTCCTACAGGAAGACCCTGACACAATCTTGTTTTTGCTGCCCTCAGGCAACAAGGAGTACCTGAAAGTTTCATAAAGAGGCTCTCTGTCCTGTTGGACGGTTTTACTCCGCTCCACTATTTTGGTTCTAAGATAGCAGGAGTATGACTTTAGAAGGTACCCTGTTGGAGGTGGGAGGGGGTGGGTGTGTGGGCTCCCAGCTATCAGGAAGCTCAGAACTGCGGCTTTACCACCACTCTGAGCCTCCTTGGAACCAGGAGGCCACCATCATCCCTGCCGGACTCAGGTAAGTGTGTCCCCACACTCCCTCGCATCATCTTACCCCCACCCCACTTTTCCACATATATCATCTCCCCTCAAACCTCTCCATATACCTGGTGCACCCTTGTCCCTCACCGGCGCATCCCCGTCGCGGCAATGGTGGCAATGGCAAGGGAGAAGGGACTATGTGTAGTTCCCCCTCCCTCTTCCATGGTAGCCATCTTGGATTTATTTATTTTTCAAGTTGAGAAACAGCAAACATTCTGTTTATCGACTTGAAAAAAACAGCATTAGTATCCTGGTACAACATGCCAGGATACTAATAGCAATACACCGCTCATTGTGGAGCGGGCATTACCGGTCAGGTAATTACCCATGGCATACGTTATGAGCCCAGGTCGGGATGTATTACTTAAATAACAGTAGTAGCGCAAACACTTATGTCTTACCATCATATTAAAGTCATCAGTAGTCAGTCACAGCAGCTATTTTATAATCAGAAGCAGCCACCGAACAATCCCACTCAGTGTCTCTGAGTGTGACTTGAACTACCACAAGTCATCATCATTGGAGCTAGTGGGTCACCTATGGTTATGTGTCTTGCCATAGTCTTCTTCAACGCAGTCCATGTTCATCTTAATGAATGTCAACTGTTTGCGAGGGGCCCTGTGAGACCTTCTGACAGATGCAAGCATCAGCAGTGCTACAGACGCACTCAGATCTATGCTGGCACTTGGCACCAAAGCCGCACATGTAATCTTGAAAATGTGGTCAAACAAATTATTTAAGTGTTATTATGTGGTATCTTCCATTGAGGCAATGTGTGGCTCTCCATGCAAGGGCATACACACATTCCATATCAGCAGTTCGGTAACCCCCTCACTAGCAAATGTATGTTCCCTTATCATGTTGGACACATTCGGTTCTTATCATTTATAATTGTTGAAGTACCTCACTGCGTATTGCACTGCGCCAGCACACAAATTCTTGGTGACCCCTCAAAAATCAACAGCACACAACAGACCTCAGATAGCAGCTGGAACTCTATGGAGTACATTATGCCTCAGGCAATGCTTGGCGTTGACTGTTGCACTAATTGTCGATGGCATTTCATTGTTCACGAACTCGGACCATGACGCAAAGTGGAAATCCAGTAATTGCCAATTGTGATCAAGTTGTGTTGTGGCAACCTGTTGTGGATTTGCAATTAATGCAGCACATTTCTTGGATTGTTTGCCCAACTGAAGTCTGATATTCTGGGCAAAATCCACCATTTGCTTCACAGTCTGGCAATGTCTAAAGATATGTGTCAGCCCAAGGGGAAGGAAATGTGAAGCACTATGACTATGCATGGTTTTGCCAATTAAAAAGGCAATATTTCAATTAGAAATGTTGTCAGAAACAACAATATCCAACGGTAGATGTTAGGGGCTTAGCAATAAATCTTCTGCGTTTAACCAGGAGGAAAGCACAGGGGCAACACTCTGGTCTTGGAAACAAGACCGCACAGAGCAACGGAGGTTTGAATCTCAGATCTGAGCTTCGAAACCGAACTCAGGTATGGTATTAGGCGTGTTACAAAAAAACAATTAAATAAAAAAGCTTTGGCTCAAATCCATCAAAATTAATTCCTTCGATTCTACTGTCTCCCCTAATCCAATCTGCTAAAGTTTGAAGAACTAGCACACAAAGTAGAGTGGAGAGCGGCCAAACCTGTGGTGTTCCACGGCCTAAAGTCAACCTTTTTGAGCTGTGTCCTTTTGTGACAATTGGTGCTGTAGGGTTGATATACAATAAAAGAATCCACTTCAGAAAACCTTGGTCAACTTCCATCTCTTTCTTCGTCCTGAAAAGAAATCCCCATTCTATGGGGACAAAGGCTTTTTCTGCATCCGGCGAGAGAGTGGGTCACTGCTTTGTTGAACTTCCTGTCTTCTGTATGGGCCAGTAGTAGTCTTCTCAAGTGCATTGCAGAATGTGTTCCTTTCACAAAGCCTGTTTTATTAACATTGACAGTTCAATGAAAAACCTTCTCCAGTCTCCTAGTCAATATAGTTGGCAAGATTTTACAGTTTGTATTGATTAAGCCTACTAACCTATATCCACGTACATGTCTGCAAATCAAAGTAATGTTGGCATGCCTCAACGTTCCCCCATATACAATTCTAGAGCAAATTCCTTTGTGAACCATGGGACCTTGAATCAATCTCACTCTAAAGTTGATAATTTGTTTCTATGTAAAATGAGAAGCATCATGTTAAAAATAGTGCACAATGTAGCCTACCGATCAGAACCAAAACTCTATCACCATCACCAGGCCAACAAATCCCTTCTTGGTGACTTCCTATAAACAAATATTGAGCTCAATCATATAAAGCTATGTGCCGCAACTCATTGGGGGAAGCTGATCACCAGTCTGCCTCTATTATACTCAGCCTTAGTAATTCTCAACCATTCATAGCCACCCCTCAAGTTAGGGAAGCTATCTTCCCCTTTGATTTCTGGAATAATTTCCCTTTGCTAGGCAGGGGTGTTGGCAGGGCTTGTAGGTATATGGGGGACCACCTTTACAAGGCCTGTATGTTCCCTGCACACCAATATGTGTGTCCTTTCCAACAAGACCATCAGGGGCCGATTCATGGAACAAACGTGCGCCGAAAATCTACGCGCAAGCAGGCGCAAGCAGGCGCAATGGGAAAAAAAGAGGCGCATGCGCACGCGTGCGATTCATGGAAGTCCCTGCGCGTGTCTTCCTCGGGATGTGCGCCAAACCTGTGCATGGCGCACACGTCACTGCAACATCCCGAAAGACGTGCGCGACGCGCACAGTGAAAGCGCACAACCTCTGCGCATACACTGAAAAGTGGGCGGAACACGGGGCGTAACGCGCGGAATGGGGAACAACTCGCAAAAACAAGGGCGTAACTGGGGATGTACTGCAGGGAAGCAGACGGAACGCCCACACGCACCCGAACCACACGTATTCATGGAATCGAATAGGGCAAAGCCACGCACAGCGAAAGACACGCACAAGCCCAAACACGTCCGCCACACGAAGGCAGGCGGTAGCGTCCCTGCGCATTACAAAAGTGGCAACATACAGCAATAGTGCCTGTGCGAGCGGGGCACATGTATTTCGGGGTTGCGCGGGAAGTTACACACGCGATCGGGCCTGGGGGAGCAGGCTACGTGTATTTCAGGGGTTCGCGCGAAGTTTCTCACGCGATCGGGCCTGGGGGAGCGGGCTACGTGTATTTCAGGGGTTCGCGTGAACTTTTTCACGCGATCGGGCCTGGGGGAGCGGGCTACGTGTATTTCAGGGGTTCGCGTGAAGTTTCTCACGCGATCGGGCCTGGGGGAGCGTGCTATGTGTATTTCAGGGGTTCGCGTGAACTTTTCCACGCGATCGGGCCTGGGGGAGCGGGCTACGTGTATTTGAGGGGTTCGCGTGAAGTTTCTCACGCGATCGGGCCTGGGGGAGCGTGCTACGTGTATTTCAGGGGTTCGCGTGAACTTTTCCACGCGATCGGGCCTGGGGGAGCGGGCTACGTGTATTTCAGGGGTTCGCGTGAAGTTTCTCACGCGATCGGGCCTGGGGGAGCGTGCTATGTGTATTTCAGGGGTTCGCCTGAACTTTTCCACGCGATCGGGCCTGGGGGAGCGGGCTACGTGTATTTGAGGGGCTCGCGTGATGTTTCTCACGCGATCGGGCCTGGGGGAGCAGGCTACGTGTATTTCAGGGGTTCGCGTGAACTTTTTCACGCGATCGGGCCTGGGGGAGCGGGCTACATGTATTTCAGGGGTTCGCGTGAAGTTTCTCACGCGATCGGGCCTGGGGGAGCGAGCTACGTGTATTTCAGGGGTTCGCGTGAACTTTTCCACGCGATCGGGCCTGGGGGAGCGGGCTACGTGTATTTGAGGGGTTCGCGTGAAGTTTCTCACGCGATCGGGCCTGGGGGAGCGTGCTACGTGTATTTCAGGGGTTCGGGTGAACTTTTCCACGCGATCGGGCCTGGGGGAGCGGGCTACGTGTATTTGAGGGGTTCGCGTGAAGTTTCTCACGCGATCGGGCCTGGGGGAGCGGGCTACGTGTATTTCAGGGGTTCACGTGAACTTTTTCACGCGATCGGGCCTGGGGGAGCAGGCTACGTGTATTTCAGGGGTTCGCGTGAAGTTTCTCACGCGATCGGGCCTGGGGGAGCGGGGTACCACTCACCGTCTGCCTTGCGTGTAGAAGAACGCGTAGCCAACACCCGCTGTGAAGTAATAGCGTGTGAACCCCAACGGATGGAAAACACACGCACCGCACGAAAAGCACGTACAGAACATAAAAGCACGCGGGATCTCCAAGCCCTGCCAGGGCAACGCCCATGCGCAAAACATCACAGACACGCTTACGCTGTAAGGGCCTTTGGTCCAATGAAATTGCGTACGCGTGCTGATGCGCTTACGCGCTAAGGGCCTTTCCTCAATTTTCACGCTGACGTGCAGGATTTTCACGTGCCAAATCACTTCGTATCAAGCTGGCCACGCGAAAACACACGGAAGACCACGCTCCTGCCCAGAAGGCCGAATTACTGCCCCCCAGTGCCCCAAGCAGCCTCCCACGTGCCATCTGCTGCTGCCTGCCTGCCTGCCTGCCTGCTGCCACCGTGCCCTGCCATTTGGTGCCTGCACATCAGCCATCTGCAGGGGTCCAGTTGCTGTGTCCACCCCTGCTGGTACAGAAGACTCCCGACTCGAATAACATCGCTCCACAGCCCAGCCCCAGGACCCAGTTGCCCACCCACTCCTGCCCGGCCAGAGGGGCAGAGGGGCACCAGCTTCACTGCCACCGAAGTTGGTGTCCTGGTGGAGCAAGTCCTGGGGCAGCATGATGCCCTCTTCGGATCGTCCCGCGCCAACAGGGAAGGACGGGATAGGATCTGGGCCGACTGTGTGGTTGCCATCAACGCGGAGGGGGTGGCAACCCGCACCATCCAGAAGGTCAAGAAGCGCTGGGAGGACTTGAAGTCCAGGACCCTCATGAAGGCCCGGCGCCTCGTGGAGGGGGGCCGGGGCCGCATGAGTTCCATCCAGTTGAGGGTCCTGGAACGCGCACACCCAGCGCTCCACGCCCAGGTCCTTGAGAGGGAGACCCGTCTGGAGTTGAGCGGTAAGTGGCCAAGCATTGCTGTGTGAGACAGGGCATGTTGCAGTGTGCTGGTTGTCTGATACTTGCCTGCATGTGTGACATAGGCCATGTACGCATCTATGTGTGCAGGGACATCATGGGAATGCATGTGCGACCTGTAATGTGTGAACTGCACGGTTGTTGCATGTGTTTGAATGCGACATGGGGAGCCCTGTGCAGATTGCACACATGAGAGCATGGCAGTCTCTGTTCCTGGACATGGGTGGGGGCGAGGGATGGGTGCTGATGCCAGATACATATGTGGTATCCATGTCTGTGTGCCTGACCTGCGTGTCTGTGACTTGTGAGTGCCATGGATGCATGACACATGTCTGTGACAATGTACAGATTCACTGATGCAGCCTAGTCATCCTTGTATGCACTGTGATTGGGGTGTACGGGGCCAGATGGATGTGACTGAGGTGAAGTGTGTGCATGTGATAGGCATGACCCATGATGCATGTGAGTCCCATTACATTGTATGATTCGAGAGTCCATTGGACATGCATTGAAATGTCCATGGCACGCACCATGACTGTCACTGTGTGTGTTTTGCCTGGACTGACACATGTGTTGTGGTGTGACATGATGGAAGTGTACTTTGACAGTGGCACTCATCTGCTATTGCTTCCTGTCTAGGGGACCATTGTACAGTACCCTGATGCTTGTGTTCTATGTCTCCCTCTACGCAGCGGCTAGTGAAGGAGAGGGCGGAGACGGCGCTGTGGAGCAAGGCGGCGGGGATGCCCCCACGGCTGCAGCGGAAGGGGTGGGTGAGCCCCCACAGGGGCCTGCTACGGCGGTAGACGGCGAGGAGCCATCCAGGTTGGTGGTTTCCACAGAGGAGGAGGAGGCCGCCACTGAGGCGCACATGGGGCCTGGTGGGGGCATCCCAGCTGGTGCAAGTGGTGCAGTCCAGGGGCAGGGGCAGGAGACAGCACAGGTCACCGTGGAGGGGCCTGTGCATGTCGCTGTCCCTGAACCTGTGGGTGCACCACCTTGCACCAGCAGGGATGCCCCGTCCCAGGCCCGTCCGCAGGTAGAGGGGATGTCCATGTCATCTGACTCCCCTCCACCTGCGGACGAGGGGACCCCTGGCCGTGTGGAGAAGCTCCTGATTGGGGTCGCGATGCGCATGGCTGTGATTCGTGATGCCGTGCGTGCTTTCCAGGAGGAGCACGCACGTCATCACGAAGAGCACTGTGCCGACGTGGCCCAATTGGGATCGGCCATGTTCGGGGGTTTCCTGCATGTGTCGGCCAATCTGGCGGCCCTCTCCTCCTCTGTGGAGACTATACGCCAGTCGTTCTCCTTGCCGTCTTCCGGCCCAGATGCCACCAGGGCCCCCTGTGGACCTGCCCTGACCAATGCAGCCAGCTTGGTGGGGATCCCATCCCTGCCACAGTCGGGAGTCAGAGGTCCAGCAGGGGTGGACAACACAGCAACTGGACCCCAGCAGATGGAGGATGTGACGGCATCATCGGGCAGGGCACGTGCACGACGGCGTCGGTGGTTTCCATCATCCTGGATGCCGTCGTGCTGGCAGAGGCAGTGGCGTCGGAGGCAGCAGCAGGCTCGACGTGGGAGGCATCATGGCTCGGGGCCATCAAGATCAGAGGGGCAGGCATCGGCCGGAGGGCAGGAGAACCCTGGGATGGTAGTGTCTTCCGTGTGGGAGCAGTTGGTCCAGCGGATAGGTGCGGAGCAGCAGCGGGCGGAAGAGGAGCGGCTCACCATGGTCAGGGCGGAGTTCTCCATGCGTCGGGCGTTGAGGCAGGCTGAGTGCCTCGAGGAAGCTCGCAGGGAGTTTGAGGTGAACATGGAGTTATCCCTGCGAGACCTCGGGGCCAGGACAGAGTCCCGCCTCCAGGACATCGACATGGAGTTCGATGATGCCCTGGCCGGCAACATCACAGAGTGAGCCGCAGGACTTGCCCGCTTCCATTGTATATAGTTATATAGTTAGTGGTAGGTTTCCTTTGAATTATTATTTTTTTTATTTGGTTGCGATTGGACAATGTGCCACTTTTTTGTATATAGTTCAGTTTTTAGTTAGTTGACATAGTTAGGTTTCATTTGGTTGGGCTCATGGACCCGGGATTGTCTTGTATATAGTTCTTCAATGGATTTTTGGATTTTTTGGATTTTTTTCATGGACATTCAACTTCTTTTTGTTGTTTTGCTTTGTGGTTTTTCTTATTTCATTTCCATTCTTGTTGATTTTCAATACATTTTTATTTTCATCCTTCAATGTGTCGTATCATCTCATTACTTTCATGCATGTCATGTTGGGTGTTTTAACATTCACTTGCAGCCATTGTGTGTGACAGACATGTGTTCATTTGCATTATTTACATTGGGTGTGTAACATGTAATTGCCTTTGATATGTGGGTGGATGTAATAGTTGGTTGGGCCTTTTGGCAGGGGAGGATGGCCATTACGGACATGATTGGGGATTGTTGGGACCCAGGTGCAGGGGGGCATGGATGGGACATGGGTGGGGGCCTGCTGGCAGGTGCCCCACAGTGCTGGGGGGTGGGGGTGGTGGGGGCATGGATGGGACATGGGTGGGTGCCTGCTGGCAGGTGCCCCACAGTGCTGGGGGGTGGGGGTGGTGGGGGCATGGATGGGACATGGGTGGGGGCCTGCTGGCAGGTGCCCCACAGTGCTGGGGGGTGGGGGTGGTGGGGGCATGGATGGGACATGGGTGGGGGCCTGCTGGCAGGTGCCCCACAGTGCTGGGCGGTGGGGGTGGTGGGAGACATGAGTTGGACATGGGTGGGGGCCTGCTGGCAGGTGCCCCACAGTGCTGGGGGTGGGGGTGGTGGGAGACATGGGTGGGGGCCTGGTGGAGGCTGCCCCTGGTGACTGGGGGGGTGGGGGTGCTGGGAGACATGGGTGGGGGCCTGGTGGAGGCTGCCCCTGGTGACTGGGGGGGGTGGGGGTGCTGGGAGACATGGGTGGGGGCCTGGTGGTGGGTGCCCCTGCACTGCTGGGGGGTGGGGGTGGTGGGGGACATGGGTGGGGGCCTGGTGGAGGCTGCCCCTGGTGACTGGGGGGGTGGGGGTGCTGGGAGACATGGGTGGGGGCCTGGTGGTGGGTGCCCCTGCACTGCTGGGGGGTGGGGGTGGTGGGGGACATGGGTGGGGGCCTGGTGGCAGGTGCCCCGCAATGCTGGGGGTGGGGGTGCAAGGGGACATGAGTTGGTGATCATTGGTGCAAGGAGACATGTGCCTTTGCTGGGGGGCATTCCCATGTTGGGTGGGCTGCCTGCGGGACATGACCAGGGATGCAGGGTAGTCCCCTGTGGTGTGGGCTGCCTGCAGGGGCTGTGGAGGGTGTACAGGGAACACCTGGGAGGACCCACACTGGCAAATCACATGTAGGACTCCCCGGCACCCCTGAAATACACGTACCCTGCTGAAATCGCGTGTAAAACTTCGTGCGCACCCCTGTAATACCCGCACGCAGCCCAATCGCGTGTGAAACTTTGCGCGCACCCCTAATACCCGCACGCAGCCCAATCGCGTGTGGAACTTCCCGCGCACCCCTGAAATACACGCACCCAGGCCAATCGCGTGTGGAACTTCCCGCGCACCCCTGAAATACACGCGCCCAAGACAATCGCGTGTGGAACTTCCCGCGCACCCCTGAAATACACGCGGCCAGGACAATCACGTGTGGAACTTCCCGCGCACCCCTGAAATACACGCGCCCAGGACAATCGCGTGTGGAACTTCCCGCGCAACCCTGAAATACACACGGCCAGGCCAATCGCGTGTGGAACTTCCCACGCACCCCTGAAATACACGCGGCCAGGCCAATCGCGTGTGGTACTTCTCACGCACCCCTGAAATACACGTAGCACGCTCCCCCATGCCCGATCGCGTGAGAAACTTCACGCGAACCCCTGAAATACACGTAGCCCGCTCCCCCAGGCCCGATCGCGTGAGAAAGTTCACGCGAACCCCTGAAATACACGTAGCCCGCTCCCCCAGGCCCGATCGCGTGAAAAAGTTCACGCGAACCCCTGAAATACACGTAGCACGCTCCCACTGGCCCGATCGCGTGAGAAACTTCACGCGAACCCCTGAAATACACGTAGCACGCTCCCCCAGGCCCGATCGCTTGAAAAAGTTCACGCGAACCCCTGGAATACACGTAGCTTGCGCCCCCAGGCCCGATCGCGTGAGAAACTTCACGTGAACCCCTGAAATACACGTAGCCCGCTTGCCGTGCTGGTACAGGGTTAGCGCAGCCCTTTGCGCTGGATTGGGGATTTTGATGGCTTTTCCCTGCGCGGAAGGAGCCCTTGGGGGTGTAACTGGCGCTGCTACAAGGTCGCTGCGCCACTGTGCGCCACGGCTGGTTTTGGTGGCTGGAATCCATGAATACGCTGTGCGTGGAAATGAGTTTTGGCACACGCGGCTGGCGCAGGGATTCGCACGCGCACACTGTGCGCCAGCCGCGTGCGCCACTTGTGCGCTTAATTCTATGAATTACCCCCTCAGTGTTTTATCCTCGCCATTACTAATTATGGTTTATGGTCATTGCATCAAATTCCTTGCATCGACATGCATTTGCATAACATTTTTTCCATCTAAAGAATTTGCATCAAATGCATTTTTTTTAGGGGGGTCCCCCCGGCTTTCCCGCCAAAGCCCTGTTTTTTACCCTTTAAAATGCACCTAAACAAAAATTAACCCTTTACCCCCAAAAAATATGCATTCGATGGACATTTTTTAGATGCAAACATTTCGATGGAATGGCATTCGATGGAATGGCATTAGATGCAATGACCAGATACCCTGGTTATTTACAAACCTAGATTCCTTTACAGTGACACCACTCAATGACATTACACGACCCTGTGTTGATCAAAAATGGTAACCATCGCTTGGATATTTGGAAATGCAGAATCATTGTTTTTTCCTCTGAGTGGTTGGTCCTTCACTCACTACACAGGGCTCTCATGTAGTATAGAGGTTTCTCTTTGCAGACACCGAACAAAGAAAATCTTCTCCAACAGTCATCCACTATGGGTTATCTTGCAGTGCTAGAAATCCTCACCAAGTCTTCTGGTCCATCTACCTCCACTTATGCCATGTCCATCCTCCTCGGGACCAAATGGAGCTTGAATCAAGAATTGCGTCACGGAAATGTAGGGTGCATCAGAGGAAAGAACATATTGGTCTGTAGACGATTTCAAGAAAGGACCACAAGGCATGAGGTCATGCTCCTTACCTGATCCATTCTTCTCTGCACGAATTGTGCAGCATCCCGTTGGACGTTATACCATCAACTCCCCCTTGCATTTTAATTTGAAAATACAGACCTTCATAAAGTAATTTATTTATAATTGAGCAAGTTATTATTGTTTTATTATTATTATTGTTATTATTATAATTATTATTATCATAATTATAATTATTATTATAAGTAAACAAAATTCTAAAATATGTTTAGCAAACGAAATACAGCACCAAATATTTCCAAGTTACCATTAATTTATTGGTGTTCCTTCCGTAATGAGCTTGACAGTATCTACCGGTTTGTTGTACCTTGATTCTGAGGTCTCTGGACAGAGCTTTCAGTTCCCCAAAAGCTTTCAATTTTCACACAATGTCCTTAGGGAAATCCAAGTAGATTGAGATCTGTGAGCCTTTCAGCATTACTTGCCCCTTTTCTCTGGCAACATTTAGTATTTTTCTTTGCTTTGGCACTAACTTTGGTTAATGTAAAGATGGCTTTTTACTCACACTTTTCCATATCTGTAGGCCAAGTCCAGCTCCGTGGGATTAAGAATTCCTTTACTACATATCTCTGCGATAGTACTCATCATGAATTGATTTCAGACCCTTTTCATCCTCCTCTGATTCTTCAACCCCCACCCGACGCAGATTAAGATTCCAGCTTCTTGTGTTCGGTTCCATGTTGAATATTCAAAACATATTCACCTCTTCATTCAAATCATGATATGCTTGGAAGCTTCGAATGATCTCGAAAGCCACCACTTCTGACTTCATGTCAAGTAGGGCTGTGCTGAATGGCATATTTAGTATTCAGTCGAATACTGAATAGTTTGCTAACTATTCAGCCAAATCCGAATATGAAGCCGAATAGTTGCTTTAATTAATAAATCATGTTCCAAGCTTGAAAAAACACACATACTAAAAATAAAAATACAGCACCATTTTAAATGCGAAATATACTTTTATTTATCTTCTTTGTAATCAATGCAGCATCTTTATTTAAATTATAAAAGCCAGAAAACAAGCAGATTTAACCAAAATGAAGGGACCAAATGTACAGAAGGTTGTTGCATATTCAAAATTGGTGCCAGTCAAAGTAGGAGGCTTCACAAATGCAAAAGGAATCCTTACTCGAAGCTGACGTTTGGTACACCCCTAATGTCAACCAAATTCATCCTGCTTTCTAACTATGTCACCGTCAATGATAACTGTCCCAGGGAAGTCATGGCTTCTCCACTTCTGCCACTCTCAGGAGTACGGAGTAGTTGTCCTCTGGATCAGGTCTCACTTATTTTGGCTTCTTTGGTATCGGGTTATCGGCTGTATGTATCTTTTTGTTGCTGTTTAGTGAACTCATTTTATCTTTGACTCATCTTGTATCAGGGAAGAGCATGCGCTATCAGCTTAATCTGCTGCTCTGTTGGTGGCCATTCCAAAGTTGTTTTTTTTTTGTATATGGTTACAAACCTTTTACAAAAAGAAAACAATTCAAGAAAAAAGGGAAGAAAAATAAAAAGGAAGGATTATAGATGACAAATACAAACAGAATAATAAGGAAACAAGCATATCTTGCTACAAAATCTAAAAATGTACAGTATAAAAATCAAAAAATGTAGAGGTATAAAATGTGAATTCATATCAGAGAGACAAGAGGAAAGAAGAAAGAGAAAAGGAGAAACACTTTCTATCCATAGACCAAATTACAAGTAGACGTCCATCTCTTTCCTTGAGGCTTGATACCCTGGCAGACCATTCCCAGCCATCTCGTATACAAAGTCAGTGGTTTCAGAGGTCGAAATTATTTTTTTCCAAGACTTGTACCACAGAAGTTGTTGTGGCTGTGTTCTACCCAGAGATCAGTCTTTCCCAGAAAATATCAAAGGGTATACCCCCTTCATCAGCCACAAATCTAGTAAACAACACTGATCTCACTGCTGAGGAACCCTCACACCCCATCAACAAATGTTTTAGCGATTGATTTGTTGGATTTTTACAGGTGTGACAAAGTATGTTGGTAGCCTCCCCTTGCTCTCTTTTAGCACGAACCTCACCTGTGTGAACTAAATTCAGACGGATTCTAAGGACATTTTTCCTGACCTTCCAGTCTGGAAACTTCACTAGATATCTAGGGAGGGTCCCCATTCTCTTATCAAGTTTCAAAAATGTGTTTAAGGGAACTAGCGACCTCATATTGTGTGTTGTTATGATCCCATCCATCAGCTCTAATGCCTTTTTGGCTTTTACAGGATTGGTGATCAGAGTCTCTAGATGAGTGTCTGCCTTGTCGAGGGACTCCTTAACCTTTGTTTCTAAGCTTTGCAACATGTTTGGTTTCGAGTGTTCCAAGTGGGCCTTAATATCTGCATATAATGTGTGTTCCTGAGCAGTGATGATTGAACGGAGAAGGGAGGTCAATCTCCATTCTGCGAGCACTTTCAGCAACCTCAGGCCCAACTCAAATCTGAGGCTAGAAATGGACAGACTCATAGGGAGGGCCAACGATTCCAGGAAGGCACCCATGTCTGCCAGGTACACATTAAAGAACAGAGGTGCCCCCAAACACCCCTGTCTAACCCCCTTCTCCACCCCGATGGGATCCGACAGGTGTCCCTCTTCATCAAGTGTCACTCTCACGGAAGTATCCCTGTGCAGCTCAACCAACATTGGAAGGATACCATCGGGAATTCCCCAATTTCTGAGCTTGTTCCAGAGGCAATCCCAGTTGACTTGATCAAAGGCTTTTGAGAAGTCCACCCATGCCCTGCATAGTTGAAGATCTCCCTTCCCCTTTGTATTCTCACTTATAAGAATCAGGGCCAACCCATTCAGGGCAGTAGATAGGCCTCTTCTAAACCTTGTTCGGAGCTTGGATAAGATTTGCACACTCTACACCCAACTTTCCAACTCTTTTTAACAGAATCTTCATGAAGAGTTTGCTTTCAATGCCCAGGAGGGTGATCGAGCGATAATTTGCTCGTTGAGACTGCTTGCCCCCCTTAAAGATCGGGGTGATAGTGGCAGTCTACCATAATGGGAGGAACATTTGCCAATTGAGAATCTCTTTAAAGAGCCAATATAGCATTCTGGACCATAAAGCCACAATGTTCTTCAAAACTTGACAGGTCAGCCCATTTGGGCCTGCTGCTTTCGAAGAAGATGATTTAGAGATCAGGTCCTCTAGGTGCTATTCATCAAAAGACAAGTGCCAAGTACCACCTTGAACGGGTCCACATGGGGTCGGGAAAGGATTTTCAAAATTTGTGTTAGATATTCTATCCATCTAGCCTCAGGCACCACATTACAGTGGGCTTTATTGGGTTTTTTCTCCAACTGGTGAATAACCAACCAGAGGTTTCTGGAGTTATTCTTGCACATTATATTCAACATCATTTCACCATCTTGCTGGATATGCAGCATCCTTCTATCAACAAACCAGTCCTCGACTCTCTCTTGAACACTTCCAAGCGAGGATGCAATCTCCTCAACTCTCTCAACTTCTGTCTTAAGATCTTTTTATGCAACCAGGTTTCCTCGTCGAATGTATGACAATGAAAACGTTGCCTCTCCCTTCCCCCCAGACTTGGTGGAGAGATTGACCAGGCAAACTTGACATATGTACCCTGGCAAACAGTTTTTTTTTTTGCTGGATATCATCAGGAATTCTCAATAAATTATTATTGAGAGCCATGCCCTCTAATTTATACTTGGAGAGGCAAACTCTGCCTTTTTTATTTATAAGAGCCTGTGACTGTCTAGAAGTTTAATGGCTACATCAGAAAAAGACAATTCAAGCCGGGAGTGATCACTCTTTCCGTCTGCCTTAATACCCAGTGAACCACTTCGAAAGAATAGCCCTGCTTACAAGAAAATGGAATCTAGAGTGGACGAGGACTGCCCTCGTTGCCAGGTCAGAGCTGGAGGAATGTCCCCCAATATCGACCCATTTATCATGTTCAAGCCCCAAGCGCTCATTAAATCCACACAGCATCTTCCCTTATCGGAGATCCTCTTCCTTTTCCTATGTTAAGAGGACACACTGGGTATTCAAATCCCCTGCAATAATTATAGGAGCTCCCCCATATTGTGGTTTGATATTTTCTAACAGAATAGTCAGTGTTGCAAGAAAGGTCTGAAGTTCGGTCCAGGCGGGGTTCCAGTAGACATTAATGACTATCACCTGGAAATCTGGCTTTTGAGATCTTAAAGTTACTTTACAGGCTTGAATACCCATTTTGTTGTTAATAATGGGAGTTATATCTCTGCATGTGAGATTCTTGAAAGCCATCAGCTGTCTCCCAGATGGCCTGCCTTAAGCTTTTTGAAGGGCGGCTAGAGTATGCACTGGATAACCTTTGATTGCTATTGGATCGACAAGCCAGGTTTCCTGAAGAATATGATGTCAATGTCACAGAATAAAGAAGCTCTCATGTTCTTTTGTGAAAAGGTATTGGGATCCCACGTGTTCCAACTTATCAGGCAAAAATCATTCTGCTGAAAGAGATTGTACTCCCACCCCCAGTTTCTGCAGCACTTGAGTCAGGATTTCTGGGAGGAGGGCGAGAGCATTATCTTGAAACTTTTCACGGGAGTCTTTCTGCCTTCTTGGGAGATCTGGGCATCTTCCGCAGCCCCCACAGTAGACTTGAATGGGCCGCCATGGGCAGATTGGCTCCCACTGTTTGAATCTGCTGCTAATGAAGAGGAGACCAATAGTCCTTGACTCTCCAGTTCACTTGATGCGCCCAGAATTGCATTTTGTGCTTTTCTTGATGTTAACCCGACTTCCACTATATAGAAATGATGGACTTTTTTGGAAGCACACGAATTCTATATCCTTCCAGGCGAACAGATACAAATTTTACATCTTTTTGCAGCACGATAGAATCACACTCCTACTGAGAGACTTGTGTTTTGTGTTCTTTGCGACCAATGTGAGCCAGACACTCGGAACCGCGAAAGCGAGAGACCCTTCTTTGTTGCTCTTCTGAGCAGTTCGGAGTAGTTGTCCTCTGGATGAGGTCTGACTTATCTTGGCTTCCTTGGTATCTGGTTATCGGCTGCAAGTATCTTTTTGTTGCTGTTTAGTGAGCTCATTTTATCTTTGACTCATCTTGTATCAGGGAAGAGCATGCGCTCTCAGCTTAATCTGCTGCTCTGTTGGTGGCCATTCCAAAGCTTTGTTACCACCAAAGATAAAATGAGCTCACTAAACAGCAACAAAAAGATACTTGCAGAAGACATGCCCCCCCCCCCGACATTCCCCCTCGTCTCTTTTTCCTGGAGAGTAGAATGGACAGGAAGGCACTCGATGAATGTAATGTTCATGAAGGCTTGTTGCGTGGCATGAGACTCCGAATTTCAATTTGCCCCATCCAACCGAGTGCTCAGCTCATAAATCAGACACACGTTAAAATTCAGTTTAGTTCTCACATTGATCAAGAATGTGCTTTTCAAATCACGTTTTAGTTGCATATTTCCAATGAGCATCCAGGAACCTGTCAGCATTGCACTACTTGGGGGTTGCCAACACCAGGACCTAATGCATTGCTCATGCTTCGTACAGGCAGCATGCAATTCCCTTACTTAGGGGTAAACCCTTTCCCAATGATATTTGAGGAAGAGAAGATAAAAGTATTGGCAGAGGAGCCGGTCTGCATTCCAGCAGCGTTGCCTTTGCGTATTCCCGCGGCGGCTACACTGACATATTTACCCTGGAGTCTGTTATGGACTGTGTGCAGGCCCTCGGTGTCAAATTCTAACCGATTAAGTATAATAAACTATCCAGGATTAAGACTCGACCCAGTGCTTCGCATAGCTCTCAACCATTTATGTCGCAAAAGCGGGTGAAAACACCCGATTTTACTTTTGGCGGGTGAGAGGCCCATTGAAATGAATGGGCGTGCATGAGGTTTGGCGGGTGAGTCCGCTGTTTACAAGGCGGGTGACACCCGCCAAAAGCGTGTGAGTTGGGAGCTATGGCTTCGACCCATGACTCGGCCCTAAGGTTGTTCCGGAGCGTGAACGGGCGTCAGAGGAAGCAAAGGGGAATACACCAGCCTGCTCGGACAAAACAGCTTTCCATACACACATTTCTTTTATGCAGTATTGCACAGATTGCTAATAGAAACTTTATCAGGGTGTGTAGCAAAATAATGCAATTTCGAGAAAGATGATTGCAGTGTTTGTTATTAGAAGTATAAATGGGATTAGTGATAAGCCCCTGTGTGCTCTTGCCTCCATTTCCTGCTTTTAAATGGAAGGGACAGAGAACACATAACATTTAGATGTAGATTACACATCGTATTGTCCCCTGGATTTTGAAGCCATCATATTAGTATTGCATATTATAGAGAATCCTGAAACCATTTCCAGAAAGGTGCGCTTTCCCATACCACGGTTTTCACAAAGTCATCGGGTGTCATATAGCGAGTATTTGTGCAGGAACACTGCCATCTACTGGGGCATTGCAAATTCGCAGCTAATAAAAGAATGTAACTCGAAAATCGACTGTGCTTACTTGCTCTTTCAGCACACGTGTTGCTTTTTCCTCTTTAAATATAGCGCTCCATTTGAGAATCATTAAGGGAAGCCATTAAAATCATGTACATTCAAGGAGAGAAGCTTTCATCGCTGCTCGGGAAGGTTGCCTCCAACTCCTTTTCAGGGAGTGAACAAATGATGGCGCAGCTAGATGGCGCGGCTGACAATGGCTCGTGATGGCATTCTGTATTGAGGAAGATCTCGGAGAAAGACACATGATTAGGTGAACTCTTCGCGCGCCGCGAGATAAAACTGTGTAAGGTGTATAAAAAAAAAAAAACACTGGGAAACTTTCTAGCTGAAACTTCGTTGCAACTAAGATTAAAGTAGAAAAATCGTGTTATTCAAGTTTTGCTGAATCTTCAACATTAGCACGAGATAATTAAGCCCCCATTTAAGTAATAAAGAGAGAAGTAAGGAGCTTCATTAGTAGTATGTGGCAATGCGAAAAGTGTCAGTAATTCCATTGCCGCCACTTTGCTGCCACATTGATCCACCACCCTGCAACGAGCTTTAACGGTAAATTGGAGGATGTAACTCCAACAAAAAGAGAAGTTAAATAATTCACTTTACCACCAAAAGTTACTATTCACAGTGAGTCCAAACATGTTCCCATGGATTCCCATGGGGACTAACGCCACTGTGCCATTACTTGCAACCCTGTGGCAAGCCCGTGGTACCCAGTGGCGGTAATGGTAATCAACTTTGGTGGTAAATCAGTGGAGTTACGGACCATGATGGTCCCATCGACCCGCTGCATTAGAAAGCTCCACGCCTCAATTCAAACCCAGCTTGTCACCTGCTCCCCTTCTGGATTACAACACCTCACCACATCCAAACCTGATTCAAACCGCTTGCACAACGAGAAACCTGGTTCGCTGCTGTCAGACGTCCAAGAACTGATTACAGTGTTTTTGGAAGACCTGAGACTCACAGGGTCATTTTTGGTACCCTAGGGAAAAGTTAAACCGCGCCCCCTTGTTGCACCGTTCTCATCAAGAAGCTTATCCTTTTCAACATTCAATCTGCCTTTCTCTGTTTCAATGACAGGTGTGGGTATTTGTTGATGTTTCTAGTTCAGTCCTTTTTACATATTGATGTGTATAATTAAATTATGTTTTTATATAACATTCCCTTATTTTGGACTGTTGTGTTATTGCTTTTTGTTTTGCTGCTGTTTCATATTGACACACCCCTTAAGAGCCAAGCCTGCTCTTGGCCCACATTACCATAAGAGGCAAAGGAGGTTGTAGATGGGGGCCAAATCTGACCCTCATGCCCCCACACGACTCTCAACACAAAGGCAGAGAAACAACAGATGTGCCTCACTTTTAGGCCCGTCACCATGATCCTCTAGGTATCGCAGTTGTGAGAAAAATTATTGTCTTAGACAACCGTTCAGACCATACCCAATCAATGATTTGGACGACATGGAAATGACATCGATCGAGCAAGTCGACAAACTGCAAAACCAGAGACTAATGATGTAATTTATTTATTTTATTTATTTGTATTTGTATAGCGTAATAGCAGCCCAAGGGCATCGAGGCGCTGTTGAATGTGATTGACTTAGTTACACGAGATTGTCTTAGTTACATACGGATACTTGGCTCTTGGTTACAGTGAGCGTGATATGCGATTGTCTAGTTGCAAAAAATTGTCTTAGTTACATAGTCTTAGTTACATAGGGATATTTGGCTCTTGGTTACAGTGAGATTTCATTGAGAGGTACAGAGATAGTCAAACTGGAGAATGCAGTATTCGTAGGAAAACTGTAAAAATGAATGAATGGTTAGGTGAACAGCAAAGTTTGAATTAGCTTCCTGAAGGCTAGGTGTGATTCAACCTGTCTAGCCTGGGGGCACAGGGCGTTCCAATGTGTCCCTGACATTACGATGTAGTACTTTTTCATCCAGTCATGAAGTAACACGAACATGCACTAGTTTATTGCATGTAAGAATGAAACACATGCTTATTATGACTCAGGAAGGTAGAGGATGAACACAAATACATATTTATATATATTCATAACCTTCGCCAAAGCTGAAACCGCAAGATACAAAGAGTTCATATATTTAGCTTGCACATGCTTGACTACTACTGACATAGTGGGGCAGTTATTGGCTAGAAAGCAGGTGTCCCCCTGCCTTCCCCAGAAAACATGGAATTACAGAATCAGAAATAACACATTTGAAACTGCACTTTAAATTCTCCTGGATATGCAGCTGCCACCAAGTATAGTTAGCTTTGCTACACAAGTAAGGACAGTGGAGGCATTAGCTTGCACAATTAGTGTGTCTTTTTAAATAGAATAGAATAGGTGACAGGTAAGCATGTACCAAGTATGAGGGACTCACAGCACTAGTAGGGCAGAATTTCTATAGGTAGGGTCATGTTGCAACATACCCATATGGAGAAATGTCATGTGCCAGGCATGCATCAGGCCAGTAGGCAGCAAATAAATGCAGGGCTTATGTTTGTTGCAGAAGAAACATAATGTGACAAAATGCCATTTTAAAATTTGCACCAGCAGAGAATTCAACCTTGCAACTTTAAGAAAGCCCAGGTGGACATGCTTGAACAAATCAGGTACAATGCTGTAGCTGGCTTGATGGTGACTAGCCAAAGGAATGTCAAATGCCGAGCCGTTGCAGGAAGTGCACATGGCGAAGTAAGATATTATTGTGTTTGGTCAGTTGTCAGATAAATTGAGTTACAAGGACACAGCAAACCGTTTCAAGTTTATAACATCCCAAGAAATCAGAAGGAGGTGACAGATTAATGCATTCTGCCCAGCTAGGCATGACGGGAGGATGCAAGGAGCGGCTAAAGAAAAACAATTAAATGCTGCGATGAAATCTTGACAGGGTAAGAGCACGATGACTCACAGAAATAATTATTCATAAATATGTCCAGAGCAGGATGGCAATTACGGATTGTGAACAAGGTCGTGAGCATGGCATGGGAGGTAAACATGGGCTACTTGATTTAATTAAAATAAGGCGATGTACTTGTCTCTCCCGCTCTCTAACCTACATAAATGTGTCATCATGGAGCCAGTTCATGGATAATCTGACCGCATTGTACGCGATTAGCACATGTCTTTTTTTTCACCGCAGACATTACTTAGGGCCTACCAATTAATTTCCACATATGATGAGGTAGCACTTTTTAGGGGAAGGTACATGGGTGGGATCTTAGGTAACGGTTGTCCAAGCCATAGATGTACACATTTAGGTTCCATATGTAGCTTAGTAGAGGGAGCCAATGAGCAAGAAAAATAGGTTTTCATAACTGTGACATCACAGGGCCCGCTCTATACTATATAAACTCCTGTTATCTGTTAAATCATTGGAGAATTCTGAAGTGAAAGCTTGGCTTCTATCTTGATATTTTCCGCAGTCTATTGCAATAAACTGGTTACCCTGCATTCAGCATATCACACTCTGTGTTGTCTGTTTTTTGACAAATGCCAGAAAGAGGGCAATTTGACGATTTCTGACCCTCCTATCATTTGGTAGCAGAGGGTGGTTCTAGCTTGTGGATTTTTTGGGGTGCCCTACCACACTCCTTTTGAGCAGCGGATCTGTCAGGGGATCAGGTTTTCTTTTGTGCACAACTTAACAGGAAGTACAGCAGGGCCACCTTTGGAGTGGTTTTCTGCCTGGTCTCCTACCGCCCACTGGAAGCAACAGGAGGAGCTGGCCAGTGAGGGTAACCCAGAAGCCCACAACACTCAAAGATCCACTGAAACACGTGAGTGTGCTATGCGCAGGGTAACATGGGGTAGAAAATGTATTTTATGATATTTAAGAACTGTAGTTGATTAAGGATAGCTCAAGACAAGGTCTTGGAAGACTGTGCATTAGGGCCACTGAGGGCCCAGCCTTCTTTTGAGGGTAAAGTAAATGAGGCAGAGAGATAAGAATATCCCTGGGGGAACCGGAAGACAGCTATATTTTATGTTGCTGTGTTGTGGGTTTGTTGATTAAATTGTTGTTTGACAGCATTGTATTGTGTTGTGAGGCAGGTCCTTTACAGGTGATTTTTCTTGTATGTTGTGTGAGTTGCAGATAGTATTGTCTGGTAGAAGTGGATGGGGTAAGTATGAACATTTAGATTGTGAGCGGACTCTGTTGTTGTGATCCAGAGGTAGGATTGGGATTTTTGGGGTGTGGCACTGGGGGAAAGTGTGAAAAAAATGGTCAAACATTGTCCAAAAAATGGTTCCGCTTCTAAAAATGTTGGTAAGCTAACCACTATTTTGCATTGTTTATTCTGTGTAAGTGCCAAGCTGTGCGCTGCTTAAAAGTTGTCACCATGCCAGATAACACAATAATTCACCTATGCAAAGCCTTCCCTAGATATGGTGCCAAAATTACTAAATATAATGCTGAGTGGGTGAAAAGGACTGCTGGAAATATATACATGTCATGGCCACAAAAGGGCACTCACTGTTAAAATGCACTGCAACACACGCACACATATTTGCATGCCACACACAAGGGCAGGAAGCTCAAGAACAGGCGTAGGGTATTATAACTCTGGAAGGCCTGTGAGGAAGAAACAGAGGGGCCTAGGAAGGAATGGAAGCTTAATATGTGTCAGGGGGAGTGCGAGCAATCCACAACACTGCTGCCTCCTCCCTGTTAGGAAAGTGCTTACGAATAGCCAACAGCTCTGCCAGCTGATGCAGGCAACCACATATGAGAAGAGAACAGCAGGCTCCACCAGCCCAGGAATACACATGGTGCAGGCAGCAGCTGTAGGGTATAGTAATGCCAGGTATAAATACCTTGATGAGAAAAGTAATGAAAAAAGGAAAAGGGTAAAAGTGGTAAAAGCACCAGTAGTGCAAATGGAGAATGAAGCATGGCACAGTTCAGAGAAACAGTTACGGGAGGAGACAAAACACAGAGGGCTACATAGTTTAGAAAAGCAGCTAAAAGCAGCCAAGGAAGAGCTCCAGCGAGTGAGAGGCATGCAGATAGACGGCCAAAAGGCAAGAAGCATACCCATAGTTAATGGGGATAGAGCAGAGACCATGATGAAAGCATAGAAATGAGTAGTAGGGAAAATATTGATAAAATATGATGGGAAAGGCACTGAAAATAGGTATGTGAAGAGGGTAGAGTATGAAGAAATGAAGGATGCAGTCAGGGAGGAAGTCAGGAGGGAGACAGAGGAAGAGCAAGAGCAAAATGCACAAAGGGAGAAAGAGAGGGAACAGAGAGAAGCATCAAAAAAGATGCAGAGAGGGGTACAGGAAAGACAAAGAAGGAAGAGGGAGGTAGGTAAAATGGATGAGTATGTAAACAGGCTGAAGAAGAGGAGGATAATGACAAAGGAAAAGGAAGAAATTGAAATAATGAGGAAGGAGATGAGCAAAAGGGTGAGCAGGGGCATGATGCCAGAGATGTGGGGAGAAGGGAGTTGGACAATAACCCCAGAGTCCAGGGGAAGAAATGTGTTACCAGAGATAATGAGTGGAGCATATGTAAGGGAGCCTGTTAAGGGGTTGAGCATAGAAAGTGACAGGGAAATAGATTGGGCAGACACGGATGGTGAAGAGGGGGAGAAGCGGCAGCGCAAGCCCCACAAATTGATACCACAGGACCAGGCGTGGGAGAGATAGCAGGTTTACTGGGGCCAAAGTTAAGCATGTAACCATCTCTCACTTCAGTACTGCCCATACATGAAGACAATACATCACCATATTTCTTAAGAAATGTGTCAAAGCACCAGAGACACTGTGTAGCTGAGACAGTGAAAAGGAAAACATACAGCATCACTCACCTTTGCGCAAGAAAGGGGTAATGCAATTCCCACTGCTACACAAAGGATATGGGCAACCTTGGGTTTGGTGGAAAGACAGCCCTGCTTTGGAGGCCCTGGGGGAACTGGGACAGTATGTTGGACATGTGGGAAAATAGGACACACTTCATGAGTGTGTAGAGGAGGAGCCAAGTACTCCCACCTCAACCATCTTGCCCACATTACCTGTATGTTGGGAACCAGAGTGTGAAACAGGTGCAGTACCAGTCAAAATACCAATACCAAGGAGAATCATGTAGGCAAGGATCCCATTGAGAAAGCCATACCTGCATACAAGGCAGTATGATGGCCATTTGAATGAAATCCCAGAAGAAGCAGGACCATTGAATGAAAGAGTGGATTGGTGACGTCACACATGAAATTGAACTGACGTACATAGAAGAGATGCAGGGACAAGAGAATGAAAATATTCTTTATGGCATCAAAAAAGTATTAAAGATAAGTGACATGTTGGGCTCAAGATGAAGAAACGTATGCTACAGAAACGATAAAGATAACAAGTCATTTTACATGTGTACATATGCAATGAAATGCAAGCAGATGAAGTATTCTTGAGAATAGCTACGTAGTGAATAGATTGCGGCATGCACCATCGTATACACATAGGAATAAACAAACAATGGATGTATTCCACAACATGTTATAGCAGAGCTAGACCAAAAGAAGAAAGGCCTCATTTCCAGTGAGTCACAGTTGAAAAAGCAATTGAATTAAAGAAACAGATCACAAAAAGGTGAGGTTGGATGGATACCAAGAAGCTGAGGCTTATCAGACTTGGATGAGCAAAAAGTAGTTACAAATCGTGTGAAAGAACAAAACTCCAGTTTAGACAGGCACGATCAAAACAAGGAAGACGTCAGATGTCCATTAAAAAATAGTATTTAAAATGCACCAGAGCTCGAATTTGTGGTCTTCAGTCACGTGGAAGGTTGAAGTTGGACAAACATAATGGACCACACCTATGCATGAAGGCAGAGCGGGTCTTCACTCCCCTGAATTCTCCAGAGCAAAGAACATTTCCAAGGATAAGTTCAAAGCCCTAATTGACAGCAGAACACTGAGGTGATGATAGATGATATGCTAATTGGTGGAAAGCTATGGTTCTGACCAGCTCATCAGCACCTGGAAGTCTAGCCTGTGTGCTGCTAAACGGTTACCAGTCAATTGGTCGAAAACATTTGGTTTTTTTAGGGGGGTCCCCCCCCCAACCCCCTTTTTTTCTTTTTTTTTTTTTTTCCCCCACACGAAAACCCACAAAACACATATATAAAAAAAAAAAAAAATTCGACCATTTGGCATTCGACCAAATGGTGTCGACCAAATTGCAGTCGACCAGAATGTTTTCGACCAATTGACCGGACACCCTGCTAAACGTAGGTGGAAAAGTACGGATGAATGTAAGAGTGTCAATGTGAACCAATTGTAGGGGGCCGCATGATTAAGGCCCCTATAGTGTGTATTACCAATGGGACATCGTGCATTTAGTGACGTTCGTAGTGACCTGTTTGAGGGGAGGGCTTAGTTACCCCACATGATGTTAAGAAGCCTATCACTTTCTTAGACTAGTATGGGACGTATACCTTGATGTTCCCTCTGAGCCTATCACATTTGCCACTAGGTTTTAGTAGTTTGCCACATAGAATGACATTAGTAAATATGTAGGTTCATGTCATCCATGACAAATTGTTGGTATATAATGCATGTTTTTTCTGAAAAAATTTGAGAGACCATGCATGCTATGAAACATCTGATGATGTCTGTTGTACTCCCTGTTTTAGATAATTGATATTAAAACAGTTGAACTTTTTGCCAACTACCTGAGTCATTTCGATTATTGATGTTTGAGTAACCTCTGCATCCCCATTCATCTCACTGTATTGCTACCTTGTCTTAAGGGGCTGAAGCGACTCCTTCAGTTCAAGTGTGTAGAGGTAGAGGAGCAATGCAGTATGGGCCAAGAGGGGGGAAGGCATATTCAACAACATATGGTGCACCACAGCAAATCTATGAGTACTAGGACTACACACAATATTCACTAGATCTTACTCAAGCACAGCAGGTGCAGAAGCCCCAAAGGCCATGGATACAGCCACAGATAATGCCACAACAACCACAGCAGACATTGACACAGAAACCACAGAGTACAGTGCAATGGCAGCAAGCAGTGACACAGTGGGATACAAATATTCTGCCACAGACCCCACGGATAGGAGGAGTGACTGCGGTTGAAGGAGAAACCTTTTACAGGGACAGGACTGAACATGGATCTCCAACAGGACAGCTCACAGAATAGCTTGATCGTATCAGCAACAACAGACACTGAACAGGAGCAGAGTTTGGAGTTATCTACAGGTGACCAGGCTCTACTAGGACAGCAACATCCTGTGACAGTAGGAGAATAGACGGTAGCAGATATTGCAGAACAACACCTGTTAACGTATTGGAAAAAGATGTTACGGCCAAAATCAATATGTCAATACACCAGGCATATATTTCCATACAGAAAAAGAATACATAAAAGCCTTAAATTGAAAATAGAGAATACAGGGGTGCCACAACAAATAATGTTAGCTAAAAAGGTACCATCAATTATGGGAAAAGGATTTGTCAAGGGTATCCGGCACACTATGAACGACCGGTCCATATGCTCTAGGGTTGTTAAAAGAATTGAACCAGTAAAAATAAAATTAAAGAAAGGGTCAAATTTACCTGAAGTGAAATAGTACCCAGTGTCCAAAGAAACAAATGAGGGTATTTATGACGAAATAAAATTGCTCATTAAGCAGAGGGTGAAAGTCCCATCATAATCTCCGTGCAACACTGCTGTATATATAGTGGAAACATATCAAGGAGGGTCGTGGAGATGTATTTATTTATTTATTTTACACTTATAAAAAATAACAAAACTCTCGGGCATCAAAGGGTAGCAAGATTAGCAAGAATGCACCTGACTTATTATGAGTTGGTGACAGGTCGTAGAATGCATGTGTCCATGACTAAATACCCTTCTCTTTTTCGGTTCTTGACAGAAAAGGAACAGCTGGGAGATTTTGCAAAAAGACCCAGAACAAGACGAAATACAATACCACTGCAGTTCTCAATGTTTTTTTACATTTGTAATTTTCTTTTTGTATGGGTCAACATAACCAACATATAGACGATAAAAGAGTGCCGCCTCCCTGCCCAGCTACCAGGATCCCGAGGAAGAAGAGAACGAAACCAGACTCAGGACAAGAGCTCAAGTGCATGCTGAGAAAGAAGATAAAAGGAATAAGGAACTTAAGACTAAAGGAGATCGCATTGCCCCATTTGAGGAACACTGATGCTGAACTTTGAGGATGAACGTTTACTGGAACAATAAGAAAGGAATTGGTGCTTTCACTTTACTTGATTAAAATTGATTAACATTTTTCTAACGTGCATATCCCAAAGGAACAAAGCGGCAAGCCACATCTAGGCGCAGAATTAAATTACAGAATGCTGAGGACTTTCCGAATACATCACCAACACAGTATTTCTGCTACTGCAGAGGACTATTGTTCACAAAAACGTCCATCTATAACAGACTATAACAGGAACAAATCATCTTTAACTGACTATTTTCTCTACCTTCCTACCTCAACATTGTATTGGGATCATTTTATATACTCTTTTTCCCAAGGACAATCATCTTTAAGTGACAATTTTTTCTACCTCCCTATCTCTACATTTATATTGGGACAATTTGTATACTATGTACACAAGAACATACATCTAGAATGGACTGTTTTTCCTGCTTTTAGGGGCCAATTCATGGAATACATGTGCGCCGAAATTTGTGGCGCAATTGTACACGTGCAAATCATGGAAGGCTCTGCGCATATTTTCCCCGGGATGTGTGCTAAATCCGCGGGTGGTGCACACCGGCGCACACGTCACTGCAACATCCCGAACGCTGTGCGCGACTCGCACAGCGAAAGCACACAACGTTAGCGCACACACCAAAAAGGGGGCGGAACATGCGGAATGGGGAACAACGCGTTAAAATAAGGGCGTAACTGGGGAAGCACTGCTGGGAAGTACACGGAACGCCCACACGCACGTTAACTACACATATTCATGGAATTGAATAGGGGAAACCCGCGCACAGCAAAAGACACGCACAGGCGGAAACACGTCCACCACATGAAGGCAGGCGGAAGCGTCCCTATGCAGTACAAAAGTGTGCACAAACCACAATATAGCTACGATGAATGTCCCATTTCCTGCAGCACTGATCGTGGGACACAGCAGGAGGAGGAGAATAGCCAGGCCCCGCATTTATGTGCCCAGTACCAGCCTTTTCGTGATGCCTGATGACCAGATTTTTCGTATTTTATTTACGTATTTCTTATTTTATTTTTATTTGTTTTTCACCTCGTATCATCCTAGACCTGGTCACTGAGTGGGAGGATGACCTCACATCACCCACCTTGTGCTCCCAAGCACTGAGCCCCTTGGAAAGGGTGTTCAATGCACTGCATTTCTTGGCCACTGGGTCATTTCAGCAGACCAATGCCATATATGGGGGGTCTCACAGCCCACGCAGTCACGTTGCCTACACCAAGTGTTGGCAATCATGACTGCGCGACCCCCAGTCTGCAGGCACATATTCATGCCCAGAACACCCTCAGAAAGGCAGGCCACGGTCCTGGACTTTTACAGGGTGGCACACTTCCCCAAAGTGCCCGTTGCCATAGATTGCACCCATGATGCCCTACGTCCACCTAGGGCCACAGAGAATATCCACCGCAACCGCAAGGACTGGCATACATTAATGTGCAGGTAGTAAGCGTTACATAGGGGATCATCACCCCTGTCAATGCTAACTATCCTCTGTCCACCCATGACAGTTTCATATACAGAATGTCCGCCCTGAGCCGGGACCTGGAAGCTGTGAAGCATGGCGACACATGGCTCATTGGTGAGTGCAAATGCCTGTGCACATTCATGCATGTCACACACAAATACACAAACCAAACTAAAGACAACCATTATCACTTCCCCAGGGGACAGTGCCTACCCCCCCGAGGACCCACATGATGACGCCAACACAGAACCCAACCACCCCACAGCAGGTAAGATACACTGCAGCCTATATTGAAACCTGGGCAATAGTGGAGCACACATTTGGGGTGCTCAAGTCGCACTTCTGCTCCCTTGACCGCTCAGGCAGGCAGCTACTCTATTCACCCCCAGTAGTGTGCAGGATCATTGTGGCAGCATGTGTCCTGCACAATGTTGCAACATGGCGGGGCGTACCAGTGGATATGGTGGTGCCCCCACATCCCCAACCACATGCACAGGCGCGCTGCGCATGGGAGGGGAAAGGGCACGTGGAGGCCGCCCAACTGAGGCGCCCGTCACCTTTTTTGGCCTCCCAACCATGGGCAGCTTGGGTGAGGGGGGCAAGGTACGCGATGCAAACAGCACCCCTGTGCTCATGCAAGGCTGCCTGTGGATCCTTATTTATTTTATTTATTATTATTTTTATTTATTACATTTGTTACTCGCCCAGACCCGCGGGTATCACGGCGAAGATTTCAATAAATTGTAGCATTTTTATACAGGGTTATAGTTACCATCACATAGTACATATTTTATACTGCATTCCAAATAAATCATGTGATCATATTTCTTATACTCAGTTACAAATGGGTCGCGGTAGCAGGTCACATTTTGTTTAAAACACTAGTTGCAGATCTAGAGGTACATGCGAGCCGTAGGGACTATATTTACTGTTTCGGTTCAAAGAAAGGCGGTAAACCAGAGGCATTCTTACTAAGGTGGAGTAGGACTAGTTGAGGTTAATATTTGTTAAATAACCACGTTTTCAGTGCTTTTTTGAATTTTAGTAGGGAGTCCTCATTTTTGATACTAATGGGTAGTGTGTTTAAGTGCGATGAGGCTAAGATCTTGAAGCTGCTTCCTCCTGCTCTACTGTATTTGTATTGAGGAACTTCCAAGAGGGCCAGTTTATTAGATCTCAGTGTCCTACAGGAGATTTTTTTCTTGATAGTGTTGTTGAGGTAGCTAGGCGCTTTGTTGATGATGCATTTATAAACGGTACTGAGTGTTTTTAAAATGATTCTTGCTTCAATAGGCAGCCAGTGGTTTTCTCTTCTGATGCTAGATATATGTTCACATTTCTTTATACCTAGAGCCGCTCTTAGGGCTTTGTTTTGTAATAGTTGGATTTTATTTAAATTGGTTTTGAGGTTCCTAGGAATAGGATTTTACAGTAATCCAATTTCGTTAGAATCAGCGCTCTGGCTAACGTGATGCAATTTGTAGGGGTAAGAAATTGGCGTCTGAGTTTTATAAGTTTTGCTGTGTAGGCTGTGGACGAGGAGAGGGTTGCTATTTGTTTGTGCATAGTGAGGTTGGCATCTATATATACACCAAGAGTTTGAATGTGTTTGAGTACTGGGATCTGTGTACCATCAATGTTGATATGAGAGTAGTCAGAGTGGAGGATGCTTATTCTTTTTTGGGAGCCCTCGATGAGGACCTCTGTTTTCTCATCGTTAAGGCAGAGATTGTTTAGGGCCATCCAATTTTGAATTATAGAGTAAACTTTATTGATGGTGTTGGTGTCTTGAGTGTAGTCACCTGTAATGGGGATGAGGATCAAGAGCCGAGAAAAGGAGTTTCGTATATGCATTGTAGAGAGTGGGAGAGAGGCAGGATCCCTGGGGGACTCCTATAGGTACTACTATGGGGTCCGCTGCATAGATTCCGATGGCAACTCTGGATGTGCGGTCCGTTAAAAAGGATTTGATCCACTGAGTCGCGTTAATGGAGAAATTAAAGTCTTTTTTTAGGGTATCGCATAGTTTATCATGGTCTACCAGGTCAAATGCTGCTGATAGGTCTAGTAGCAGTAGGGTGGCTAGTTTGCCTGAGTCTCTGACAGAGTCCAATTGGATTTTCAAATCCAAGAGGGCTGTCTCAGTACTATGGTTGGGCCTGAAACCAGATTGTCTAGCTCCTAGTAGGTTATTTTGTTCAAGATGGGATTGTATTTGGTTGTAGGCTAATTTGTCGATAAGTTTAAGTAAGAAAGGGACAGTCGTTATGGGCCGGTAGTTCATAGGCACTAATGGATCTAAAGTGGGCTTTTTTAGTAGAGGGGTAACCCACGCCACTTTAATGCTAGCTAGGACCTGATTGGTATGGAAGGAGGCATTTATGAAGTTGGTAATTATGGGTGTGAGAGTAGGGGCACATAATTTGATTAGGTGCGCTGGAAAGTTTTCTCCTTTGCAGTTTGAAGCTTTAATTTTGGATATAGTATTAAGTACTACATCATGTGAGACTGGAGAGAAGTTAAAGAGAGGGGTGGTGTCTACTATGTTCGTGGAGATTTGGTTATGCGTGGAAGGCTTATCAGTAAGGAGTTTTCTTTTGGAGATGATTTTGTTTTGTAATAGTTTGATTTTAGATGCCAGGGTATCTTGGATGGTGGTGCACTATTCTTTACTTGGTTGGGCTGGGTTGATTATGGGGATCGGATTCTCCAGCTCCTTGAGTATGGTGAACAGTTCTTTGCTGTCAGAGGATGGCCCTCATTACAACCTTGGCGGAAGACCATGGTGCTATTAGCACCATGGTCCATGCCGCTAAGGTTGCAATTCCGCCATGGTGGATGGCAGAATTACCGCCCCATTCCAAGGTGAGTGGGGCGGTAATTCCCCATTCACCAATGGCCCCTTCCCCATTCCCATTTTTGCCCCATAGGGCATAATGGGAATGGGGAAAGGCGATAATTACGGCACCGTAAATTACGGTGCCGTAATTATCGCCAAGGTCCCTTTGCGGCATGGCTTTTAACGGCTGCAAAAAGCAGCCGTTAAAAGCCATCCCGCAAAGGGAACTTTGTAATCAGGCGTTAAGGGTCGGCGCCGTTTACGGCGCGGTAAACCCCTTAACGCCTGAGTCGGAATGAGGGCCGATGCATTACTTATTCTGGTGATTAAGGCATTTGCTTTATGGGTAATGATGGCTGATTTATAGATTTTGTTTGCAGAGTTGAATGCTTCCATAGCTTCTAAGGTATGGGTTTTATTTAGCCGGTGTTCGAGCAATCTTTTAATCCACCTAAGAGAGACTAGTTCCTCGTTGAACCAAAAAGAGGATTTTTTATCCTTGCATTTGGTTTTGTTGACACATGGTGCTAGGGTATCAATTGTACTGGTGAAACAATTATGATAAAATTCAGCTAGGACACAAGGGTTTTCAGTATTGATCTTTTTTTTGTTGAGAGAGGTGGCTAATAGGGGGTTGAGGTTTTCTGCTGTAAGTTTCCGGATGTTTCTTGTTACATAAGATTCCTCAATGATAGTTTTAGGTAGGTCTGATTCATTACACAAAATAGATAAGTGTATACTGTGATGGTCTGACCATGGTATCGGGTTAATGAAGTCTATGGATACTATGGTATTGAGTGGTAGTATCCAATCTAATGTTCTTCCTTTTGTATGGGTAGGGGCGTTCATTAGTTGTGTGAATGCCATGTCTTTGAATGCACTGTGTAGTGCTTCTGCTTTGTGGTCTTGAGTGTCATTGAATCCTAAATTCAAGTCCCCTAGGACTAGACATTTAGTATTCGGTTTAATAAGTGACGTTAGTAGTAGTGGTATATCTAATTCTGGCTGAGATTTGGCGTTAGGTGCTCTATAGATAGTTATTATGTTTATGGTAGTCTTATGGTTTGTAGCTAGTTTGGCTAGCAGGACTTCGTAACCGTTTGGGTTCTCAATAGGGCAAGTTCTTATTTTGAGATGGGTTTTAGCAATAATAGCTACTCCCCCACCTACTGATTTTATTCTATCTGTCCTAAGGATGGTGTAATCTGGAGGAATGGCAATAGATAGTGAGGGTCCGGAAGCTTGGTGGAGCCAGGTTTCCGTCACTATAAGTAGGTCAAGTTGTTGTTGTACCGTGCATTTCCTTAGGGAAAATGATGGGTCACGCAACACTCAGGCATCCCAAAAAAGGATGAAAAAGAGATACGTGACCCCTGTAGCCCATGTGCGTGTAAAATAGTATGCTGTGGCAGCCAGGAACACAATAAATGCGTACATGATCAACATGCGGGCTGTATGACCGAAAAAAAGGGGTACGTGACAAACAGGGACACCCTCAGTGGGAAAAATAGCATGCGCGACTCACCATCTGCCTTGTGTGTAGAAGAAGAACATGTAGGCAACACCCGCGCCAAAAGAAGAAGTACTCACTGTAGCCGCTGTGAAGTAATCGCGTGTGAACCCCAACGTCTGGAAAACACACGCACTGCTCTCCACAAAAAGCATGTACAGAGCGATGTAAACCCATGTGAGACCTTTAACCTGTGGCAAGGGAAACACCTGCCTGCACGGTACGTCACCTATGCGCTTACGCGATAAGGGCCTTTCCTCATAATTCACACAAACGTCCTGTTTTTCATGTGCCAAATCACTATCACTTCGTATCAAGCTGGACATGCGATAACACACGGAAGACCACGCTCCTGCCCATAAGGCTGAATTACTGCCCCCCAGAGCCCTGGGCAGCCTCCCACGAGCCATCTGCTGCTGCCTGCCTGCTGCCACCGTGCCCTGCCATTTGGTGCCGGCACATCTGCCATCTACAGGGGTCCAGTTGCTGTGACCACCCCTGCTGGAACAGAGGACTTGCGACTGGTGTTCCATCACTCCACAGCCCAGCCCCAGGACCCAGTTGCCCACCCACACCTGCCTTGGGGGTTGCCATGTCTGACACAACACCATCGGGCACCAGTGGCAACCCCACAGCAGAGAGGCAGAGGGCTACCAGCTTCAGTGAAAAGGAAGTTGGTATTCTGGTGGAGCAAGTTCTGGGGCATTATGATGCCCTCTTCTCACCATCACGCACCGACAAGGAAGGACGGAAGAGGATCTGGAAGGACATAGTGGGTGCCATCAACGTGGAGGGGGTGGCACCCCGCAACATCAAACACATCCAGAAGCGCTGGGAGGACTACAAGTCCAGGACCCTCAAGAAGGCCCAGCGCCACTTGGATGCAGCGGATGCAGTGGGGCGCAGGGTCCATCTTACCACCCAGCAGATGAGGGTCCTGGAGCGCATTCGCCCAGTGCTTCACCACCAGATCCTCAGGATGCAGGCCCGTCTGGAGTCAAGCGGTAATTGTCCATGCATTCACATTTAAAACAGTGCATGTTGCAGTGTGGTGGTAGTTAGCTACTTGGCTGCACGTGTGACATGGGTCATGTATGGATGTGTGTGTGCAGGGACATGATGGTGCTGCATGTGAGTCCAGTCAGGCATGACCCACATGGATGATGTATGTGTTACAATGCATCATGCGGAGCAGCAAGCGGAATGCACACATGTATGCATGCCTGTGTCTGTACTTTAACATGTTTGGGGTGTGAGATATGTGTGCTGCTGTCATGGACATGCATGGTGTACATGTCCATGTGCCTGAGTAGTGTGTGCACCATGGATGCATGACACATGTCCGTGATGATGTGTTGATTCACTGATACAGCCTAGTCATCCTTGTATCCAGCGTGTCTGTGGGTATACGGGGCCAGATGCATGACCCTCTGGTTATGCGTGTGCATGTGATCAGCATGTCCCATGATGCATGTGAGTTTCAGCCCACCATTGGATGTTTCTACGGTGCCTTGGACATGGATGCAAATGTTTGTTGCATGTGCTATGCCTGTTCCTGCATGTGTGTTGCCTGCACTGACGCATGTGTTGTGGAGGGACATGATGGAAGTGACGTTTCACAGTGCCACTCATGTGCTATTGCTTTCTGTCTAGGGCACTATTGTACAGTACCCTGATGCTTGTGTTCAATGTTTCCCTTTACACAGCGGCGAATGAAGAAGAGGGTGGAGACAGCGCTGTGGAGGAAAGTGGCAGGGATGCCTCCACCGGCCGACGACGCAAGGCCCAGTCACACTCCCTGGAAATTCCATCTTCTGGGAGTGAGGGGACTGGTGCCACGCCCATCATTATGGCTGCAGCGGAAGGGGCGGGTGAGCCCCCACAGGGGTTGCGACGGCGGAAGATGGTGCAGAGCCATCCTGGTTGGTGTCGTGTGCAGAGGTTTTCGGAGGCAGCTACAGAGCCGACATGGGGCCTGGTGGTGGTGGTACCACTAGTGCAAGAGGTGCAATCCAGGGGCAGGGGCAGGAGGCAGCACAGGTTGCCGCAGAGGGGCCTGTGCATGTCACTGTCCCTGACACTGTGACTGCATCACCATGCACCAGCAGGGATGCACCGTCCAAGGCCCATCCGCAGGTAGGGGGGAGGTCCACGTCATCTGGCACTCCTCTACCTGCGGACGTGGGGACCCTTGACAGGATTGAGTCCGTCCTGATTGGTGTCGCGTTGCGCACACATGACATTCATGATGACGTGAGTGCTTCCTGGGGGGACCACGCACATCATCACGAAGAGCTGTGTGGCAACGTGGCCCAGTTGGGAGGGACCATGGTTGGGGGTTTCCTCCATGTGTCAGCCAGTCTTGCAGCCCTCTCCTCCTCTGTGCACACTATACGCCAGTCATTCTCTGTGCCGTCTTCCGGCCCAGATGCCACCAGGGCCTCCTGTGGACCTGCCCCAACCAACGCAGCCAGCCTGGTGGAGATCCCATCCCTGCCACTGTCTGGAGTCGGAGATCCAGCAGGGGTGGCCACCCCACCAACTGGACCCCAGCAGATGGAGGATGTGCCGGCATCACGGGGCAGGGCACGTGCATGACGGCACCAGGGGATTCCATCAGCCCGAGGCCGTTGTGGTGGCAGAGACAGTTGAGTCAGTGGCAGCAGCAGACTCAGCGAGGGAGGCACTACGGCTCGGGGCCATCAGCACCCCAGGGGCAGGCATCGACCGAAGGGCAGGAGGACCCCGGACTGGGAGTGGTGCCTTCCGTGTGGCAGCGGTTGGGCCGGCAAATAGATGCAGAGAGGCGGCGGGCGGAGAGGGCACAGCTCAGGATGGTCAGGGCGGAGAACTCCATGCACCAGGCTTTGAGGTGGGCGGAGGGCCTCGAGGAAACTCGCAGGGAGTTGAGGGATTCCATGGCTGCATCCTTGCAACACCTCGAGGCCAGGGAACAGGCCTGCCGCCGGAACATTGATGCGGAGTTCGATGATGCCCTGGCCCGGAACATCACTAAATGAGCCGTGGGACTGGCCCGCTGCCTTTGTAAATAGTTATGTAAGTGTAGGTTTCATTTCTATTTTTTGTTCCTTTGGGGCACATGGACTATGCCCTGCCTTTTTGTAAATAGTTATTTATTAGGTAGGTTTTTTGTTAGGTTTCCTTTGTATTGTTGGGCTCATGGACCCTTGATTTTTAAATTGCATGTAATTATGTACCGGATTTGACTTTTTTGGTTTTTTTATCATGGAAGAATGGTTTGCTTATTTTTTGACCTTTGGATTTTGTTTCATGGATAAACGCTTTGGAGCCATTTTACTTTTGATTTTATTGATTTCAGCATTCATTTTTTTTCCTTTATTTCGGACATCCAGACTTTAATGTATTATTTATTTTCTAGTGTGAGTTTGTTTCATTCATTCTGTTTTGTATATAATACATTTTTAGGTTTTACTTCAATTGTGTGGTCTTCTCTCATTGGTTTTGTGCATGTCGCAATGTGGGTTTTCTCATTCATGTGTCACCATTGTGTGGGTCTGACGGACATGTATTAATGGGCATGCTGGTTATTTGGGACCTATCATGACATGGAGATTTCAATGTGGAGTGGATGGAATGCTTGGTTGTGTATTTGGACTGGGGCGGTGTGGGGTGGGATTTGGGTGGCCATAAGGGCCATGGATCTGGCTTGTGATGATGTGTTGGGTGGGGGACATGAGTCGGGGCCTGCTGGCAGGTGCCCTTCACTGGGGTGGGGTGAGGGACATGAGTCGGGCCTGCTGGCAGGTGCCCGTCGCTGGGGGAGGGGGACATGAGTCGGGGCTCCCAAGTGCATGGTGCCAGGTGGCCTGCCTGTGGGTCATGGTCTGGGGTGATGGGCTGCCTGTGGGGCATGGGGAGGGGGGAGGGGCACACCCGGGAGGGCCCACAATGCCAAATCATGTGTAAAACTCCCTGCTCGCCCCTGGAATACACGCAAACAGCCCATCCACCCTCCCCATGCCCCGAAGGCAACCCATCACCCCAAACCATGCCCCACAGGCAGCCCATCACCCCTGGACATGCCCTAGAGGCAGCCCATCACACCTGGGCATGCCCCGCAGGCAGCCCATCCACCCTTCCCATGCCCTGCAGGCAGCCCATCCGCCCTCCCCATGCCCTTCAGGCAGCCCACACCACAAGGGGGACTTTTTCCACGCAATTTACCTGGCTCAAGCGGGGTACGTGTATTCCAGAGGTGCGCGGGGTGTTTTAAATGCGATTTCGCTGGCACGAGTGGCGTACGTCTATTCCAGGGATGTGCGGTGAGTTTTACACGTGATTTTGCTGGCACGAGCAGGGTACGTGTATTCCAGGGGTGCGCTGGGAGTTTCCACGCGATTTCGCTGGCGCGAGCGGGATCCACATATTCTGAGGGGTGCACGTGGAGTTTTACACACGATTTTGCTGGCGCAAGCTGGGTACGCAGAATCTGAGAGGTGCGCGGGGAGTTTTACACGCGATTTCGCTGGTGCGAGTGTGGTATGTGATATTCCATGGGTGCACAGGGAGTTTTACATGCAATTTTGCTGGCGCAAGTGGGGTACATGTATTCCATGGGTGCGCAGGGATTCTTACACGCGATTTCACTGGTGCGAGCAGGGTACGTGTATTCCAGGGGTGTTCATGGAGTTTTACATGCAATTTCGCTGCTGCGAGCGGGATCCACGTATTCTGCGAGGTGCGCGTGGAGTTTTACACCTGATTTTGCTCGCGCGAGTGGGGTACAATGTATTCCAGGGGTGCGCAGGGAGTTTTACATGCAATTTTGCTGGTGCAAGTGGGGTACATGTATTCCATGGGTGCGCAGGGAGTTTTACACGCGATTCCGCTGGCGCGAGTGGGGTACGTGTATTTCAGGGGTGCTCGGTGAGTTTTACACATGATTTCACTGGCATGTGCGGGGTAGGTATATTCCAAGGGTGCGCATGGAGTTTTCCACACGATTTTGCTGGTGCGAGCGGAAACAACGCATTCCGAGGGGTGCGCGTGGAGTTTTACACATGATTTCGCTGGCACGAGCAGGGTAAGCGGAATCCGAGGGGTGCAGGGGAAGTTTTACACGCGATTTCGCTGGCTCGTGAAGGCTGTGTGCCGTTTTTAGCACGTTTTTGTGGTTGGGGGGCTGCAATGTTTTTGGCACACAGGGCGGGGTTGGGGGCATGACTGGCGCTGCTGCAGGGTCGCTCCTCCACTCTGCACCACGGCTCAAAATGGGTTGGGAAATCCATGAATACGCTGTGCGTCAAAATGGGTTTTGGCGCATGCGGCTGGCGCAAGCTGTTGCACGCGCACTCTGTGCACCAGCAGCGTGCACCACTTGTGCGCTAAATTCTATGAATTACCCCCCTTATCGTCCCATTTTTATTGGGACTATTTCTATTTTCCACATGTTTATATTTTTACGTTTTTATCAGCACTATTTTTATATTTTTTTATATTTTTCAATGAACCACATAATGGTGAAAGTGGTTTGAAAATCATGAATCAAATATTTGATCATTGTCACTGGATGCAAAATGTTTTTAAACCAGTATATACAGCTCGCCTCACTCACTTGAACTGTATGAATGTTTTCATATCCTATATTCCTGATATCTTCATAACACCCTGATCAATACGCCGCAGGACACCTCTACAAACAATTGACATCATGGCTATTGCATTGCTTCTGTTTTCCTTTCTCTTTTGTTGTTTTTATTTCTTATTTTATCTCACACTAAATTTAACTGATTATGATGAGATTAATGTGTTAGAGAAGGAAATGGTATTACGCCCAGTTGTGGAGACAATAAGAGCTAGGAGAAGTAATGACAGTAATGGTTGATGTGGCTGACACTGTACATCAGTACACTCAAACTGATGAGGAAGATTACTGTCCCATGTACCCATTGGGACCGCCAATAAAACAACCTGAAGCATTGTTTACATGCCCAAAAGATGCCCATAACTACAATGAGTACTGGATGAAATGGGATGACAGTGGCGAGTGCAGGTTTATGACATGCAGTTCAGCAGAATACGTAGCACAAGGAGATAACATGAGGGGGGTCACCAGGTGTGGCTGCCCAAGGATGGCTATAATATGATGAGAATAAATGAAGGTGTGGTCGATGACTCGACCATAGGGGAGAATGTATTGGGGAAGTTGTTGGCTAGAAAGCAGGTGCCCCCCTGCCTTCCCCAGAAAACACAGAATTACAGAATCAGAAAGAACACATTTGAAACTGCACTTACATTTTCCTGGAAATGCAGCTGGCACAAAGAATAGTTAGCGTTGCTACACAAGTAGGGACAGAGGAGGCATTAGCTTGCACAATTAGTGTTTTTCTTTAAGTAGAATAGTCTAGGTGACAGGTAAACATGTACCAAAGATGAGGGACTCACAACACTAGTAGGGCAGATTTTCAATAGGTAGGGTCATGTTGCAGTGTACCCATATGGAGAAATATTGTTTCCATGTCTTAAAATCGCTGCAAAAATGGCTGTGATTACAAAATATCGCCACAAAAATGCAGTGGTTTTTATTGCCACAATCATGTAAAGGATGCAGGGGAGATCCCCGCAACCCCCGCTCCCCTTAAATAGTGTAATGTGGTACACCTTTAACGGGTCAAACCACTGCATTTTTACCGTGATATTTTTTAATGGCGACATTTTTGCCACAATTTTATTACCTGATACCGAAATATCATGTGCCAGGCATGCACCAGGCCGGTAGGCAGCAAATAAATGAAGAGCTAATGTGTGTTGCAGAAGAAACATAACATTGCAAGATTGTCATTTTAAAAATTGCACCAGCAGAGAATTCAACCTTGCAATTTTAAGAAAGGCCCAGTTGGACACGCTTGAATAAATCAGGGACAATACTGTAGCTGGCTTGATGGTGACTAGCTAAAGGAATGTCAAATGCCGGGCCGTTGCAGGAAGTGCACATGGCGAAGTAAGCTATTATTGTGTTCAGTCAGTTGTCAGATAAATTGAGTTACAAGGACACAGCAAACCGTTTCAAGTTTATAACATCCCAAGAAATCAGAAGGAGGTGACAGATTAATGCATTCTGCCCAGGTAGGCATGACGGGAGGATGCAAGGAGCGGCTAAAGAAAAACAATTAAATGCTGCGATGAAATCTTAACAGGGTAAGAGCAGGATGACTCACAGAAATAATTATTCATAAATATGTCAAGAGCAGGGTGGCGATTAGAGATTGCGAACAAGACCTTGCGCATGGCATGGGAGGTAAACATGGGCTATTCGCCTTAAATAAAATAAGGCAATTCCATTGTCTCTACCACTCTCTCACCTACACAAAAATTGCCATCACGCAACCAGTTCATGGATAGTGTGACCACGTTGTACACAATTAGCACATGTCTTTTTTTCACTGCAGATGTAATTTAGAGCCTACCAATTAATTTCCACATATGATGAGGTAGCACTTTTTAGGGGAAGGTACATGGGTGGGATCTTAGATAACGGTTGTCCAATCCATAGTTGTGCACATATAGGTTCCATATGTAGCTTAGTAGAGGCAGCCAATGAGCAGGAGCAATTGGTTTTCATAACTGTGACATCACAGGGACCCTTCTGTATTAAATAAACTGCTGTTGTCTGTTCAAACATTTGAGAATTCTGCAGTGAGAGCTTTTATCTTCATTTTTTCATCTATCTATTGCAATAAACTGGTTACCCTGCATTCAGCATTCCACACCCTGTGTTGTCTCTTTTTTGACAAATGCCATTAAGAGGGCAATTTGACATTTTCTCACCCTCTTATCAGAAGCCATAGGGAATGATATGGAAGCCACAGGTCTCTGAAATGAGTGACAAAGAAGAGACAGGCTTCGGGGACATGGAGAAGCTGACATGATCACAGCAGCCAGAAGCTAGCATAAACGAGGCACCTAGCCAAGGACAAGTGGAAACGGAAAGATCTATTTACCAAGGCAATGAGCCACATGCATAAAAGCAGGCTAAAATCCTCATAATTACAAGCAGGACATCTTAATTAGGTGATCTCCACACATGTGACCCAGCCGAATATGACAATGCCCAATCAACCAAGTTAGATGAAGAGGACTGTTCCCATCGAACCAGAGGGGAAAAAAACCTACAAGGGCTGCCCACAAGCTGCTAAATGAATGCACTCTCCTAGGATTAGTTGATCAGAGATGGCAACCATAGGGAACATTTTGCACCTTCATGTTAATTCCCATTGCCTTAAAAAAAAACACTCAGGGCCTCATCACGAGTTTGGCGGTAACCCTTAAATGCGGCGGTAGCATTATTATTGCCTCATTTAAGGGTCCACCAAATCACGGGTTTGGCAGATTTCCCCCCAGCTCTGAGCTGCAGGGAATGCCGCCGACAATTCACGCTATATATATAAGATATATAAGAGTGCAAAAATTCCCAATTGATCCCAATGGGGAATGGGGAATTCCGGAATGGGCACAGTGGGGAATGGGCAATACCCGTTCCGCCAAACCCGTGATCCGGCGCTATTAGCGCCGGGGGGTTTGGCGGTAGGGCTATTAACACCGGCGCTAAAAGCGCCGGCTTTACCGCCCAACTCATGATGATGCCCTCAGACGGGTAACCATCCAGGGTCCCTTGGGATGGGAGGACACATTCTGACGAATCCAGATTCACCTTTCACATGAGTATATAATTTGTTGCAAGGGCCAATTGACTCTCTGTAACTCTGTAACATTTTAGATTGATATTAGTGGAGGTGGTCCCAGTAGGAGCAACTAGGTATGGCTATTCAACAGTATAACTAACCCGTATAGCTCCCATATGTTGCAACCCAAATTGACCAATGTAGATGTTTGATTGATTTTTGGGATGGAACCTGGTTTTGTGATGTCACATCAGGATAAAACCGCGAGACACATGCTTAGAACACGAGAGCTCCGGAGGATACTTGTTTTTCTGGTGTGAACCTGTCATTTTGTTTGCTAATAACGGACAGTAACTTTGCTGCATGGCTTAGTCTTCCATTCTTGTGGCAGGGAGTCTTTGATGGGCCATAGTGTTCTCTGCTGATAATTGGGGCGACTACTAGAGAGTCCCGGCCACACCTATACAAAGTGGCAGCAAAGGAGGGTCGCTAGGATTTTTCTGCAAGAAATCATCTACTTCTGCTGCATGTCTGAGGGGCTGTGTGTCAACCTGCAGTAATCGTCTAAAATCACACATGTATAAAGAAGAGATTGACAAGAGCTGCTTTTGGAGGAAAATTCTTGCCCGCTTCTCGTGGGACGCCTATCAGACCGGATGCCAGTGTGGCAGTTTGTGGGAGAGTCGGTGTCTGAAAAACCTCAGCCAATCACGGAGTGTAAGTACAGACTCAGCTATATGGTAAATGTGGAGAGGGAGTGTCCATTTGATGTTGCTGTTGAAGATTTAGTTTGATGTAACCTGTTAGATGGTCAGTTTGTCCGGTCAGCTTAGATAGTCTGCTTAGCTTGCAGATAAAAAAATTGTTGCGAAAAAAAAATATATAATAGTTTCCCTGTGAGTTATTCAATTTAGCTTGGTTCATGGATGATTATTTTATTGTTTACCTGGGTATTTTGGTTAGCGGAAGAAGCTACCTAATATCGTGGAAGGTGGCCTCCTGATTTACCTTGCAGAGGTGCATTTCTATAAGGTGACGCTTTAGAAAAGGGACCACAAGATTTATTGGATTACCCTGTTAGTAGACAGGAAAGGAGCTATATATGTTATGTTGGGTATCTGGACTTTGCATCTAATACCATTACATCAAATGCATTTCCATCGAGGGATTTGCATCGAAAAAATATGCATTGAATGCATTTTTTTTCGGGGTGCAGGGTTAATTTTTGATGTGGTGGGTTTTAAAGTGTTAAAAACAGGGGTTTGGGGGGGACCCCCCAGAAAAAGAAAACAATGTATTTCATGCATATTTGTTCGATGTAAAAAATTAGATGGAAATGTCATTAGATGTAAAAAAATGTGATGCAAAGTCCATAAACCGGTATGTTGTGTTTTTCATTTTGCTTGGGACAGGTCCAAAGCAGACACATTTATTGAATGAGCGAGTATTGAAAATTATTCCTCTACCGTAGTGGTGACATCACTGGTGAGGTTGTTTAATAAGACTTGAAGTGTGCAGAACATGGTAGAACTTGGTGGGTAGTTTGCCGTTTGAGATTGAAAATCAATGTTGTGCCATTTGGGCAGAGCTTGATAATCTTACGATTGCAGTTGGGATTTGAGCCTTCAGATTGTAAAGCCGATGATGGCGGTGCTGGAGCACACCTGTGTTTTTGGTGGTGAGCCAGAGAGGCTAAAAAACTTATTTGTTATATTGTATTGATTAAAATTGGATGTATCAAAATACCGATTTGAGGTCAAGTAAGTATTGATCTAGTGTTACATATGGTGATGAAAATGAGGGATACACCCCTGTGCTAGTTCCTGCATATCAAGAGAAAATACGCAAGTATGGCATGGAATGGACTCATGATACAGTGGGCAAGTTGGCAAAACCATGGCCGAAAGACAGAGGTTTTTCCAAATGTGTGCAGCAACAAATGAACCAAATTACTGAAGCAGAATTCCCATTAGTTCCGAATTCAGTGGCAATTTTGTGCAGCATCCCAATGGAAGCTACACACTTCATGGTACTATATTTGAAGAACGCCTTCTTTTCTATACTACTTCATGAAGAGTCACAGGACTTAACCTCGGTCCTATTTAGAAACCGGAAGTGGAAACACATAAGACTCCCACACGGGTACTCTGAGTGTCCTTCCATCTTCAATAGGGTCCTTTAGATGGATCTAGGCAACATACATATAGTGAGCAAAGTCAAACAATACGTGGAAGACATTTTGATCTGTAGCAAGTCAGAGGAACAGTGTCAAAATGAATAGGTATACTTGCTGATAGTATTGGCAGAAAAAGGTTACACGCTGGACAAGGGAACATTACAATATTGCCAAAAGGAAGTGCTACACATAGGGCAGTTGATATAAAAAGAGGGGCCAAAATTGACGCCAGAAAGGGCTGAGGGGATCAGTGGGACACCAATGCCAAAGACAGTGAGAGAAATGCAGCAGTGTTTGGGCCTTTGAAATTATTGCAGAGCCTGGGAGTTTGCATATAGCAAATACACAAGACCTTTTGTTGAGTGGGCTGACAGAGGCAGAGAGAGGGAATGGTAAGTTGGAAGGGACACATGAAATGACTGAAAAGTTGGAGGTACTGAAGAAAGCAATGTGCAGAGCTCCAGTACTAGGGATTCCAGACTATCAAAACAAATTTGCTGTGTTATCAACTCCAATGGAGTATTAAAGACTGCAGTGCTCACACAGAAGACTACCCTAGGGCACAAGCCATTGGCTTATTATAGCAGACGTTTAGACCCAGTAATGAGAGGACATTACTCTTGTGAGCAAGCTATGGCTGCTTCCACATTCGCTGTCGAGAAGTCAGCGAGTATCACCATGGAGTGCAGCAACACACTTTATGTGGAGCATGCCCTCTTTGCAATACTCGAAAGACCCAAGAGTATGTTGACCAGACAGCGAGCATCTGGATTTGAAGTGATTATCTCAAATCCAGCCTTCAAGGTAGTAAGTTGCAGGACAGACAATCCGGCAAACTTTTTAGCTGAGCCAGTAGAGGAGGGGGACTATGTACACATCTGTACTACATACATTGAACAGTATGACGACCTTCCCAAAGTGGGGGAAAAACTAGTTGAGGAGGGAGAAGTGCTTTACATTGATGGGTCGTCCACAATAGACCAGACAACAGGGGAAATATATACAGGGACAGCAGTGGTGCGACTAAAAGGCGACATACAGCCGAAGTAATAGCAAGCACGAGATTGCCTTCAAATTTCTGGGTGCAAGCAGCAGAATTAGTGGCTCTCATAATGGCATTAGAAGTGAGCAGGGACCAGAAAATAACAGTGTATTCAGATTCAGCCTTTGTGAAGTCACAATGGCAGAAGAAGGGCGTCATATGTGCTGACAATGCACCGGTGCAGCTCGTGAACCTATTGTGTAGGCTCATAGAAGTGCTTCAACTCCCGGTAGCAATGGTGGTCATAAAGTGCCAGGGCCACACGAGGGGGAAACACACAGTCTCCCGGGGCAATGAAGCAGCAGACACAGATGCAGAAGCAAAGCATGCAGCATATTTTCCTGAAATAACAGACTTCGATACCCCCCAGCCACACAGATACTGGAGTTTCTGCGAATGGCTCTGAGAGAGGATAAGGACATATGTGTGATAAGGGGATGTTCAATATCTCCTACTGATGCTTTGTGGCAACAAGAAAGCACAGGCAAGCTAGTACTCACAACAGCATTATTGCAGATTGCACTTGCGCAGCTGCCATATCCTACGCATATGGGTAAAGAAGTACTTGCTGCTCAAATTGGGGAAGATTGGTTCTGTCCTAATATAGCAGAGGATATAGCCGCATTCATGGAAAACCTGTCACCTGTAAAACGTTCACTACAGGACATACTTTACGTGTAGTGAGATGAACCATGGCCTGCCCAATCAGGCCTTTCCAACATCTTCACATCGACTATGTGAATATTATCCAGGTCTAACAGACTACCACTACATGATAGTGGTTGTATGTCCATTGACCCAATGGATTGAAGCTGGTCCATGTTTACATCATGATGCCCTCAGGGCAGCACATTTACTCATTGAAGAGGTATTTCCATGATGGGGGGTGTGTGAGGTCCTGCGGTCAGACAATGGGCATCATTTCATGAATGAGAGTTTTGAGCACATCACAGCCCTACTGGGAATGCAGTACAAATTCTCCTGTGCCTATCACCTGCAAGCGAATTCGGTGTGAAAGCGCCTCAATTGCCTGCTCAAAGAAAAAAATCGCAATAATAAAAGCCACTTTAAAAAAGGGTTGGCTTCACTGTTTGCCCTTAGCACTGTTCACATTGCGCATTCAGCATGGATTCGACCACCACTTAACACCCTATGAGATGTTAACAGGTCGGCGGATGTGACTACCCCGGCTCCTCCCACTAGGGCATTGACAGATGCAAATGCAGCCTCTGATGTGTTTGGGACTGAAATGTACGACTATGTTGCTTCTTTGATGGCTAGCACATTTTTTATTTTTTGTCAATTGTCCAGGGGGACAGGCCGAAAAACAGGGAGGAAGATATGATCCCAGCTGCCAGTTAAATACTCCTCAAGCAACCACTACTTTATCTGGGGAACACAGTCCTACTCTGGAATTTTGTAAGGCCCTGGTTTAAACCCAGATTTGAAGGCCCCTATACTGTAGAGCAAGCCACAGACCATGCAGTTAATGAATGTGAAAAAAGCATGGAAATACATTGGAGACATTAAGCCTGCCGAGGTGCGCCCTCTTCCCCTCTAAAAGAAGATGATTTGAGGCAAGGTGAAGACAAAGACAAGGAAAGAGAACAACAAACATGGAAAACATGGTGCAGAACCAGAGAGTTAGGGAAGGACAATAGGTACAACTAGAATAGTCACACTACCCTTTCCTTACAAAAGGTATTTTTGGAGAAAGTAAGGACTATACAAGCTATATGGTTTAAATTGACATAACCCATTTCAGGAAAGCTTCATCCTGTATAGGACCAGGTGGATGCTTACACGCTAGTTCCCAGCGGTCATATGGCAATAGTAGAAGAAGAGAAGTAAATGGGACCCGACCCCCTGTATTGTTCCTATAACGCATTGAGTGTTTGAGAGACGTTATGCACTCTGACAGCCATACAGAATGTACCCTCACACTGAAAGTGTAGAAGGATGCCACGTGGAAGAATGTCAGCAAGCAACTATGGACCTCATGGAACGTTAATGTGAAACCTGATGAGGGCAGAGTGATGTCACGAAGACGATATATAAACGTGTGGTGAAACAATATGAAAATACTTAAGATTGACAATGTAACTGAAGTACCAAGAGAAACATTTATCTAAGCTTAAAGTAATCGTGAATAGAAAGAAGATGAAGTAATTTACTGGTCAATAACTGTAAATATGCAGAAACTCAAGATAGAAAGGAAACATATAGAGGCTTGCTATAGAGGAATATATAAACTGGCAAGGACGTCCATGATAGGAAAATGGACGCTGGCTGATGTTGAATTCAGGTCAATATAAATGAGCAAAAAAGTCCTCTTTTTTGTTACTGGGGGCTCTGTGAATGAGGACAAAGATACAGAAGTGGAGCAAACAATATCCACAGATAGCTACCTAGGTTTCTACACAACTGGGTTGTGGGAAAAGCCCTAATCTACAACCTGTACATCTGTGTTAACATCTGTGTTAATTAAATTCAATGATAGTACAGTAGGTCAGTACAAAACATATGTCAATTTTATTGTTATACAAAACACATTATAAAAATCTAAAACAAATGTTAAATTCCATATCACAATAATTTATCTAAGCAGGTTACGTCCAGTTACTGTTTGAGACATTATACTTTCAGAGTTGTATATCATATATATTTCTTTAAAGCAAACTTGTGTGGGGTTAGTAACACCAGTGAGTGGCTAATGCCAGACGGATGTATGGTGATATGCCTTCACGTTATGTTATGGGTGTCTACACCAGTATGTGTTTCTGGTTCCGAAAAGAGCACCAGTAAGACCCATTCTGTTTTCTGGGCTCATTCGAAGCCGTCTTCAGGACACTTAGTAAGCTTTAGCCGTGCACTTCTATCACGCCTCATTATATGCACATGCTCGTATGTGTAAGAAATCTAAAAAAATGACAGTCATCTGTTAAAAACTGACCATTATAACTTTTTGTGTTGACATAGGCACTTTACCCTCTAGCTGACAACCAATTTCTTATTGTTGTGTGAAGCAATATACTTGAATGTCCCAATATAGGTGACAACCAATGTATTCACAAGCTATTCATTAGCTATCAACTTCTACTTCTACTTTTCTATTAATACCAACATTGCATTTTTACCCATTCTTTTGGGTGTTATTGACTCATTTAAAAAAACTTTCTTTTCAACAGTCTAAGCATGTTCTGTACACCTTATGTATTAACTCTTTACAATTTTGTACAAGCCACCATTACCTGCATATACGTTATTTCCCTATTCTATGATGGATGAACAGGGTGCTGCCCCAGAGCCAAATTCTGTTCTTTCTTGATGTATGTTTTCTGAGAAGACAGAGATAAGAGGCCATTAAGACACCCCTACTTTCCGTGTTCTCATCTGACATGCATTATGTTTTTATTGATCTTATAATTCCATAATAGTATGGCATCTTGTTCGTCTAAGTTAAAAGAATGTTTTACCTTGCAACTCAGTATTTTCTGTAATTTGGTTATCTGTTTTTTCTTTTTCTTTTTATCTTTCACACTCTTATGTCTATTTTACCTATTATTTTCAAAGTTGCTGTGAGTTAAGATGTCAGTGTTCTGTGTAATTTATGCAGCACTGTAGTTTTTTTTCTTTTCTCTGGCTTCACGGGTGTCTTTATAACTACTTTACATCCCATTTATGCTGGACCTACGATATTCAAAATTCACATTTTAGTGTCACTAGTCTCTAACCCAAATAATTCTACACTTTTTCCGTCTCTGCTCATATTTCTTTCACTTACTTGTTCTCCGGTGTACTGTGAGCCTCAATCAAGCATCCTGCCCACGGCCTTCTCTTGCCTTCTTGTGTTATTTTGGATGAGGCGTTCTGGGATCTTAGTATGAACCATCTAGCCCTCTGTTTATCTTTTGTTTCCATGGCACTTTTGGGCACCATTTTGGATGTAGTCTGGGCACCTCTTACATTCTTTTCTGCTACTTTTATTTTTATATAATTCTTTTTTAAGTCCATGCATCTCTTTCGATGGATTTGTAGCAAAGAAATCCATAATAGAACGTCATGTCACCTTTACCATTTATAATTGGCACCTTTTAATTCAGGCACATATGTTAATGATGCCCCCTTCTACTGGATACAAATTGGTCAACCATCTAGACCTCTTTTTTTCTTTTGTTTCCGTGGCACTTTTGGGTGCCATCTTGGATGCAGTCTGGGCACCTCTTCCATACTTTTCTACTGCTTTAATTTTTATATATGTCACCTTTACCATTTATAATTGGCACCTTTTAATTCAGGCGCATATGTTAAGAAATGCCTTCTTCCACTGTATGCAAAATGGTCAGGCAGCTGCATATCGTGTTTAGCCTTATAAATAATCATCATTTTCGTCTGGTGTTTAAATGATATGATATGATATGATATGATATGATATGATATGGCATTTATAACGCGCCTATACACAAGTGTTTCAAGGCGCGAAACATATGACACTTAATGTTGGGCACTCTAGTCGCATCATCTTTAAGGATTGTCAAATCAAGGGGTACCTTTTTGTTAATTCCCACTCAATACCGTTCCATGTGTTCTACTTATGTATGAATAGGTGCCACTCAATAGAGATGTTTAAACCATTTCTTACCGGGTCCAGAGTAAATATCAATTTTTGTTCTAATTTACACAGTTTCAGGTCTCTATCACCACCACGTGGGTGCTGGTTTATTGTTTGTAAAACAAACCGGTAGATGTCCTCATGGTTGTGTTTAGCCCTAGTAAAATACTCCACTAAGGGCTTATCTGGAACCTGATTTTTAACACATGATCGATGTTCGCATATTCTTTGGCGTACCAGCATTTTGGTTATTCCAATACAGATCAGGCTGCATGGGCATTTAATCCCATATATGGCCCAGCTGGTAACACAGTTAGTAAATGTTTTGAGATGCCAGGTACAGCCATTGAAATCAATCTCTTTTATGTTTTCCATCAAATGACAAACAGAACATTTGCCATATCTAAAGTGGGAAAGGAGCACTTTCATAATCATGGTGGTTCACATGCAGTCATAATGCAGACACATAGTTGCACATGTTGTCTTGAACAGGTACACTCCAAGCTGAGAACCAACTTGAGTCTCAATTGTTGGCCCTAGGGCTGGTTAGCCGGGGTTGTCAGCCAATCATCACGTCTGAATATTGTAACATTTCAGAAGTAGCAGTTTCCGGGGATGGTCCAGGCCTGATACCTGACATGGGAGGACCAGTGAACTAATCTCCATAGGGACCACTATAAGGAACTACCACTCAACACCCAATCATAAACAGTGATAGGTTTCTGGATAAGGGCCCAGACTATGACCTTGTTGTGATGTAACTGCAATACAAAACTGGCCTGCGAGTCAGTGTTCGCCGAGCTGTGCCTGGAAGTCTCTCGATGTACTAATGGTTTTTTGGCTGTAATAAACCACAGTTGAACTTGCTACCTGTCTGGACTTGCGTTCCTTTTGGGAAGGGAGGAGTAAGGCCTTCTGTAAGTTTGGTGTTCGCAAACTCCTAGCAACCACCCTGCTTGCCTGGGAGTTGTCCCCTAACAAGTACTTTCTGGGAGTGTTGCAGATGGTTACGGTCTAGTAAACCTGGCCCAGATCCAGAACCCCAGACACTTGGCTGCTCCTGCAATTAGCCAGAAGACCGCAGAGTTTCCTGTGGAGATCAGCGCGCAAAGTCATGTGCAAGAAGATTCAGTTGCCAGGTGCCCCTTTGATGAAATTCCTGTCCAGTAAGGCAAATTGGTAAGTTAAGAGTCGATGCTGAGGGACTGGAGCTGAGTCATGGATGTAAGTAGAACAACAAAGGTGACAAAAATAGGGAGAGGGATTGTGTTGTAAATAATACATATAAAAAGTAACATGATTTTTTGGGGAGAATATAAAGGGAAGAAGTAGATACCTTGATTCCTGGTTCCAAGGGGACAGAAGGGTACACAGTAAAGTAAAATACTCCAAATAGGGGTGTTAAGGATTCCTGAGGAAAGGCCCACAGAGGAGTGCATATCAAACTCTGAAATGGAGTGAAACAGAGAAAGGATACATTTACTAAAAAAGTGAAGAAAGGCGTACGCAGTAAAATTGAAAACGTTGGGGTTATAAAATATAAAGCTTTTGTTGTGTTTAAACTAATGAATATAAAACGATAGTAAACATTAAGGAGATTGATGAACATGTGGACCAAGACACTGACGTCAATCAGGAGGGTACAAATTAAATTAAAGGAAATTAATATATAAATGAAGAAGAGATTTTTGAAATACCAATATTAAAATAACGAGTTAATATAACTTGATAGGAATTGTAAACAAAGGAGCAAACATAATACCATTGCATAGATTTTTAATTAAATAGTAAGCAGTTAAAATATTTCTTTTTGGGATTATAAACAATGATTGATGGTGCCTGGGCCAATTGGTCGGTGTGGTATATTTGATTAAATAAAGAATCGAACAAAAGAACGGGTAAGTATTTACGGTCGAAACTGACTCGTCATCATGGGGGACACTCCTCTTTTACATCTGTGTAGGACATTTCTGAGATGTACAGTGAAGAAAATGAATGGGTCTGAGGGACGACGAATAAGACGCTCATAGGTGCCTCCAGAGGGTTCACTGTCGAAAACCGTATTGCGGCGCGTGACAACTTATTTGCATGACACATACAAGGGATAAAAGTTGCAGAAAAGGCTGGACATTTTAGAATTATGGAAGATGTATCAGAGTGAGGAAGAATATCCAGCTGAGAGGGAGTGAATGCTCAATGAGCATGAAGGAGAGGATAAAATACATGTGTCTCTCCTTTCCCCTCCTGAAGATAACAGCGTAGGTACAGAGGAGTAGTAAAGTAACCCTTTGTAGGAATTAAAAGCAGCAGCAGGGTATGGTAATCCAAAATATGAGCCCCCTGCTTATAACAGTGAGAATAATGTGGAAGAGAACAAAAGCAGAGAACACAAAGATAGATCAACACGTGATGAAGGTGAACTGCATGATGATAGAAAGGACAGGAAACACAGACAAATGGAAATAGAAGAAGAAGCAAAGAAGCAGAAAGAAATATAGGATGAAGTTAAGGGAATAAAAATAGCACAGAATGAATGGATGGGAGACACATATTACTTAAGATAGATGATAAGGGCTTTGATGGGGTAAGTGAAAGAGAGGGAAGAAAAGAGCAGGAACAGAATGAGAAGGAAGAGGAGAGCGCATAATACACAATGAAAGTAAACAGCTTGATGAGAGAAACGACAGGCAAGACAGACAAATGGAGGTAGACGAAGAAGCAAAGAAGCAGAAAGAAATAAAGGATAACATTAAGGGAATAACAATAGCACAGAATGAATGGATGGGGAGCCAAATATTACTTAATCTAGACAATAAGGGCATTGATGGTGTTCAAGAACGAGAGGAAAGAGAAGAGCAGGAACAGAATGAGAAGGAAGATGAAAGAGCATAAAAAAAGATGTACAAAGAATGCAAGCAAAGGGAAGAACAAAGAAGATATGAGGCAAGGAAAGAGGAGAGATTAGAAGAGAAGAAATGAGAAGAGATAGAAGCCCAAATAATAAAAGTATATAGGTTGCAAAGAAGGTAGAGAGGAAGATGAATTGAGGGAGAAGAGGAGAAGAGAAGAAGAAATGCACAGGAGTAGGGGATTAAAAGATGTTGAGATAGAATATTTGTGTCATGGGATTATAGGGCCGATAGATGCAAGAGAACAATTGGAGGAAGAGAAAGGGTCACAACAGTCCCATACAGAGTTGTAAGGAATGCTGAGATCAGCATGGACTGATGAGCAGGACACAGAAGATACAGTGCAAAGACTTGGGAATTTGTACAGGAAAATAAGGGATACTGATGGGCATAAAACCCAAGAGAACGCAGAGGGATCTCTAATAAGGAGAACTACAGGTAGGTTAGATAACATCACAACAGATGTGCATGAAACGCTGTCTTTAAACAGATTTGATATTGATGATGCAGAGAGGGATAACAGCCAATACGAGTTGGGGCATAATGATGTCAGATGAAGAAAGGGAGGAGAATGAGAGAGCACATGCAGGTTTTTAAGAGAATCAAGTGTAGAAAAAGGGGTAAAATGGTCCAATATGGAGGACCCCAAAGAAAGAACACCAGATCCGACACCATATACGGAGTGCCACAAGCACGATTGTAGAGTACAAGGGATATAACCCTGCCATATGTAAACAGATTAAGATTATTACCAGGAAGCAGACAAACGCGTGTGACTAGCCCTGCTTGGAAGACAAGTAGTGTAGGCAATTATGATTATGGAACGGGATTTTCACAATTCCCATTATTGGAGAATGGGGAGGATGACCACAATATATACTGTCGCCACAGATGGATAAATATAATTTAAGATGTAAATTGAGGTGTTCGACTTCTAGTACAGGAAAATGGATTCATGAGTTAGGGAGAATGACATCAGGAATGATGCTAGCTATAGGTGGTGTAAAAGGCTTTGTCGCAGCTATTCCAGAGAAGAGAGCTGACAACTTTTGGAAATGAGCAGGATAAGTAGGTGTGATTTCACAAAACACGACACACGATGGAGCAATAATTGCAGAGCAGACGTATGGCGGGCGCTCAGAGTACAATATCCTGATACATCAGAAATGGGTGTGATTATTACTAGGACAATGGGGAGGATGAAGATCCTATTGGGAATATTCAAGATAATCAAGATAGATGGTATCAGGAGACTTGTGAACCATGGGATAAAACAGTAGCATTGTTCTACCAAATTTTGTGTTAGGGGCAGCTGGAGCAAGTGCAACGTCAATTGAAAAAACAGGTGGGAATGGAAGCAAAGGCTTGGCCGAAAATACAACCAACAGTTATGCATTATTCCCGAGTAATGCAGGAGAAGAATAAAAGGATAGCTGAGAATAAAAGCAGGAGGAAGCAAAGTTAGTCCAGAAGAAGCTGTCAAGAAATTGCACCCCTCTCCCTCACCTTTTGTTTTCGCTGGCTCTACCAGAAAGGTTGTCAGGCCTAGGACGGTAGTCGCCTGTCTGTTTCCATTTCCTTCCCACTCTCCCCCTCCTTTCCTTATCTATGTCTTAGCTCTTGCAGGCCGAGTATGATAGTTAATTTCACATCCTTGCTGTTCATGGTCTTTAAGAATGTTATTGTATTTTACCTTGTTCCCTCCCTTGACTTGAAGCGCTTTGAAACACATTGTGTATAGGCGCTATATAAATGAAGTATCATATCATATATCATAGAGGGAGCAGTATTGACAAGCAATGAACGAGGGGTGACACAGGAGATGCACTCAGGGCAGCAAAATAACACAGGATATCCCACAGATCAGAGTGGGTACATAATTTGGCAAAGGGGAAGAGGGAATGAGCCTAGGGGAGTAAGAAGAGTTGGATTTCAAAACCCTCAGGGAAGAGGAGGATTTAAAGGTAGACTGCCACAACAATGCTGGAATTGCAGAAGATGCATTCAACAGAATTGTCAAGCTCCAAGAGGGGAGATGGGTTATTCTTCACAATATAATACAGAACCACAGGAATAGTATGCCCAAGATTAGACGCAGGTTCAGACATATGCGCTGCAAACCCAACAAGTGCAGCCAGTACTGCAGCAAATGCAAGTACCACAATGGCAACCAAAGCAAATAATCATGCAAGCATAACAGGTACAACTGCAGCATGCACAGACACAGCAGGCTATGGTACCACAATGGCTCATAACACCAGGAGCCCAACAAGCACCCACACTATTATGGGAGGAATTCATATTCACAATAGGACAGCCCACAGAGCAAACTGATGTGTTCAGTACTACCAGTGAGACCAGACCCCAAAGAGGAGCCAAGGGTCAGAGTACGGACAGGAGGCAAGACAGTTTAATTTCTCTTAGACACTGGAGCTACTCCTTCCGCGAGAGAAAATGCCCAAAGGCAGGTACTGCCATGAATTCTCAGGTATTCTCTGGGGTGATAAGTTTAGTTCCTTTCACAGACAAACTGCCAAAATCTATAGGAGAACACGCTATGTCGATGCCATTGTTATATTCTAGGCAGACCCCAGAAAACATATTGGGACAAGATCTGATGACAAAGATTAATATGATGATATCTTTTACTGACAAAGGAATAGTGTGTTCAACTCCAGGGATACATCATATGAATGTGGGAGATTTTATATCAGCCTTTACAGCCAGAAGGCATTACAAGGAGTTCCTTTAGACCCAGAAGTATTTCTGTATGGAGTGACTATACCATTATCTGGTTACCCAGATTGGTGGGTAAAATATTGAGTATACCTGATGCATTTTTGTTTAGATCAGAGATTCCCATGGACGATGAGGAGGGGCAGAATATTCCCTTGGAGTTAGAAGCAGCAGTGGTTAAAGAGGAAAGAGTGATGCTTCATCGGATGATGAAGGAAGAGCATGGAGAACAGTGATAGCCCTTAGTGAAGGATATAGGCTGACAGATTTGACACACAAAGAACTGTTTAGAGATTACTACTCTGATTAAGTGTTTTCTTTATAAGTCTCACTTATTGGATTAAAGTAGAGAGTGTAGATATACTGTAGAGAATGACGTTGGTAAAAAGAAGACCATCAATCTTCAAGGAAGACTTAGAGAAAGTCCCATACATTTTATGGACTACAAGTGCATATGATGTGGGTCTATTAAAAGGGATAGGTGCATTTCAAATTAAAATAAAACGCGGATCCCCTTTACCACAAGCAAAGCAATATCCCATGTCCAGAAAAACGGATGAAGGTATGTTTGATACCATTTCTGATTGAATGAAGCAAGGCATATTAGTGCCATCTAATTCATCATGTAACACAGCTGAGTGCCCTGTGAAGAAATCAAAGGGGGATCCTTTACTTCCAAATCCTGCAACAATACTGTGTAACTTCCCTCCTAAGGCTCAATATTTCACAATTATAGATTTAATATATGCATTCCTTTTGATTCCCCATCACAAAGACTCACACAATTTGTCTTCCTTTTCCTATAGAACAATTCGCCTGAAACGTACTGGTTTGCCCCAGCAGTACTGTGAGTCCCCTTCAATCTTTAACAGAGTCCTCCAGATGGACCTGAGTAAAGTCCAACTCAAAAGCGCAGTAATTCAGTACATGGATGACATTCTGGTGTGCAGTGAGACCAAAGAAAGATATAGAGAAGTATCAGTTAAACTCATGACTATACTCTCAGATAAAGGATACAAGGTAGACAAAGAGAAGTTAGAATATTTTCAGGAGAGGTCTTGTATATTGGACAGTTCATCTCTCATGAAGGGAGAAAAGTGACACCTGAAAGAGCAGAAGCAATCATGAAAACCGTAGCATCTAAAACAGTGAGGAAATGCAACAGTTTCTAGTCTTATGTAACTACTGCAGGGCCTGGGTTTTCGATTACAGTACATATATTCAATCACTTTTAAAAGCACAGGTGGAAAAATGCCCGATAACATGAACAGATAAGATGACTGAAGGATTTGAAGACGTGAAAAAGAAAATCACCACAGCCCCTGTGTTGGGGATACCAGATTATGATGAAGACTTTTATTTATTTTCCCATTCATTCCAATGCGAAGTCATGACTGCAGTCCTCACACAGAAGATGATGTAAGGACATGCACAGAAACCACTGGCTTATTATAGTGGGATTTTAGATCCTGTCATAAAGGGACACTATCCCTGTGATCAATCTTTATCTGCTGTTGCATTCACAATTGAAAAGGCTTCCAGTATAACAATGGGATGCCCAATAATGTTATTTCTAGAGCATGCATTATTCGTGATTTTAGAAAACCCCAAATTACATTGACCGCACAAAGAGCATCTGGGTATGAGGTGATTATTTCCTACCCTGCGATCAAAATTGGTAGATATAAGACAATGAAACCAGCAATGTTTATAGTAGAACGTATAGGAGAGGATGACAAAGTACATGATTGCATAAGGTATACTGAAAGTTATAATGATATTCCCCAGGCTAGAGAAAATGCCCTTGGGAGGGGGGAAGGGTTTTTTATTTATGGTTCCTTAAGAATTGACCAAACGACTGGTACGTGTTATTCTACTGACTCCTACATGTCAGGTGGCTGGCATGTCCCGTCCCCAATTCACCATCTATTACGTTGTTACAAAGTAGTGAGCTTACCATTGGTTCTTGTCCATTGCCATCCACCCTTGGAACACTAAACTGTGATTGGTTAGAGTTGATCCCCAGGCCTGGGACTTGAACAAGTTCTCAGATCTCTTTCTACCATTTGAAGGTGATTTGAACGATTATGTGTCTGTATTGTAACTTGTGTACACCACATTGCCTTATGTGAATATTCTCTTCACGGTAGCAACACTTGTTGTGATCTGCATTTGGTTGCTGGGACTGGTTTCTCCTTCCTACCATGATAACCGTACATTGTTTCATTCAGCAGTATCACGTGTTTAGAAACCACAAAATCAAGCTCTGAGGCTCTGAATTATGAGGATGTATTCTGTTTCTCTGCAGCTGGTATTTTTGTTGTCTGGGGATTGGAATGTCTCTTCAAATCTCTGACCTTGGTTGTGAGCATGTCTCATGCGTCTTGCTCTCTGTGTAGCCTGACTTGGCTCAGCTTGTCTTCAGCTCAGTGGCTTGAGGCCTGCTGTAATTCCCCTAAATCCTTATAATGTGGATTCTACCTTGTCCATAGGATGCTATGTTATCTATAGGTTAGTCACACTTGGTTCTGCCAGGTTCCCAATATATCCCTGCAGTTCCATAGGGTTATTCGAGTTAAGCATCTGCAATCTTGCTCGGTATGTCTTGTGTCTTTCGGTTCTGCCTTTCTGTATTTGGCTAATGACAAAATAACAAAACCATTGACAGTATGTATAGTAGCTGTCCTCTAGCTATAGAACTGTGCGCTCATGTTCCTCGTGTATTCGAGTCTGTGTTTGTGTGGTGCAGTGCGGACTGTACATGTGCTTCATGTCTAACGCAGCTATGTCGTGGTGTCACTAATGGCGTCAGTATCATGGCTTCCTGGTGCTTGGTTCAGGCTGTCCATATAGGTGTCTCTGTTCATGGTCATGGGCTCTCCTCCCACACATGGACAGATTTGTATTGTATTTGGTCTGTATGGCTGGCTTTGCGGATACCTCTCATTGTATTTATCAATCACTGGTGCTTTTGGGATTCGTCCAAAATAAGTTTGGTGGGTGCATGCATTTCTAGCCTATCTTCTCATCATGAACTTAGTAGGGTTGAGGAGCAGTCCCAGGACCCCCACAAACTCTTCAGGATCAGCAGTAATGAAGCTGAATCAAGAAGGTAAATTTGAGATAGTGACGAGTGTGAGACTGTTTTTGAACTATTCAGCACAGCCTGCAGAATTAGTGGTGCTCATTGAAGTGATGTGGTGATTCAAGGATGAGGAATGGATGATGTACTCTGACTCCGCTTATGTGATATCAACTGTACATGCAGGTTTGTCAAGTTGGAAAAGGAGGGGCTTCCTTTGCGCAGCCAGTACTCCAGTGCAACCTGCATCCCTATTGTATAGGCTTTTAGAAGCATTAAGTCTCCCATTGACCCTAGCAGATGTAAAATGCTCAGCACATTCCAAAATAATGAATGTAATTTCCTCCAGAAACAAAGTCGCAGATTTAGAGACTAAAAATAGCATATTATCTACTCACATCTAGTTTTGAAGGAAAATATGTTAAACAAACGACAGAACAATGCATGTTGGTAAAAGAGAATTTTAACATGCTGTTTATTGTCCAGTTAATTGATATATAAGGTCAAGCTTCACAAGTAGAATATAATTTATGGATAAAGCAGGTGTGTTCCTTATCCGTCAGTGAGACAATTTGGAGAGTGGATAGCACTGGAAAGCTAGTTATGCCTCTTGCATTATTGAGAGTACTGCTGGAGCAGCTTCACTACCCAGCACACACAACTTCAGAGAGTCTTGCTACTACGATTGAAGAGGAGTGGTTCTCAACTAATCTATTAGAGCTTGTTTCACAGTTCATTGTAAATTGCATTGTGTGCCAGAAATGTACTGCAGGGCACACGTTCCTAACAGTAAGAGGAGCAGTTCCTGGACCCAATGGCCCATTTCAACATTTACATATAGATTTTGTGGGCATGTTACAGACATGCAACGGCTACAGATATATGCTGGTTGTACTATGTCCTTTTTCTAGATGGATTGAGGCAGGTCCATGCACACGCCCTGTTGTCTTGTGTGCCTCCAAGTTCCTTGTGCATGAGGTGTTACTGAGGTGGGGTGTGTGCAAGGATTTACAGTCTGAAAATGGACCTCATTTTGTAAAATGAGCTGTTTGAACAGGTAGTACTCCTATTAGGTATCAGACATATGTTTTCTTCCACGTATTACCCACTGGCAAATGGAGTCTGTGAGAGATTAAAAGGATTATTAAAGGAAAGAATAGCAGAGATAATAATAACCTTACAAAGTGAAGGATACATTGCTTGCCCCTTGCCCTGTATTCCCTGGCTCAGATCACCATCTAACTTCTCATGCGTTGTTGACTTGACGATGTTTAAGAACCCCATTTGCTGCTCCAACTATGGTAAAAACTGATACCCACAGTGTTGCAAAACCATTAAGCAATGAGATGCATGATTACATAACAATCATGGCTGCAAGTATTTCTTTCATGTATGAACAGTTCAAGAACCAAAGGGAGGGATAAAAAGAAAAAAAGTGACAAAAACAATCAAACTCTTGAAACAGAAGAATTGTGAAATCCCCCAGGTTTGTATCCAGTTTGCCAAGTGCTGGTGCGCAAAGTCATACTTTCAGGGGCCACATGAAGTGGAAGAAGTTAGCCCCACCATTGTGAAATTAAAGGAAGGGAGAACATGGTTGCATCAGTGTGACATCAAACACTATATAGGCAAAATATTGACCCCTCCTGCATCTGCCCACAGTGAAGCAAGAGAAGTAGTTCCATGCATGCAGTCTCGTTCATTGGCCAAAAGCAAGGATAAAGAGAATGATGAGCACATCAAACGTGACAATGAAAGAAGAATCTGGAGTTTGAAGCAAACAAAAGAGTATTGTTTATTGCGTATGCTACCTGTCATAGTGACAATACATACACTCTTGCATGCTATTTTTTCCTACATATAACAGTCTCATCCAGCCCTGATCCAAAGATGAGTAAACATTATTACGTTTCTCAGACATCGCAAGTATAATTGCATTATTTGGAGAGTGAAAATCACAATTAAATTATAGTTTCTGATATAAAGGTGATTTAAAAGGAGGTAACACACTTGCATATTAAAAGTAAACACAAAATGGAGACACTTCAAAATTTCAGAGATTCACTACCATCCTGAGAGTCAATAGGTTTTCATGGGATATTAATGGTGATATCATTTGATATTATGATTTGTGTTTTTCTCCTTATTTTTATGGGATTTCAACATGGTATAAAAAGTGATATGGAGAGTGTCAATGAAATATCAATTATTGTCCCCACTAGAGGTACAGACATCCTGTTTTGCAATATAACTAAGCATCATTTTTGATATAAAAGGGACATTGAGGATGATAATGACAGCTATATTTTTGCCAGAACTCTAAGCTGCAGTAAATGCCAAGTGGCTACCGATTACAAAATTGGAGCTACTGCATACAATCAATGCGACAATAAAAGGATTTAATGCTATCAGAGAAGAATTGAGAGCCATCAGGCAGATTACTCTCCAGAACAGACATGTCCTAGACTTGACTACAGCATCTCATGATAGAGGAAATGGAACCCTGACACAAGCAATAACTATGCTGGCACCCCTGCGTACGAAAATGGAGGATGAAGCAGGAGATGATTGTTTTTCATCTTTATTGTCGGGATTCAAAACTGGTTGGCGAATGATTTCAAAATACTTGGCCAATACTTGTGTTGGTGTTGCTAGAATTTGGTTTCATAAGGATCATCTTGGGACAATGCCAGAAGACAGACAATAAAACTATCACGATGAAAATGATTGATATAGACTCTGGAACTGGTGAGCAGATGCAAAATGAGGAAGCTACTCATGATAATATAGAGAAAAGCACCTTTTCACCTCCAGGAAGCGAGTTATGTTATCTCAAGGATCATAAAAAATATGAAGGACATTGGATATTCTGTCCACTATCTGAAGAGTGCTGTCACATGGTTTGGAGTGTGGATGAACATATAAAGAATGCAGGCCACCTGAGGGGAGTGACACATATATGGATTTCCAAGAAACAATTGTATGAAGAAATGATAAAGGTGAATGAAAAACAGTATGAAGGGAAGATTAATACAAATGATGAAGAGAAGATGAAGATAATGGAAGAAGATAATATGGTTCAAAATTCGGCGAGAGGTGAGAATGTAGAGGAGCAGGTGGATGCTCACACACTAGTTCCCACCCCCTCACCGCCATCATAATGGAATAGTAGAAGAGCAGTAAATGGGATCCCCTGTATTGTTCCTATACTGCATCAAGTGTATGAGAGATGTTATGCACACCCTCACACTGAAAGTGAGCAAGGTTACAGCATGGAAGAATGTCAGTACCTACCTATGGACATCATGGAACGTTAATGTGAAACCTGATGAGGGAAGAGTGATGTCATGAAGTATATAAACCTATAAACCTATGCTGAAACAATATGAAAATACTTAAAAGTGACAATGTAACTAAAGCACCAAGAGAAACATGTACGTAAGGTTAAAGTAATCGTGAATACAAAGAAGATTAATTAATTTACTGGTAAATAACTGTAAATACGCAATAACGCAAGATAGAAATTAAATATATAGAGGCTTGCTAAAGAGGACTATATAACATGGCAAGGACATCCATGATTGGAAAATGGACGGTAACTCATGTCGAATTCAACCAAGCTATTTCAGAAACAGATCAAGGTTGCAGAATCAGGAGAAGATAGAAAGATCTGAGTGCAGAACAACAGCAAGGCTATGTTGACCCAGGATCAAGGATGCTATTTTAAGGAATAATTGCAGGGCACAAGGAGAGTTCACCAGCATAAGCTATAAATGAAGACGACATTCCTCTTAGATTAAAGACGAAGAAAACATCTGGAGTGGCCAGTATTGGTCAACTAAAAGTGTATGAAATCTATGCAAGTTAGAGTGAGCAAGTCTCTTGAGGCCAAGAGGAACAAAAGCACCCTGCATATTTTAATCAAATCGCAGTAAATAAGAGGCTGAAATGGACAAATTTGTGGTCGCTTCACATGTGACTCAGAAGTTGAAGACAAGGGCTATTCATTAGAGCCTCAGACAAAGATAGTGGTGTGCTCTCACTCCCTTGAATGTACCAGGGCAGTGAGCAGACTACAAGGTCCACTGCAGATGGAACACGTTGGCTTTTGGCTGACCAATGAGAGATGATGGACTAATTGGGAAGACGGTATTCAAACACCTAAGTTTTGTTTCACGTACAAGCTGATATATAGCCGAACGTCCTAGGTTAGGATAGCATGCCAACCAATCAGTTGGTTTGTGGGACAACCTAACATAAAATGTTTCATAGACCTATTCACTGCCATTTTGTCCATTACAATCAGTACTATCATTCGCCTGAATCGGAAGCGGCGGTGCAATCGGCTCAGTGCAGCTTGATTCTGTGATTTGGCGCATCTTGCGTCTTGCATGCAGAGTGATGAATGGTGATGTCCTTAACTCTAGCCTCTACCTCGGACCTCAGAGCCGACGTGCGTTTCAGAGCATCAGGAAGCTTGGAGACCTGGCTTGCTGGCTTGCTCAGAGCCTCCTCACCAGACCCGTGAGTCTCAGGAGTCTCAGGAGATGGTGAGCCGGTGAGCCGGGAGGAAGGGGGTGGCGGATCTGCTGGTGTTGTGGCGCGTGCTCCTGTGATCAAGTATTTTCTCACATGAGAGAGGTGGGCTGTTGCCAGCGGTCCTCCTGCGGTGCCCCCCTCGCTGAGTGCGCTCGACTGCCGGCTGCTGATGATCTGCTAAAATAATTAAGGTAGACCCCATGCACGTATCTGCACGTATTTGAGCAAAATTCAGCCAAACTACTCCCGCCCCGTTTTTACCCTCTATTGGCAAACTGTTGTGGTAGGGCACTACCAAGTACATGGTAGAGTGGTATAGGAATTCACACTAAGCTGATGGATTAATATACATCAATAGAGAATTCTGTTGCAAGCGGACAGCAGTGAGTTTCAGAGAGTGATTCACTGTAACTCATGGTGCAGTTGCAGCTTGATAGCTCTTTTGATGGGAGGTGAGCCCTGTGGTAACGAGTAGACAATTTGTGCTAACAGTGGTACCTATTGGCCAAGAACAAAGGACTCGGAACTTATCTTTTGACTCACCATATTGACAGGGGTTAGTGTTGTACTATTAACTACTAATACTATCTGGGCTTGAAAACAAGTCTGCTTTTTGGAAAGTAATAAACGTAATACTAGCAATTTTCATTGAAGCAGAATGTTGCCCCGACAAAAACCTGCGCAGAATAAATACAAATTGTGCAATAGGCAGTCCAAGGCAGCCACTGATAAGATGAGGACAGGTGATGCTAATAATAAACATTACCACCAAATTCCAACGAGCAAAGGCACTATTACGAATCTTTTCCTGCGTAATGCCTCTCCTGAGCTAATTCTGGATATTCTTGAAAAAGACAGAGGGTCCAACAAGAGTGTAAGTGTTGCGCAAGAAAACTCTTCAGTGTTAATGATTGACAATAACTCGCTATTAGAACTCTGTCTTTCTGTCCAAAGATCATTGATTCCTGTCTTAAATAGTTCGACTGTAGACAAGGAATACAACGCAACACTGAAAACACCTCCACCGCCTGTGATTATTCCTGATTATTCTATGTCTCCGGATTTGGCAAGTCATTCAGAAACCATTGAAGTGGGCACCAATATGGGCTCTTTCTAAGATATGAATACCTTGGCTGATATGCAATCCACTATGTCCTCACTGCAGTTTGCATTGAAAATATTACTTAAACTGTTTGGCCGTATCTTGGAAAATACAATTAATTTAGCAGCACCAGGTACAGAAGAGAAATCAGTGAGCGAGGATGCTGAGAATAACTTGTCCAAAGCTACTCAGATGATTAAAGATCCTCTTCCACCGCTAGAAGATCTGAATGTGATTAAAAACTCTGAGATCTTTTTCTCACAGAAACAGAAGCGTTTAGCTAAAAAAAGCAGTAAAAAAGAAAAGACGAGCTATGGTACCTGGAATACCATCTGGGGTTGACCATGCGGAGTGATGTCTCATTAGTTGGCTTATTCTGGAGAAAGAGAAAGACATACTGGATGTAGAAGAAATTCCACCTGGATCTTTGATTATGCCAAATGAGGAATCAGTAGAAAACATCTCATCTACCGTGAACAATTCTAGACTGATCCCTTATCTTGAGACCGCACAGAAGACAGGGCATATGAATGAGGGGCAGAAGCCAGATATGAGCAAAAACCGTATCTGTGTAATCAAGAACCTCTACTAAAATAACGATCACGATTGGTTACCACAAACAGCATTCTTGATTTGGCTCCATTCTATCCCCCAATTAAGAATCTTAACATCAGATGACCTTGAATATATCGAACCATTATAAACCTTAACTACGAATGTTTTTGCAACTCATTGTAAATTTCTGGCCACTTCTAACTTGTTACGTGCATATAAGGACAATTTATTGGAGGTCGATGTGGAAATGTATGTGGACCCTGGAAAGGAAGACCTGAATTGCCCAAGGAAGGTGTTGTTGGAGCCTAAGATCAAGACTAGCCTATCTCGGCTCTCTGCAAGCAATGAGGTTCAATTGACAGATATCCAAAACATCTTAAAATGGCTGACGGAATCTTTGCCGGTGGTATTGAAAAAAGATTGAGGCATTTCATTCCTATCATGGAATACCAGGGGCTTCAGCCATTTCATTTCTCAGAAGGGATCATTGCCATATATTAGTAACTATACATGTTTTTGCTTACAGGAGGTATGGCTGACTGACCCTGCTGTGGTGAATGGATACACTGTGTTCCAATCCCTTGCTAAAAAAGGGGAAAAGGGTAGACCTTATGGGGGATTGTTGGTGGGGATTCTGCATAATGTCAAATCACGCCACAATGAAACCAAAACAGATTACTTTGTGATTGCGGTTGAATTGGTTATACGCTTCGAAAAGAAGGATGAGAAAATGTTATTGATAAGTCTGTATAATCCCCCGGGGGACGCTTATACTACCACTATTCAAGTCTCTTCATGATATTTTGATCAATTGGACACATAAACAGGAAAAGTAATCTATCATGATTGTTGGAGACTTCAACTGCTACATGTCTGGTGACGTGGGGACCTTGAGTAATCCAAATTTAAGACCCAAGAGTGTAATGTCCCTTAAGAAAGCTGACCCTAAAGGACAATACTGGTTGAGTTTTTTTGAACTATGGGACATGGTAGAACAATTAATGATTTCCCTGGTCAACCAACTTGGGAAAGTGGTGGTTCAAATAGTATTTTGGATTATATTTTTGTGTCTTCTGATGTTGTTTACCGGGTGAAGGATATGAAGATAGATAAAAACAACTGGAGCGAACATGACTCTCTTGGGTTGACCCTGAATACTGATGAGTTAAAATATACGGTCAAACCTATGGGGGCCCTTAGGGGAAATCATGCAGCTACCAGGATCTCCTGATCAGAATATTGACCATATTGAATACTGGATTTCTATACTTGCCCAGGAGCATGCTAGCATTGGTACGGGTGGTGTGGTTGTCAGTCTACCAAGGAAAAATCCTTTTGACTATGAAATCAGAGAGGCTAAAAGACAGCTCAGAGCAAATATCAGGAAGACAAGGAAATCATCTGTGTTGATTAAATCCTACCTTTCTGTTTGTAAAACACTCGAGAGTAAATTCCAGTCGTGGTTAAGGCAAATAAAGTATCTCAAGAAATGAAAGTAATGGCAAGATACTCTATGGTTACTATGCTCCAAGAATTCTCGCAATATCTGGGGACTCCTGGGAGAAGTTAGAGACAATAGGACAAATTCAATCCTTAATCCTATTGGTGCCCACATATGGGAAAGATTTTTGAAAGACCGTAACTTGCCTAACAACATTGAGACACTAGAGTCCGTAAATAGGTTTCCATCTAGGCCCCCATTTACAGTAACAGTCCCTACATTAATTGAAAAGATAAATAATTTAAAATCCTCAAGAGCTCCTGGTCCTAATGGTTTGGCTAATGTTACATTGAAAAGTAATCCTACATTTTGGGCCAAGCTACTAAAGATTCTCTTTGATAAAATTATGTTGGAAGGCAGAATACCCTGTTCCTGGCAAACAGCCATACTTATACCAGTACACAAGAAGGGCGATAAGAGGGACCCTGGGAATTATAGATTATTATCAATGCTAGATTGTACTGGGAAACATTTTGCTGCCCTAATCCTTGATAAATTGCATGACTGGGTGGACAAGGAAAATGTTGTTAATTATTTTCAAAGTGGCTTTAGGAGGGGGTATTCTATGACGCATTATCTGATCATCTTAGATAGTCTATGTACGTTGGCCAGTAATAAGGATAATCCCCTCTTGTATGTGCTGTATGTCGACTTTAGGGTAGCCTTTGATTTGGTCCGCAGAGACATCTTATGGAACAAATTAGAATCTCTTGGCTGCCCCAGGACCTGTTATATTATCTTAGGCTTTTCCATCAAAACAATACTCTCTCCCTGAAATTGGACCATCAAGGGAATATGACTGCGCAAATTGAACAAAACAAAGGTGTCAGCAGGGCTGTGTTACGGCCCGACTCTATATAATCTATTCACTAATGATCTACCGGTTGAAATTGAAAAGGCCTATACCTGCCTGCCTAAAATCGGTGATAAACATTGTGCAGTTCTCGCCTACACAGATGACCTAGTGCTATTAGATCACACTCTGAGTGGTCTGCGGAGATCAGCGGAAGCTTTATGGCTATATGCTAGAACTAATGGTCTAATAATAAATCTGGAGAAAACTCAAGTGATGCTGTTTACGGCAAAAAAAAATAGCATGTACCAGTCTTAAGGTGTTTGATTTGGAGATCCTTTACACCCCTAAGTACAAATTTCTGGGAATTGAATTTGAAACTAAAAGAGATTATTTGCAATGCAAGCAGACAAGGATGATAAGGACAGCCCAAATTTCTGCTATGGCTCACCGCTTTACCATCTCTCATGGCGGTTTTACTGTTTGGGCTGCATGACTATTGTACCAACAGGTTTGTTCACCGATGATGACCTATGCTGTGGAAGCCTTACAAACTTTGAACCTTGATTGGCTGCAAGTTGCGGAAGGCAAATATTGGAAGAAAATTCTTAGTCTCCCGAACTGGATACCAATGGCCATCATCAGGCTTGAATTGGGTCTAACTTCTCTAAAATCGCAGGTCCTCAAGAAAAGGGCCATACTGTATTTTCTAATCTTGAGTAAATCTGGTAACCAATTAATGAAAACCATGAGTAAAGAGATTATTAGTAACACCGGGAAATTACCCCTGAGAGCTGAAGTCGAGATATACCTGAAAGAAATTGGATGGTATATTCGCGACGGGGAATTTACTCTTAGATCAAAAAGGGCATTACAAAGAGAATCTGATTTGGGTGACTGGCATAAGAATTACACTCATTTGGAAAAACTTAAGAAATATCACTTTATCACCTATATGCTATATACATATAAAAAAATGCAATTTTACCTCAATTTATGTCCGGCAGTAAGAGTAACACGTTTCATCCTGTTACTTAGTTTGAACCATCTCCTGGTGTTGGACAATGTAGGTGTAGTAAAACAGATTCCCTATTCGGAATGCTATTGCCGGCTATGTAAGAACCACTCAACAGTTGAAACTGGTAAACATTTTCTAATGAACTGTCCTAAATTATTAAACTTATCTGACCCATTATGGTAAATATGTGCACAATTGTGAGTACATAACAACAACAGCCTTTTGGCGCAGTAGTATTAATTCAATGAACATCAATCTTTTTTTGGCACAATGTATGGTTATGTATTGAGAGATTATTGGAAATATCCATTTGAATTGATTTCCTTGAATGGGTGAAATTAATTCTTAGGCAGAATATTTTACATCTCTATTTCTCTGGAAAGCAACAAATAATAGTCACTTACGATTTGTTATTGGAAAATAAGATCTTGTATCTCCTTGTGTTTCTTGAATATGAGTGAGTGAAACTCTTATATGTCTTGAGTGTGCCCTGATTTGGCTGTACTATGGTCTATCATGAAGACATGTGTTGTAAAATGAATGTAATCATGGTTTGATTTTCTTTTTACGTTTCTGCTTCAAACTGTAAATAGTATATTTTTATGTATTTTGCTAATTGTTTTGAAATTGTTATCCTCTGAAAATTGCTTTGAAACTGTTGTATTAAGTAAAATGTATTTGTCATGAGTAAAGTCTATTTTTAGACTATAACACATTAATAACAAATAAATAAATAATCAGTACTATATCAACTTCAATATGTTTATTCGGAAACAAATTTCCATAAACAACAATACAAGATAAAATACAATACAAAATACATGACATAGTAAAAAAACACATTAGATAAAAAATGGCAAAACTTTAAAAGTGCATGTGTGAATGGCAATTAATATCCTCCAAGGGAATGCCTGAGTAGTTGTTAGATTGTCAATGTTTGGTCTAATTTTGAGAGATGATTTTAGCTCTCCTGTGCCAGGCCTTTCTCAAATAGTCCACCGAGCCCCATGCCACTGGCAACGTGGCAGCTGAGAGTAAATAGCAAAGGGCTGGTCTGGCTTGGGACAATCCAGCTGACCTCAATAGTGGCAAAAGTGTTTTCCTCCTTAAGTCCATATATGTTGGACAAAACAACACAAAGTGCAAAAGGTCCTCCACGGGGTACTGACAGCAAGGACAAGCCTGCGGTTGAGCATTGTGAGACCAGTTTTTTGTGCGGGCCCCCAACCATAAACAGTCAAATCGTGCTCTTGTAAGTCCCCAACGGTCATAAGGTTTGTTACTAAATAACAAGTATGGCTGGATAGTGTCTGCGATAGTTAAAACAACATGCCTTCTATAAGCACAAGTGCCTAGTGCAACAGACTCTCTGTTTGACTCAAGGATGGATTTATACAATTGCTTGTGGGCCCTTACAACACTCGGAGTCAAAAAGGCTGGAGGGCAGATGGGGCTCGCACAGTTTAACTGATTCACACATTTCTCAATGTAAATGAGCCACAGTATTTTCTTGGCGGCCGGGCTTCTTACCAATGCAGTTATGATTTTATGTGAAAGAATGGCTTTCTGATTTAACCATAACGCCAACCAATGCGCAAGGGGGGCCAGTAACCATTCATCACCAATATGGGGGCACCCTAGTTCCAAATGGGTGCCATAATTTGGGGCTGACTGCGGGAGCCCAAGTAGTTTTTTAAAGAAACTATTCTCAACTTTTTCGATGCTTGGAATCTTTTCAATGCCCCACAGTGCAGCCCCATAGTTAGTGGCTGTTTTGGTTTGTGCCCTGTAGACTTCAAGGATAAGCTTGAGTGGATGCCCTAAACAGTCATTTTGAAAACGGGATATGCCACCCAAGGCCTGTCTCATCCTCGTACATTGTTTGTCCACGTGGCCAAACCCTCGCCAGTTCTCAGTAAAGCTGATTCCCAAATATACAAAACTAGTAACCCTGGGAATGGGTTCTCCACCACTCAATATCCCCCGCATCTTAAGGGATCTGACGCCTGTTCTCCTGCAAGCCATGACGGCAGATTTTTTGGAGTTTACTGAGAGTTTGTGAGTGGCCATAAATTCAGTGTAAACATCCACCAGACGTTGTAAGGCTATAGGGGTACGCGCTATAAGAACCATGTCATCGGCGTAGCCTAGGACAGGTAGGGGAACACCTCCTATTCTAATGAAATCTACATTAGAGTTAACGAGGTCCTGGTATACACCGTTTATATACAATGCAAAAAGCACCGGTGCCACAACAAAACCCTGGCATACACCCTAAAAAGGTCTCGAAAAAGGCTGTACACTGTCCCTGGTCACCAAATCTCACACAAGCTGATGTGTTTTCATGTATTATTTGGAGCACCTTGACCAGATCTTCCGGGCAACCCATGGACCTGAGCACGGCCCAGAGCATCGCCCTGTCCACTTTATCGAATGCGGTGCTTAGGTCCATGAAGGCCAAGTATAGAGGCTCGCCCCAAACATATATTGATGAAGCACCCACCAAATATAAATTCAGAGCCTGGTCCCTGGTTCCCAGGCCTGGGCGGAAAACATATTGGGTCTCTGTGAGAACCCCTGAGTCAGAAATCCACTGTTCGAGCCGTGCCAAAACCACCCTACCAAAAATTTTAAATGAGGTATCCAAGAGGGAAATTGGACGATAAGAAAAAGGGCTACCAGGATCACCCTTCTTGAAAATGGGGAAGATTATAGCCTGACCCCATGTTGCCGGATAGGTGCCCAGTTCTAAATATGCGTTAAAGGACTTGGTCAATAAAGGGGCCCAAAGGTCCACCTCCATACAAAAAATATCAGCAGGAATAGCATCTGGCCCGGGAGCGCGATTGGGGAGTTGCTTACTTATGGCCAGCTCTACCTCTTGAATTGTAAAACACAAGGAAGAGCCACGTGGACCATCATAGCAAGAAGAGGGAGGAGCTTTGTATAGGGAGCTAAAGTGATCAGACCAAGCCAGAGCACTTACAGTGTTCTCCTTATATGTTTTCAATCTTTTATGGGGTGGCCCATTTGCCACAAATTCCCAAAATGTTTTGGAATCTCGTGACTGTACAGCCTGGAGTAGTTCCTCCCAGGCTTGCTCATCTAGGTTGGACTTTCTAGTGGCAAGGGCGCATTTATAATGCGCCCTAGCGGCAATTATGTCCCGCCGGGTACTATCTCTTGCACCCAGGATAGTTTTAAGGTTTTTCTGTGATGACCGACTATATGTATTTAGAGGTAGTTCAGGGTGTACCCTACAGATAAGGGGAAGCCAATGATGTACTAATTCATATGTATTCTATATGCAGATATGTTCCTTTAGCCAATCCCTACCCTCAATAGGTTTTATAATTTAACACATAGGAGAATGTCATTGATTATGTAAATTGGCATGTATGACCTCTATGTAATGTAATGAAGCTGCTATGTGAGTGTGCATGTATCAGTCCGATGCCTGTCGGTGTAACGCTCACCTGACTCCCACGGAGGCGCTGGCCTGGTTCGCGCTGCTGTGACCTCTTCAAAGGTGATGCGCAGGGTTCGGAAGACGGACTGGACTGGGCCCCCAAATCTGGCTTGTCTGGCTCGCAGAAGTATCCTTCTGTAGGCGAAAATAGGGGATTAACTGTCTGCGGGGTAGTGCAATCAGCCTCCCACTTTCCCCTCTCACCCTCCTCGAAACCCTTCTGTGATTCCTCGTAGCGTCTCACCTTAGGGTCTGGAAGGACGAGCTCTCCATCCTGCTTCTGATGCAGGGGCGCGTTGGTATCCAGTTACTTCACTGGATTTTCGGATTGGTGAGAACCAAACTTGCTTGGCTTCCAGGTAAGTTTTTTGATAAGAGATTCCCCTTGTGTCCATGCATTAATGTACTAATGCTAGTGTCTTTTTCCCCATAGGGGCCGGGGTACGGAATGCCGGGGAACAGGCACCGACCCGAGATGAGAGGTGAATGAATCAACAGGTAAGTCTTAACATGGAGAATTAGCTTTCCTTATTCCCTTCTCTCTCTCACCTTTTGTTCTGGTCTTTTTCTCCCTAGGCGCTGGGGCGTGACTGCGAATCCGGATGATTGCTGCTGAACATGGAGCGCCCTTTAAAGGTGAGTGGAATGCGGAGCTGCAGCGATCGACGCGATGAGCTTTTAAATAAAAGTCTTTCTTTTCAGGATTGTCGGCGAGATGTCTCACGGATGCGGATTTAGCAGGTAAGGACTTTTCCTTCTTCTGTTCTCTTCTTCTCTTCCTTTGCAGGTGATCCAGGATGCTGGCAGGCGTGGCAGAAGTCAGGATGCAGGAGCAGACACGGTGAGCGTCCAGCTGCTAGATGCAGAACAACGCAAAGCACGTGTGGCTGTTCGGGTGGGGTTTAAATAGTCTTGGAAGAAGTTCCAGGTATGTATCCTTCCTCCAATCAGGTATGTATCCTTCCGCGACCACACCCAGATGGTAAATTAGTCCCACAGGTAAAGTAGTTCCTTTCAGGCCTCAAGGAGGCCGGGATCCTGCAGCATGGTCTGCATCAGGTAAGTGCACCCAAGCACTTCCATAATGAGCCTGGCGCCTATGGCGCCAGGACTGATGTCTTTTATGAGCCTGGCGCCATAGGCGCCAGGACACTGTCCAAAGGGCCCCTATATGGGGTTGCTGGGTCCTTCCTTGGGGACTGGATTTCCGCTTTCGGGGACGCAGGGCTTGAACCGGCTCCCCGGGAGCGGGCATCATGACAGTCGGGTCTACCTGCTTTATTAAATGAGAATAAAGTAGTACTTCGGCCATATTCCTTAATTCTGTCTGATTATTTGGTCTTAGATCATCATTTGTAATTCCACCTAGCAAAAAAGATGCTTCAATGTGCTAGAGCACAATCCACTTTGTGATATGGACAGAAACAGAACAAATGATTCCTCCAAGATTGTTTTTTCATGCCTTTCTGCTTTATGTAGCCCAGACTTACGCACTGTTGACCCATGGAAATAGGTCTATCATTACTCTACTTGGCCATTCGAGAAACTGTATAGTGTTTGAGTGATTGTTCTTCACAGCACTCGCACAATACTATAGGCATAGAGCTTAATTTAACATACACTAACACGACAATAATGCATTTCTGAGGCCTTTCAGGTGAGTTGCGCAAATCCTTGGATAAACGCAAAGAAGCACTCAAGAATAACAACATGGGAAATATAATTCATAATATCGTGATACAGTTTTGTGCCTTCTGCTGTCTCTATCTATTTACACTCCTTGTTATATGAAGGTTGATGTTTTCCCAAACATAAGCTTTGACTCTTACCAATGTAATCCTGATCCATGTTGTTACGGAAGCCATATTTGGACAGGCAATAAGCACTGCTAAAGAAGTAAAGAGAGTTAGGCGCTGTGTGGAAGTAGATTTTATCCAGGTAAATTCCTACATAGCTGATTCGGACTGTACATCAAACAACATGTGGTATAGCCACATGACCAAAGTGGGGAAACAAACAACAAAAGAGAGCTCTTATGTCTGCTCTGTCGTCCTCTATGCCATGAGTGCATCCAGAACATTTTTGGCAACTGAAATTCTAGCCGCAGGAGCACAATGCCTCGTACATTTATCACTCTGCACCACAAGAAGACGATCTCAAGAGACACGTGCCACACTAAGGTGAATATCCAAGAAGATGTTCCAGTATGAAGATAACTACATAAAGACTCAGTAAATGTTGGACAATTACTGGAATAGTGATAAAAGCATAGGGGACATCACAGAGGGCCAGCGTAAAGGGCACTGAAATCACAATTAACACAGCGTCCTCTGTTCCTGACAGGAATGGTGTTCCAGTACCCATAAAACACACTTGATTATTGAGGAACATGGGTTTGGTGCAATCCTGATGGAGTCTGCAGCTAAGTGACATGGAGCCTGGATGATCATGCAAAATACTACAGACATCTCGGAGGGATAACAAAGGTTTGGCTCCTGAAATTGAAGACAAACCCAAAGAGTTGTGCGGATAGTGTGGTCAACTGGTCGACCAGAGGGGGGAATGTAGACAGGGGCAAAGCTGACCCTCATGACCCCCCACAAGAGTCTCACACAAAGGCAGAGAAACAACATATGTGCCTCACTTCTAGGCCCATCACATCGATCCTCATTGTATTGCAGGTGTGTGAAACGTTATTCTCTCAAACAACCATTCAGACCATACCCAATCGATTGTTTGGTGAAAATGATATCAATCAAACAAGTATACTAAGTGCGAAACCAGAGACTAATAATGTCATCACTTATATCGAGACATAGCTGCATTATACATGAAGTACAAATTCATCCATTCATGACGCTACAAGAACATGCACTAGTTTATTTCATAAAGGCACGAAGCACATGCTTATGAATAATATAGGTAGAGGACAAACACACATACATATTTCTACATATTCATACCCTTCGCCAAAGCTAAAACCACAAGATGCAAAGAGTTCAAATATTTAGCTTGCATGTGCTTGACTGATATGACATAGAGAAGCCATAGGGAACGATATGAATGCTATAGGTCTCTGAAATTCCGAATCTAATCCAAATACTTGGTCAGAGGAGGATGCAATGTATGGATGAGACGTTTGGCTTACGGCCAAGAGGAGGGTGTGTCAGTGTAGAAAAACTAAGCACCCCTTGAGGTCCAGAAATGAATGATGATTGGTTGGCCGAAGACCAACCGCCTCATTTGCAGTGTAAGAATATATATTCATTAGCCATTAGTAATTGCGTAGCTATTAGTTTAACTAGAGTGAAGCCATTTTAAGATGACCAGAATCACCATTTTGATTTCTCTCTCGGCTCTCTCTAACGTTGCCATTTTGCCTCATGTAAAACTGCTTTGCTGTAGATATTATTTCACTTCAATGGTCCAAGGCTAAGAAACATATTGAAACATTATACTGGAGAGCCAGACAGGAATGCCCGATTCCCTCCCTCACGTATCCTTGAAGACAGAGAGCAAGGCATTTAATCAGTATACGAATGCCAGCGAGTCTCCTGAAAGTATAGCAATGTACGAAACTAGCACTTAAAGAGTTGAATTATGATGTTCTTTATGGCCCCCCTTTCTGAGCCCAGTAAGGCCCCAGAGAGCGGGCTGACTTCTAGAGGGAGAATCGAAACTTAGAGATAGTGAGGCCTGGTATGTGCCAGTCTCCTACGCGCAGCTTGCCCATGAAAAACAGAAACACTGTGTTCTCGCAAACAAAGAATGGTGTCTGTAAAATTGGAGATTGCAAACTGTTACTAAATATGGTGGTCTAAGGTGTCATATATGTCACGATGGTCAATCATCGCCTCTAATTCAAAGGGAAATGAATTGGGGGTGGCATCAAATGTGTCATTACTGATTGTAAGATGCTCCGTTTGTATATATGTGACTGATGTACGTTTCACTCTCTCTTGCATCCCCCGAGGTCTGTTAGACACACGTCGCGGGGCGTGGGACCACTTGGCCAACTGGGACTATTTTGTATTGCAATAAACCCTAGAATTTGGGAACAGAACCTTGCGTCTGGCGTATCTTTTCGTGTGTGGTGACTGTGCCTTGTTTCCACATCCGAGGGTCCCTCAGGGGCCCCTTCACAGGGTTTGCTAACTGACGCCTGCGCCTCCTCCGCCTCCGCCTCATCCTCCTCTGCACCATTGCTGCCACCATGTGCACTGCTGCCTGTAGGTTCAATAGTACCAGTCCCAATGCTGCTGCTACTGCTGCCTGCATTGTTGTGTTTGGAGTTGGCCTGGGTGTGACCCTTGTGTAGCCTCCCTGCTGGGTCCGACTGGCCTCATTTGCGGCACCTGTGGTCTGACTCACCTCACCTGGTACTGTTTAACGTCATGTTCACAGTGGTGTCGATAGGGCCTCCGTGCCCACGGTTTTTCCACCATTTTTGTGGCGGTGTTTCCAAGTCTGTGGTACTCGTGATGCCCATGGTGTTTCATGTTGCCAGTAACTGGGTGGTTTCGCCGCCGTCGCATTCTACGGATCCCTTAACTCCGCGGCTGCAGTTTGTGGTGGTGGTTTTTCTGGGTCTGTGGGTCGTGATTGCACGGTCAAGGAAACAATGCTGGTATGGTTTTACCGGTGGCGTTAAGTCCGGGTCAGCGGACTCGTAATGAGGCCCAGTAACTTTGTCATTATTATTATCATTATCATTATTTTTATTATTATTATTCAACTTTTATTAAGTGCCACATGTCCATGGGCCTCAGAGCGCAAAAAAACATACAATAGACATGAGCAGACATTTCGGGGTCAGGTTCTGGAAGGGGGAGCAGAAAAAAGGCTGAAGGTTGAGCATGGTTTAAGGTTGAAAAGGTGATGCTTCACCAGTTTTTTAAAGACAGAGAGAGTGTCTGCTAATCTTATAGATCTAGGGAGGAGATTCCAAGCCAATTGGGACCTGGACGTCGAAGGTTGTGCCATCAACCCTGACGAGCTTGAATCTTGTTTGTGATAGTCTGGTAGGCATCGTGACATCGAAGTTGACATCCTGGTTTGTTTATCTCAATCCGTTCTTTTAGGTATTTCAGGCTTATGTTATTCAATCATTTGTAGGACAGGGTCAGCAATTTATGAGTGATACGATCCCCTATTGGAAGCCAGTGAAATTTCATTGGAGCATTGGATACATGATGCCACCTAGACAGGGCAAAAGTGGCATGAATTGCAGAGTTTTGTGACATCTGCAATGACTGTACATTGGCTAGCGAGGAGCCAGCCAGCAAGCTGTTGCAATAGTGAAGCCTTGAGTTGACCAGTGTAGTGGCTAACAATGCGCAGTTGCTGCCAGAGATGAAAGGTCAAATGTTACTCACTGATTTTTTTAATGAAGCTGCAAGATGAGTGGATATGTGAGACATGATGGTTCAAAGTAAGTTTGGCGTCTAGATAGACGCTGATTATCTTCATGCTCTTGGAGACTGTAATCATATTGCCAGTGATGCAAAAGTTATTGTAGGCTAGGTCAGGTTTCCTCAGACACTGACCTGAGGCTACAATCAGAAGCTTGTTCTTGTCTCTGTTTAGGGATAGGGAATTATCAGCCATCCAGGATTGTACTGCATTATACACTAAGTTAAGGGACTTAGAGTCCTGAGTGTAAGTTTCCAGAGAGCTCAAGGACGACCTGGCTGTCATCCATATAGTTTGTATACTGCACACCCAGGCAATAAAGGAGACTGAGCAGAGGCCACATGTAAATACTAAACACATTGGAGAAATGCAAGAATCCTGTGGGAACCCCACAAGTTTGTATAGTGGTTAGTGAGCAAGGTTCGGCCACTGCCACTCTGACAGTACGTGGCCCAAGAAAGGACGAGATCCATTGAGCAATCAGATCTGGGCAGTGTGCCTGATCCCTTAACCTGGTGACCAGCAGGGAGTGGCCAACCAGGTCAAAGGCCACTGAGAGGTCCAGTAACATCAGTAGGGCTGGGTGACCACGGTCCACTATGCTGGCCAAGGTAGATTTGAGGTGCAGCATAGCGGTTTCCATCCCATGCAATGCTCGAAAAATTGACTGGCAAGCCCCCAGAAAGCCTTGTTCTTCAATGTGGGCCTGAAGCTGTAAATAGGCTGCCTTGTCCAAGATTATAAGGAGGAAAGGCACATTCATAAGGGGCCGCTAGTTATTGGGCTTTGCTGGATGGAGTGATCCAAGCCTGCTTCAGAGAGGATGGGACTGTGCTTTCCCTGAAGGAAATGTTAATGAATTTAGTTATTCATGGTATAAGAAGCTCAAGGAAGCCTTGCAACAATGTCAGTTGGACAGCTGTCTCCCAGGCATGATGTAGGTCTCAGCACAGAAATAACTTTGTAAATTTCAGATTCGGAACACTGGGTGCAGTTAAAGCAGTTCTTCTTGATCTGTGGGGGGAGATTTTCATGCCCCATAGAAGAGGGAAATCTTGATCCAGCGGCACACACTTGTAGGTCACTAATGGTCTGCCTGTGGCCGAAAATTTTGGAGGCAAACTCATCATGAATTTTTTGACACCACACTGAGTCCTTGGAGAGTGCCTGGTACAAGGTAGGAACGTCCTTAAACTCTGACAGAATCTTAAATAATTCACTAGAACTTGAACAGGCATTTGAAATTCTGGAATTAAGGTAGATTCACTTAGCTTTAATAATGGCTGTTTATACTGTGGGAACTAGGATTCCTACGCCACATTTTCTCAGTGGATTTTTTTGGTATCTTAAAGAAATTATATCATCATTAAACCATTTATTCTTGTGGGTCTCAGCTTTAATCTTTTTGGTTTTCAGAGGGGCCAAAGCATCGATGGTAGAGTTAATGGAGTCCACAAGATGTGTCACCAGGTTGGAGGAATCAACAAAAGTGACCAGAGGCTTTAGTCTGGAGGCCAGCATGGATGAGAATTTGGTTGGTGTGACATTTTTAAAGTTTCTAGATTTTTGGTCAGATCTAGGCAGTGAATCCAGTCTGGCAGGTGGCACAGGAAGAGGAACCTGAAGATTAACTAAATGACAGTGAGACCAGACACAAGGGTAGATTGTAACATCTGAGAGGGACAGAAGACGTGAAATAGCCCAGTCCAGTGTGTGCCCCCCCCATGTATTGGATGATGGAACCACTATGTATAGCCAATGTTGTCAAGAGCCTTAAGAAGTGATACGGCTTGTTTGTCAGAAGGGTCTTTGGCCCAGAGATTCAAATCTCCTAGAATGATCACAGGAGTCCTGGGTTTGCTAATAAGGTAGAGGAGATATAGCAACTGTTCCTCAAACTGGGACATGTCCCTAGGGGGTCTGTATATGACCAGGACGCTCAGGGAGACATTAGTGGTCATTTTCATCTTCGCCAGGAGAGTTTCACATTAATCTGGGCTATGATGAGTGACACTATTTCAGTCAAGGTGTTATTTGAACAAGAGAGTCACACTGCCGCACTTTTGGACATTGCGGTCTGTCTGAAAGAAGGGCTAAAGTAGTGTTAAACCATGTGTCTGTAATTGCCATTACATCTGGAGAGGATTCAGCTAGATAGTCAGCAATCTCCACCCCATGTTTTGGCACAGAACACATGTTCAGGAGGGAGACAGAAAGCCTAGAGTTGAGATCATGAGTTTTTCCCAGAGGGCAGTGGACATTTTGACAGTTTAAATCCTCCACTAGAGGACTAAGGTGAGGGACATCATTGACATTTGTTTCAGCAAGGCCAGTAAGCGCAATTGTGTCCTTAGAGCTTCCACGGTCATTAGAGCAGTTTTCTGCTTACGGGGCTCATCTAACACGATCTGTATGGTCTTCTGACCTGTGGGAGTGACATCCTCTATGTCTCTGCCCTGGGATGAGGTAAGAGGAGCGGGGGAGTAATAGCTAGGGGTAGAAGCATGGGAATGGAGGACATCCGGACATCCTGGGTGGGAGAGAGATTTAAGGTAACCGTAGTGGGGGAAAGTCTGGTTGAGGTATGGAGGGGAACACGATAAGTCCCTGGGACAGCATCATACTGTAAGGGACAGAGATACTGTTGCAATATGCTGGCATCTGCAGCTTGATATGGCCCTGAAATATGCATAATGGTAGATGGTGATCTTGCCTGCAGGCTTTGAATGAGGTCACAAATAGCAGCCATCACGAATGGAGCAGAGGAAGGGCAAGGTAGATACTGAAGCAGGATGACAAACAGTAGGGACCCTCCTGGGCACTCTTTGCACAAACCTGCCATAATTGCCCTTACAAACGTGCCAGCACTAACACGCTGTCCACGAGTCTATAGGGCCTGGCTGGCGCTGGGAAATGTAGTTCAGAAGGACTACAGATCTGATCCCGTCATGTAAGCGATCGGGATCAGACAGCAAATGGCAATTCTAGTTTCAATAAGGTAACAAAAGACAAAGATCAATTTAAGTCTGAGGGCACATGAATTCAAAATTAGCAGAGCAGTAAATTATTCCGGCAAAGCAGTTTTAATGCTTATGCCATGTAGGTGCAAGAGAAGTTCCCTAATAAATACAATTCAAGTTCAGAGGGCAGAAAGTGCTGTGACTGCATGAGAAGTCATCTAAAAACCTGCTACTAAGTTTCAGAGGTCAGCAGATAATAGTCAAGATAGCAAACAGCCAAGATAGACAGCACACAATTGCAGACACAAGGTAATCTAAACACACAGTTTGGATGGGCTTGAGTGTTCTCTGCTGATAATTGGGGTGTCTGATAGAGAGCCCATCCACACCTATACAAGGTATATCTCTTAGCTGTTGATTTTCATTTTTGGAATCACTCTTGTTTTGTAGAAGTGAGAGTGCTCAGTAAACAGTTTAGACGCTATGCATCCTTGTAGTCCTGCAGGAGCAGAGGTCATTCACCTCCAGTGAATTCCTGGGGTGGGTTCCTGCTGTGGAACTCTCAATTGTCACCTCACTTTTTAAGGGCTTTAGAAAGGACAACTCTCTGTCAAGAAGTCTAAATTAATGATTCTTCCAATACATGATTAAATCCAAGAAGGGGTGGGATACCCCAATCTTTTAGAGGCAAAAGCAAACAGGCAATGGGACAAATGTAGGACCACTTTAAGGGTGTCCAATCCCTGTCCTTTTGACAAATAGTCTTTGACTTTGTGTTGAAGCAAGTAGAGGAGAAATGAAGGAAGGAAAGGAAGAGAGAGAAACTACACTAATCCCCCCTGTGCTCCAACCCATAGCATCACAGAGGGAATGACCACTCACACTAATTCCCAAAAATTCCACATGGAGTCCTATTGACTAGAAAAATGAGGTCTAATGCCACTGCACCACCACTTGTAATCCATGTGATCAAGTTTTAGTAATGGTAATTGATTTTGGTAGTCAATCTGTAGATATAGCACCAATTGTACTGCCAAACTCACAATTAGGCACAATGGATATTCCTGAGAAGGCATGATGCTAAAGATAAAACCCCTGGGACATCTCGCTCTTTTTGTATTCCTTCTGTATGAAGAACATCATCTATTTGACTTAGACCAAATCATATTTAACATATTCGTTACTGGGATTCAATGCTACAGGGCCCACATTTGATTTCACTAATTTGCATCATGTGTGTGGGGCTGTGTGAGTGGTGCCTTCAGAGGAGCTTTGTCTGAACTTTGAGGGATTTTCAGATGCAGATTGTGTACCTATGGGTAGACAGAACCATCACATGGTAAACAATTTAGTGAGGCCCGCTTAATATTTTTAGTATTGGTCTGGCACCACAAACAGGAGACACAGGAGACACTCCATTTCAGTCGATATATGCAGGGACGTGAATTTCGATTTGGATTCTTTTTCTTTGCATATTGACACACATTTTCATTTAAAAGTGGACATTTCGAAGAAGCTTTAGATTGAAACTCCATTTACATGACAAATCTGTGAAGGAGAAGAGCAAAGATTGTGCGTTTGAGCGGAGGTAGGTCTTCAAGCCTCTTGAGTTGTTCCCTCTCATCGTACACCATTTTCATGTTCTACACAGAATCTATTGCGAAAATAAGTTATGGAGAGCAGTGCTGCTTCACCCACTCCTTCTGCCCCTTCCAATCATATGTCCATGAACCACATGAGTCACATGTTCACAGAAAATTAGTGTGAGGTATATCCTGGGTACTTCCCACTTTTTATGACAAGGGGCCCGAGGGGGGAGAAACAATCCACAAAATATAGTGGAAACAGGCTACCCACCCTTTCTCACATCTGTTGATGAGCTCAAGCTATGGAGATTACTGATATACATCACTTACTAGCACACATAGTCAGAGAAATAAAGAAACATTTTAATATAATATATTCCAATATAAAGACATATACATTATTATACACAAACACGTACAATCATCTAAAAAAAAAAAGCACATCAATCAATATCTATAAATGGACATCCACTGGCATCTGTAATACAATCTAAACATATTTCATACACAATGGTGGGATTTTTGTCATATTCTTACTAACTTCACTTTATCTTGTGAATTATGTGTGGTAACCGGTGTGTATATGAAATACGTTTAGATTTGATTGCAGCTCTCGCCAGTGACTGTCCATTCATAGATAATGATTGATTAATCTTTAGTACTGCAACATAGATGCACGGAACATCCAACAAAGATCATCATATCCAAACAACAGCAGCCCATACCCTCTAGAACCATATGCAACACAGAGTGACTGTTTTTCTTCCAAACGGAAGCTAGAAAAGCTCTCTTGTGCTATCCCCATTTGCGTGTGCCTCTCACTAACTAATCCTCCCAAATCCCCATTCCTTTCCAGATCCCTCTGAGTACCTGGAGACCATAATGATGTCAGAGGTGCATGGCATCAATCTCAGTGACATAACATACAGCAAGATGCAATTGTTGTCTATTTTAATTATTTAAATAAATCCAAGAAAAGAAAATGTTTGATAGTTTTACCTGCTTAAAATATTTGTTTGAATCTGATTTGCAGATTGCTTCCTATAATGTGAAAAAGAACATTTTACATTCTAGAAAAAAAACAAAGACTTGTGGTTTAAATATGCTCCCTAGAGACTTTTTAGGTTTGGCAAGTTTACGTCTCACGGGGCCCTGTGAGGATTTGCCCTCTGGCAAGGGTGTAACGTCCTGGCTTTTTTCATTCAGTACCTAAAATGATGCAGGTGATTCCTTCATCAAAGGGGTCATTTACTAGCCAGATCCACCTTTGTCACAACTCCATGCCAAAGGCGTAGTTCACTTGTGCCGTGCTGCATCAGTAGCCTGATCCGCAAGACTCACTCTGCTCGTAGGGTAGAGCAGGTGCAAAGGTCACAAGATGCCCACTCGACTAATGCAGTGACAGAAAAGACACTGCATCACAGGGGCGACATTTAAGATATGCCCCAGTACCCAAACTAAGACGGTCATGCTGGTGTCGTGGGTAATCTCTAAGAATAAGCTATGCCTGAGTTTAGGCATAGTGCGTGGCAATTCTTATGATTGCTGCTGCCAAAAAACAACTGATATTGCATGTGTCAGCTCCTGTGAGTCAGATTGGTTTGGAAGTGAATGTGTATTAGGGTCAGACAGACGGCAGGACAGAAACCCAGAGGTTTGATTCTCTTTGTGAGGGTCGGTAACCCCCTCCCCCAGAGACCGCCACACAGCAGGCAGTGGTCCTAGGCCCAGGTATCAAAGGAGCACTCCCATTCAGGAGGTATAGCCTCACTCCACGTTGCTGGATGTCTAAAGGTATTTTGTTGTCAGTAGAAGGTAACAGTAGCAGGAGCACGATAGGCAGGAGTTCCCTGGATGATGGAAGAAGCCTTCCACCATCTTGTTTCTCTCTGTCTCTCTTTCCCTTTCCTATCTCCTCCTCTTCCGTTGGAGCAAAGCACTTTGGGTGCAATATCAAGAGGGCAGGAGCAGGGCTTGGTCCCCGAAAGCAGGCCAGATCCTCTGCCTTAGTCAAATAGCTTCTCCCTTCATCACAGTAATTCTTCATTATCAGTACATCTTCATCACAGTCCTTTCTAGACACAGCCCTTTGTTATAGTCATTCTCTAATTTCATAGTCTTTCATCAGTGCTTAACTTTCTTCAAATTCCTCCTTCTTCACAGTCCTTCATCAAAGTCCTCCTTCATCCCAGTCCTACTCCATAGTCACTGTTCTTTTTCATTGCCAGTTCTTCTCCTTCATCAAAGTGCTTTATCAAATTCCTTCTCCTTTGTCATAGTCCTTTGTCACTGCCCTTCACCTTGACCATGGTATTTTTCCTTTATTACAATCCTTCTCCTTCCTCAAAATCTTTCTATGTCAGAGTCCTTTTCCATGGTCAGTCCCTCTTCTTCATCACTGTCCATGTTCATCACATCCCTTCTCCTTTGTTACCGGCCATGTCCCTGTCCTTCATCAATCTTTTCTCCTTCATCACATTTCATATCATTCATCACAGTCCTTCTTCATCACAGTTCTCTGCACAGTCATTTTCCATAGACAGTATTCTTTATTACAGTCCTTCTCCTTCTTCATAGTCCTTAATCATAGTCCTTCTACTTCACGTAAGCCCTTATCCTTCATGACAGTCCCTCTCATTGGTATAGTGCTTCAACACAACTTTGCAGGTATGTCACATTTCTTTTCAGTTATCATACTGTTGGAATCGAAATAATATTATGCCTCCTATTGTAGTGTTTGAATGTGTGTTGGCCTACGCCAAGTTGTCTAAAATAACGTGTAAACAGATTCCGCGGCAAGGTATTGACCTTAACGAAAACTGTGTAAATCCCCATCTTGGATTTAGCCACCATTTTAGGTTCTCTTGTAATGGGGAAGTCACCCTGAACATCAAAATGGAGGCCAAATGACATTCCGAGTGAGATTCTGGCCGTTGTGACCTCCGCACACATGAATAAATAATATGCCTGCAGGCCACTTGTTGGGGTCGCAAACTGAGATCTTGTCCTATCCCTGACCTATGTGTAAATGAACAACTGTATCAGCGGAACTGATCAAAATCCATACATTATGGGATTGACCTGGCAAGAAACCCTAGACCTGGTCTTAAGAATGGTTAACCCGCGCGGGGGTTGGCCAGAGCTGGATAAAGAGTATAAAAGCACAAATATTCTAATGTACGGTCTCTTTCACTAACGCAATGAACTCTCGTTGAAGTTCGTTATGTTACTCTGAGAGCCGAATAGCTATCCGTTTGTCAATTGACTTTTTGGTAACTGTTGTAGCTTTTAAATAAAGCACTTTGTATGTTCTTTGTAACTTGTGTTGGTGTGTTTGCTTTGGGCTTCCCAGCCTCATATCAATTTCTTTGTTTTCACAGTTGGCGCCCGAATAGGGACCCTCAAGATTGATGCCCGATCATTGAAGGTTGACGCAGACTATCGAACCGGGATCGGACGGTGTGATTCTGCGGGCCCGACTGATCGAGACGCGATACCTCGGCAGCGCTGCACGATCCGATCCTTGGACGATAGTCGTGTGGTCTGACATGGCATCTTGACGAGGGTCCATTTTTGAGGCGGGCAGATTTGCTGAAACCACCAAACACAAGGTAAAATTCATTAGGTAAGTTCTTTGATAAACCGTACGGTCCTCCTTAGGTTTGGTCAGGTGCAGTCGTGACCCGGCTCTTAATTCAACCCTGACAATTTGAATTTGGCGTATTGTATCTGCAGACACAATTATTGACCAGGTAACACCAATTCTTTGTGAAATGCCTTGGAAATTGTCTAGCTGCTTTAGGGCTCTGTTCCGCAGCGATCAACAATCCTTGGAATTTAGCCGCCCGGCACCACAGGAGGGGTCGCCGGCATGTACTATGTACTGTAAGTATGGCATTGGTAGTATAGTATTTAATGATATTTGGCACAGACAGAACAGACATGCCTCCGAATTTCAGTGGCCAATCGACGGTAGTTTTGAGATCCCCCGTATTGAATACCTAGAATCAGTCTTGTTGAAAAAGAAGGCTAGACCTGCAGCCTTTGATGTTTTACAAAATTGGAAAAAAGAAGCGTTACCGCAGCTTAAAAGTAGGGACAAACATGCACGCCGTCATAAAACTAACGCTGAAAAAGCGTTGTTATATGATAAAGGAAAACGTTCAGAATCAGTTAAAAATATGGATAGAGCTTTTTCACTTGGAATCCAGAAAATGTACCCCTCTAAAGATTTCCATGTTTCCGAGGAATTTATTGAGAAATTATTAAGCGAACGCAGGCCTGATGCCTCTGCGCCACCTCCGTATGTTCCTATTTTGGGCGCTCTGCCCATTCCTGCTGTTTTTCCTGCTGTTATTCCTGTTACCCCTGTACAACCTATGGTTCCTAGTCCTCTAGTTGCTGTTCCTCCACCTATCGCACCGCCCCTTCCTTCTGCATCGATAGTTGCACCTTTATTGAATTTACCTGCACCTCCGCTCCCGAGTGGTCCCGTATTGACTGAAGTTGATCCAGGTGCAGGATCAAAGATCGTCACTCGTAATACTGTTTCTACAGATAAGAAACAGGAATTGTTTGCATGGGCTAAGCATTGCATGGAGAAAGGTGATCAAGTTAATGTTTTTTCCACATTATCTAATTTGAACAGTTTTCCCGAGAACATTTTTTTTATCGAAGGTTTGGGGACTCATTTATGTGTGATGTGAGATAGATTACAAAATTCGGATCTTCCACAAGGGGTGAGAGATCTGAATGCTTTGGCACTTTCGAGGGACACAGAACAGAAAGTATATGGAGATGTTGAAAAATTGTTTGAGTTAAGGAAAGACTTTGAAAGGTCACGAGATGAGGATGACGAAGACGATAGAATATATGTACAGAAGCGGTTCCTTCCGTGTCGTAGATCGGCACCCGTGGAAATACGAATTTGTACTGAAGATGCGGTTCGATGGATCTCGGATTCATCGATTCCGCCAGATGAAGTATATGACACGTATAGTCAGTATACAGTAGAAATGCAAAGAAAGGTAATTCAGGTGATGGTACAGTACCTGCAAGAAGAATGTGTAAGAAAGAAGGTTAGTTGCCCCATAGAATTATTGGGGATTTGTAAAAGGGCTTTTTTGCCCGATACTTCTACAGCTGCCTTAGCGCTCGACCTGGCTCTATTGCTTAGTAAGCGGCCGGAGGTACCTATATCTCAGTTGCCTGAGAGAGGTTCCTCCGACCTTTGTCCCAAAAGTTGAGATCCCCGCCAACGCTGGGACTGGTGCCCCCGCTGTGGATATCCCTGCACATTATGTACCGCAATTCGTTCACGACAGGAAGTGAACTCAATTAGACAATCAGTTCCCGATATTAGGAAAAACCCGACGGGGTTTTACAAAGAAATAGAGTCCGTCTTGCAGTCCTCTGTGTTCACCTTGAGTGATATTGACTTGTTATTTCCTGTACTCCTACCGTAGATGTATGGAAACAGGTTCGGACCGTAGACGATGTGCCAGGGTTGGGAGATACGTGGGCTAATATGATTAGGATTGATGGGGAAAGACCAGCTGGTGAGAAACCCCCACAGGTAATACTTACTTTGCCTGATAGAATTGTCGCAAAATTAAAGACTATAATTCCAGAGAAAAGAATCATTTGGGACAAGCTTACGGCCTGTGTCCAAGGAAAAACTGAAGGCGCCACCGAATTGTTTAATAGATTCGAGCAGGTATTTTCTGACTTCATTGGACAGGATTTAGGTACAGAGTCTGGGAAAAGGTTGTTCGTGGACAAATTTGTACGAGGATTGTTGCCTGACATCCAGTCACAGATTATGTCCTCTGAGAGCGCTTGGCAGGCAAAATCTCAATCTGAGGTTTTGCACATGGCTCAGTATTATGAGAACCCTGTTAATAATGAGAAGGAAAAAATTGAAAAGAGGAAAGGAGATTTGAAAACCAAAGTATTATTACAGCGAATTGTTAGAAACCCCAGAGGAGGCACGACACAGACTAGAGGTCAGTGTGTCCCAAAAGGAAATGCTCCTTTGGGTCCTGTGAATATTAATCAATGTGCTTATTGCCATCAGGAAGGTCATTGGCGAGCACAGTGCCCTGTCCTTCGCCAAAGGAACAGGGGGCCCTGATAGAGGTCAGTTTTTACAAGATCCTCAGCAACCTTTTTCACGGGAAAATCAGACCTCGAGTGTGGACTCGAGGAAGATATTTGATCACCCTTCTGCTGCCTACCTTTCTGAAGAGCTTCCTTCTAACGATACTCTATTTCATTAGGATTGCCCGAAGCAGGGTTTGGAACCTTCACCTATTCCCGTTAATCAGAAAGGCCCCTACATTGAATTATTAGTAGGGAATAGGAAACACCAGTTTTTGATAGACACTGGGGTGCAGAAGTGCTCCATTGATCATTCTAGGGTTCCAAACATTCAACTGTCAGGGCAAACAAATGTTTCCGTAGGGTTTTCTGGTATACCAACTGTCTGTCCGGTTTCTGCACCGGTGTCTGTTTCTTTGGGTCCCTTTACGGACCATTGCCCTTTTCTTCTCACTTCAAACTGTGGAGAGAATTTGCTGGGGTTGAATTTGTTAAAGAAATTGAACGCAGTAATTCATTGTTCTTCTGATGGAGTACGGCTGACGGTTTCACCACAGCAACTTCCTAATTCTCAGTTCTTGATTCGACCTTTACCTCCTGAGCTTAGCATTGTCCCGGAATGTTTATGGGCGGTAGACGACAATGATGTCGGGGTATTACAGATTGAGCCCGTTAAAATAGTTCTGAAACATGGAGTGAAACTACCACGCATTCCGCAGTATAAAATATCAGTTTAGGGCGAACGTGCTTTGAAATGCATTGTCTCCGATTTTGTGCATCGTGGGGTGATCGAAGAGATTACAGGTAGTTTGTGTAATAGTCCGATCTTGCCCGTATATAAGAAAGGCGACAATGCAATTCCATACCGGTTCATAATTGATCTTCGTGCTATTAACAGAGTGGTCGCCCCACAATTTCCAATTGTGCCCGATGTGACGACGATATTGACAATGATCCCTGCTATGGCTACGCACTTCAGCGTTGTGGATTTAAAAAACGCTTTCTTTAGCATTCCTATACATGAGGAAAGTAGATATCTGTTTGCGTTCACCTTGGGGGGACGCTCATTCACATTTACCAGGGTATACTGAAAGTCCTAGTATTTATAGTAGAGCTTTGAAAGAGCAGCTCGACACCCTTGAATTACCACCTACTTGCACGCTGCTTCAATATGTTGATGATTTGCTTTTGGCTGCAGACTCTGAGAGTGCTTGTAAAGCAGGCACTGTACTGTTGCTTGTTCATTTAGCTAAAAATGGTCATAAAGCTTCGCTTAAAAAATTTCAATATTGTTGTCAGGAGGTCGCCTATCTAGGCTACCTCCTGTCAAAGGAGGGGAGAAGATTGACACCTGAAAGAATAAAACACATTTCTGGCATGTCTTTTCCAAATACACAGAAGGAAGTCAGAGCCCTAATAGGTATGGCTTCTTACTGTAGGTTGTGGATCCCGAACTTTTCGCTAGTGATAAAACCGATGTTGGCTTTGACGAAGAAGGGCATTTCTCTGCCACTGCCACGGAACACCAACAATCATTTGAGCTTCTCAAAACCGCGCTGTGTTCTGCACCGGTTCTGGGTACTCCAAATTATGACAAGGCCTTTGTGTTGTTTGTGCATGAATGTGATGGATGTGCTTTGGCTGTGTTAACACAGGAACACAGAGGGAAGAATAGGCCGTGCGGCTACTACTCCTCCGCCCTTGATCCTGTCGCATGCGCTTTGCCAAGATGTTTGCGCGCTGTCGCTGCTGCTGCCGCGTCTGTAAAACAGAGTGAGGGAATGGTCCTAGGCCATGATTTGATTTTGATGGTACCTCACTCTGTTGATATTCTATTGAACAAAACCCAAATGCAACACCTCACATCTGTGCGGTTAACAAGGTATGAACTAATTCTGTTTGCCCCGCACATTCAAATTAAGAGGTGTTGCATTCTTAATCCGGCTGAACTCTTTCCTTTCCCGCAAAACACTGTTTGCGGTGACGAAGAATTACATGACTGCCTGTATACCACTGAACAAGAAACGAAGGGCAGGATAGATCTCATAGATACTCCTTTGGATAATGCAGAAGGGGAGCTGTTTTGCGATGGCTCCTGCTTCAAACTTTCGGATGGTACATCTACAGCTGCTTATGCAGTTACTACATTGAGCAAAGTTGTTGAAACTAAGAGAATTTCGCATAACTCCGCGCAGGCCGCAGAGATTATAGCGTTGACCCGAGCTTGTGAACTCTCCCAAGGGCGTATAGTAAATATATATACTGATAGTCAGTACGCATTTGGGGTGGCTCACAACTTTGGAAGGCTCTGGTCGGAAAGAGGGTTCCTGACCTCACATGGGACCAAGATCCAGCATGGCCCCTTGATAGTACAATTACTCTCGGCACTCTCACTCCCTAGACAGTTAGCGATCATGAAATGTGCAGCACATAGTAAGGTCATAGATGATGTGGGCAAAGGGAATGCTTTTGCGGACCTGATAGCCAGACAAACGGCCACAGACCTTAGCACGGACATGTATGCCTTGAGGGAAATGAGAGATGCTTACATAATGGATGAAGGTATTGGGTCTGTGCGAGATATTCAAACTGATGCCACAATAGAAGAATCTAAAAGGTGGGCTGAAAGAATGGGGAAATTGGATGATGAAGGGTGTTGGGTGGATACATCCGAAGGAAAATGGTTGCTCCCTGATTCATATGTGTTGGCAATGGTTACGATGGCACACGGTCCTACACATGTGTGTGCCCAGCAGATCACGAAAATGTTAGAACAAGTTTGGGTGAATGACAAGATTCTGTAGACTGCGAAGAGGCATGTCCAGAACTGTATGATCTGCTTACAGCACACTGTGGGTAATGGGACAGTAACTCCAAGGGGAAGCTTTGGGCCCCTTTCTGTTCCCTTCGAGGTCATTCACTTTGATTTTATTGAGATGGAACGATGTAATAATCTGAAATATGTTCTTGTAATTATTTGTGCCTTCAGTAAATGGGTCGAGGCTTTCCCCGTTAAAGATGCTACCGCCATGACCACTGCAAAGATTATGGTAAAAGAATTCTTTCCTCGATTTGGGCTCCCGAGGGTAATTTGGTCGGATAATGGTCCCCACTTTATTGCAGCAGTAATTTTGCAGATATGCACAGCTTTGTGTATTGACAAACGATTTCACTCAGCTAGACATCCTCAAAGTGCTGGGTTGGTGGAAAGACACAATGGTATTTTAAAGAATAAGCTTGCAAAAACATGTGCTGATACCAAACTGAAATGGCCAGATGCCTTACCTATTGTATTATTAGCTATGCGTACCACACCTCAGACTAAGACTGGGCTTTCTCCATTTGAGGTAGTGATGGGGAGACCTGCTAACATTTGGGGTCTCCCAAAACCTCAAGCCCTGAGAGAGGTGGAAAATGTATTGCTTGTAGACTACTGTAACCAGTTAACAAAAAACCTGTATTTCATTTATCACCAGGTGCACTCGGCTTTACCTGTACGGTTCACGGGCCCAGGACACGATATACAGCCTGGAAGTTGGGTCCTAGTGAAGGCCTACGAGAGGTCTTCCTGTCTCGCGCCTCGCTGGCGGGGACCCTACCAGGTGTTACTGGTCACCAGGACAGCAGTGCGGGTGGCTGGAAAGAAGAACTGGATCCACGCGACGCATGTCAAGAAACTTCCTCACCCGACGCCACACGTTACAGAAGAAGCAGAACCCCTCGCTGATGCTACAGTCTCTGATCTTGGAGTAGCAAACAGCGCTGTGAGTGCGTCGGAGAATTTCACTGAGCCCGAGGAGCTTGGGGAACAGTCCATTTCGTCTCTGCACTCTCTTGAAAAATCACTTCCGGAAAACACTGTTTCGAGCTCTGCGACTTCCGTCGCCTCCGATACGTCGCTTCCCTCAGGAAGTGACGACACTTTATTTCCGGATCAGACAATTCTGGGTACCACCAGGTACAACCTTCGACAAAGAAAATAGAACTACGGCATGGGTTTTTCCGTGCATTTGGAAAAAGGAAGTGATTGGAAGTTTTCCTTTTTATGAGAAAGTTTTGTTGAACAAAAGGGATTCTGCTGGCTAGGGTTGGGAAGGACTAAGAAATTGCGCGACCGTAGCGTTGCCAGCAACGAACATTGGGGTCGTCGATTGAGGAACTACAATGCCTGCCACCTCCGCTGCTGCTCCCCGCACTGGACTTGTGAATAAGGGGGTGACCAACTTGGACAATGAACAATGTGCCTGGGCCCCGAAAACGTACTGCTGTGTTTTGATAATGATAATTGTTATTTTTGCAACTGCTGCTGTAGGACTTTGGTATTTTGAAGAAATCTATCCTCTGAAACCTTTACTACCGACCGAGATTGTACCAACTGCTTTGACTCCTTCTGTACACCTTCACACTCTGTCCCCTAGGGACTCCCAACATAGACAAAAGTATCATAATAACACTCTAATGATAGTAATGAATGCAACTCATGCCATTTTTAATAAGAGTAATTGTTGGATCTGTACTCATCTACCGCAACATGGGAACAAGGGACTGGGACATCCCTTACCTTTAACAACTGCTTGCTATGCCTCTCTTAGAGCACTATTCTTTGGCCGATGGAATGATAGCATCTCAGGGAACTTTGATGGAACTAATCTGAATGATTTCGAGAAACATGAATTGACTCCCCTGGGATGCTCGCTTTTTGCAAATAGAAGTAAACCTAATGTCGCTTCTATTAGGCCGTTTGATAAACTATCTCTTCCCTTTCAAACTCTAATTTCCTTTAAAATGGCTCCGATAGGCAATAAGGACGCCGTACCTCCTTCTTATTCTATAAATCATAGCCCTGACTCAGTTCCCTTTTATGTACAAAGAAATGGCACTAGGCCAATGGGAGATTTTGAAGGTTGTAGGAACATTGTAAATCTGACTTGAGAAAACAGGCCTCTGTATGTAGGAGGGCCTGTTTATTTTGTTTGTGGTAGTTTAGCATTTCCCTGGTTGCCCAAGGATTGGCAGGGAACCTGTTATTTAGGAATATTGTTACCCGGGATATTCGTAGCTAGTACATTGGAGGTTTCTAAGGCTCGCCCAAGGCGGGACAAGAATGGAGATACCCCTGGGCAAGTATTGGGAGATATAGCGAAATCAGTTGTGCCCTTTTGGGGACAAATAACAAGGGGATTAGCAAGGGTACTGGAGAGAACGATCAACCGGACCACGGACATACTCTACAATATGACCTTAGAGCAAAAAGCAATAAGATTGCTAGCACTCCAAAATCGGATGGCATTAGAAGTCATTTTGGCAGAACGAGGTGGAGTATGCAAATTAGTGGGGTCCGCTTGCTGTGTTTTCGTACCAGATTCCTCGCCAACAATTTTTAAAGCAATACAGAACTTGCATACTCTTAGTTCTGAAGTACATATCCCTGTAGGAGACTGGAATCTTAGCACTTGGTTTTGGGATTCTTTACGATCTTGGGGTTGGAAGGTGCTTTCTGTTATTCTGGTTATTTTGGGGATCCTGCTATTCCTTTGTTGCTGTTTTCAATGCCTCCCGAGTATATGTGGAATGCTAGGGGGATGTTGTGCCCAAGCAGTGAGCACAATAGGGCATAAAATATATGCCCCAGATACAGCATCTAAAGAATTCGTGTTACAAGAGGTTTTGATGAACGACCTAATGGCTATAGACATTTCAGACAATGATTCGGGATCTATGGATGACAACACATGGAGTTATTTTAAAAAGTATTAGAAATGATGTTAGCACTTGGCATAGGCCAAAAGGAGGGTCTGTTGGAATCGAAATAATATTATGCCTCCTATTGTAGTGTTTGAATGTGTGTTGGCCTACTCCAAGTTGTCTAAAATATCGTGCAAACAGATTCCGCGGCAAGGTCTTGACCTTAACGAAAACTGTGTAAATCGCCATCTTGGATTTAGCCACCATTTTAGGTTCTCTTGTAATGTGGAAGTCACCCTGAACATCAAAATGGAGGCAGAATGACATTCCGAGTGAGATTCTGGCCATTGTGACCTCCGCACACATGAATAAATAATATGCCTGCAGGCCACTTGTTGGGGTCGCAAACTGAGACCTTGTCCTATCCCTGACCTATGTGTAAATGAACAACTGTATCAGCGGAACTGATCAAAATGCATACATTATGGGATTGACCTGGCAAGAAACCCTAGACCTGGTCTTAAGAATGGTTAACCCGCGAGGGGGTTGGCCAGAGCTGGATAAAGAGTATAAAAGCACAAATATTCGAATGTACGGTCTCTCTCACTAACGCAGTGAACTCTCGTTGAAGTTCGTTATGTTACTCTGAGAGCCGAATAGCTATCCGTTTGTCAATTGAATTTTTGGTAAATGTTGTAGCTTATAAATAAAGCACTTTGTATGTTCTTTGTAACCTGTGTTGGTGTGTTTCCTTTGGGCTTCCCAGCCTCATATCAATTTCTTTGTTTTCACAATACCTTCCCCATCACAGTGCTTTGTTGCTATACTCCTTTGGTGAAGTCATTTACCAAAGACCTTCTCTTTCATCACATTCCTTCTTCTTCACAATCCTTCAACACATTCCTTCCATTTAACCAAAGTCTTTCTCCTTTGTCAAAGCCCTTCTCCCTTTTAAAAATCATTATCCTTTCTGGTTGATTGTCTCAGGCTCAGTCTCCCAGTCAGTCACAGGCAGAGCCTCCCTCTCTCCACCCTTCGGTTTCGCTTCATTTATCTTTACTTCTTTTCCCCTTCATGTGTACTTCTTTGCATCTTTATACCTTTGTCTTTTAACCAAAGGAAATCGTTTCTAGAAACCTGTATGTGGTGTAAATAATTGAGCCAGACGTTCATGAATATTAAATAAACCCAACCTTAAATAACTCAGGCAAACCTCCCCGTGTTCTGAATGCACTCAGCTAGTGTACAATGTAAAATGTAAAAAGACATACAGTGTAAAAAGACATACAACTATTCCAAATATATTGTCAACAATGATTTAATCCAATTATGATCATGTTCTTATTGATGAAAAAGCATCTTATTCATAGACACAAGGAAGGCTGACAACATGAAGCAAATGAATTTTGCAGATAGAGTTCATCATCAGGGCCAAATCTAAATAATATATAAACAAAAGAGACACAGGTAGTTCTAGTGAGGCCATTATGTACATTATGGTCTGTAGGTAATAGTTAAATCCAAAATATAAAATAATACATGCGTTCAGGATATGTAGGTATGATCATTCAAAAGAACACAATATGTAGTTAAATAAATATGCAGTGTAGCTGTTGTCAACAGCATCCTTCATAAGCACTTAAAATTATATTTCAACAAGTAAAACTAAGTTAGGAAATTGGAATCTGGATCGTAAGATCTTTCATATAAGATGCTGTGTTTGTTGTGTGGATAAAAGCTATAAAGAAAACATACATATTACATATAAAAATTTGATTTACTTAGTAATTTGTACACATTCCTGTAACTGATATCTCAAAAATTACATTCTTAGCTTAATCCCAAAATAGGGAATATGTTTAAAAAAGGAGCATTCCCAGCCAGCAGAAACAATGGCAATTTTATGCACAAGCGAGGTAGAGGAACCAAGTAGATGAAGAACACCTTGAACGAATGTGCATTTTCTCGCATGATGACATCATCTCGTCACATTGAAGCATGATGGCATCATAATGTAAACAAATCTACTATTGCATTCAACACATTCCACCTCATTCATTGTTTTGCATTGGATTTACACAAAATTAAACCCCCTCAATCTAATAGTGATTATTGTAGTATTTCTCGCTTATCATAGCTTTAATATTCCACAAACAGATCATCATTAAATAACGGCTGCTTAAGCAGTTGCTAGATGACACAATAGATCAAGTTATTAGCTGAATACAAAAAAACACATCTATTTTATAACTTTGAGATTTCAAATACAGTACAACATTAAATAATGTTGCTTGATGATAGAATATTTCAAGATATTGTTGTGTTGCTGTCCTATAAGGGATTCATATGGACACCCCTGTCCCCTGCGCACCTATGGTACTGTCTATAATGGCAGTCAATATTATTGATGTTCATTATTAGTCGCAGTTATTAGTTCACATTCTTAATCAATCTAGGTTAAAGCAGGAATTATTTCAAAATGATCAAAGTCTTATTTAATTAATAGTAATGTATGATAATATACAATTTCCAAATGGTTAATTCAAACATGAAAAGTTGTCTTAACGCATTTCGGGACAATCCCTTCTTCAGGAGCTGATTACTAAATCTTCTTCAAATTTAAAAAATATCTACAGAATAAATTCAAACACATGCATCAATATTTTTAGTGTTCATATAATTGCAATTAATACATATGTTTATCTCTTCATTATATGAAATAAAATAAAAGAAATCCTTCACCTGGCTAGGCTGTACCATGTGCCTCCTTTCAGGGAAAAGGTTTTCAAGCCGTGGTCTAAATCTATAAGTCGTCAGTGCCCTTCCTATAATGGAGTTATTTGTCAGTAAATCTATATCAATTCACTGTCTATCTTTCTGTTCAATAAGGGATTCTTTTCATGCTTACCTAATAAAGCTTTCTCCACCTGAAGTTTTCTCAGTGACTTTGAGTTTTCTTTCTCATGACAAATAAAACTAGTGTAAATCCTAATGTGTTTTAAAATTTCAGACCATTTTGGTGAAAATTCATGAATCATCAGGATTAATAATGAAGGATTTATGCCTTGCTGGTTCTCTTTTCTGAATCCACCCTTAGAGATGTCATCCCACTGGAAATTTACTCTGTGTGGTCTGAAGGGCTCTTTGTCTGTGATCTAGTGGGAGGTCACAAAGTAAGTGATGAAAGTATATCAGCCTCCTCCTTCCCTTCTCAGTCCTAGAGGTGCATCTTCGATTTAGTTATAGGAACAGTCACATACCCAAAGGTGTTCATGTACTGTGTCCGGCATATACACAATCTCAGGATAGACAGACACTGCTAGCACCTAAGAACCAGACTCAGGCACCAGACTTTATTCATATCATGAAATATTTGAGACAGAGCAATCTAATCAGATGACTAATTAAAAAGAACTGGAAGACTACAAAACTGGATCCTCAACTTAAACTCTTCCCGAATCCACCGATGGTGGTTTACACAAGAGGCAGGAATTTGAAAGACAGCCTAGAGAAATCAAAGAGAACGAAACAGTCCAACCAACCCTTTCTATCAAAACCTAAAGAAGGGACATTCTCCTGTTTACATTGTGGACATCGCAATAACATCCAGAAAGGTGGTCACATTTGACACCCAAATATGGGCAACAAGATAATTCTAAGAGACTATGTGACATGTGATTCAAATAATGTGATTTATGCACTTCTTTGCCCTTGTAGGAAATTATACATAGGTCATACCTCTTGGAAAATAAAATAATGAATAACTAAACACAAATCCAGTATTCAAACAAGAAATGAAAAATCCACAGTGGCTAACCATTTCACAACAATGAAACATGCTATAGCACAATTACCATTTGTGATCCTGGAAACCATCAGAACACCACCCCGAGGGGGGAACTGGATGAATTCAATGTCAAAGAGAGAAATGTTCTGGATCCACAAATTAGACACAATAGATCCTAAAAGGATGAATGAAGAATTCACAATTGGGCTGTTTTTGTAAGATACAGACCGGGTACCATTGTGATACAAAAGTTTGAAGTATTCATTGAATTGTTTAACGCACCGAATTCTATATGGCACATACCACAACAAGAATTTTGTCCAGAATATAGTAATTAATGGGATACACAAACATAATGGAAAGTCTTGCAAGAAGTATATTGAGTGCTTATTGGTATTTGTATTTTTTATTTATTTTTTCACACAATGTTATGTGGACCGAGATGAAGAATATCAAGAATCATTGTAAACTATGAATAGAGAATGCACTGGATGTTTTATGTAAATGCAATTAATTGACCCACATGATTGGTTGCCACGATCTTGCCTGATAACTAGATTGTAATAGGCTATGAGGACATGATTAAGACAGAGGGAACAATGCAAAGGCAATTGGATGACTGTAGGTTGTGAATATGAAATAAATTCGAATTTTGGAAACTTGTCCGGGCAAAAGCCATGATGCCAAGGAAGGAGTATACAGAGAAAACGTACACTTTGTTGGTGACTACAAGTGTGATATGATATGATATGGTATGATATGATATGATAGTTTATTTATATAGCGCATATACACAATGTGTTGCAAAGTGCTTCAAGGCAAGGGAGGGAACAAGGGAAAATACGACATTCTTACAGGACATGAACTGTAAAGACGTGAAATTAACTATTGTACTCAGCCTGACAATATTTCAGATAGTGCAAGAGCTAACACATAGATAAGGATGGGAGGGTGAGAGTGGGAAGGAAATGGTAGATAGGCGTCTACCGTACTAGGCATGACGATATTTCAGATAGTGCTGGGGAGCCGGGGGAGGGACAAGTAAGGGAAGCGGGGAGGAGACAGAAGAGGGTGCTATCATACTAGGTCCAGGGACAATTATGATAGAGTAAGTGCATAGAAGAAAGTAAGGGGAGGAGGGGAGGAGATAGGAACAGGACGAAAAGGCGAGGAGGAGAGAACAGATAGTAAGCAGTTAAAAAGAGTGGAGAAGTAAGGTGGGAGAGCGAATACAATTGCAGAAACTACATTGCAGAAGGAAACCACAGAAGAACAGCATTTTCGCTAGAACATTATGGAGTGTTTTGAGTGAAGCTTTAAACTTAATTGTTTTTTTCCCAAATAAAAGCCTTGTCCCATACAAAGATGAAATGCTTGGGTTCAATATAGGTTTTATTTCGTGTGTGTTTGGAGGGTATTTAGAGTACTTTGAGCAACGTTTGGAGGAGTTTTTATGAGTTGAATGATGTTTTTTGTCTAGTATGTTGGTCTCTGCAAGATTGTTAACAAATGGTATGTCCTTTTACCGTAGTGTTTGTTTTGTGTATTGTTAGTGCGTTTTTAGTTTTCCCCTATAAGAGATAAAAGAACGTGTTGCAATTTCCACTTGTACCCTTTTCTTTTTGCTTCCCCAAATAAAACTTAAAAGAGCCAAGATTATCTTTCCTTCCTCTGATCCAATCCCCAAAAGAAAACCACACAAAACATATAAATGTATTTACTCTTTCGCAGTGTCGCGTAACATTTCTTTTTAATTTTTTCATCTCACTTCCCCATGTGATGTTGTGTTGATTGATTTGTTTTAGTGTTGTTTCTCTAGTAAAGACAGGGGAGTTTACTTGTTCTTGGGTGTACTTGGTTCTCAGGTGTACAAGCAGTCGCAGGTTTTCAGGGTGTGTTTGGCTACTCCTGTTTGTCCTAGCATGCCTGTGAAAATGAAAGGGGAAGAAGAGGTTAGGAGGAGGAGATACATTTAATCTCAGAGGAGGGGGAAGATTACCACACAATGGTTGAGGAAAGGGAACCCTCATGCTGTTCACTGGTGCTGGTTTTCAGACCCATCCACACAGCATTATCAATCCTCCATGTCAGTAGAGGCAACCGAGACACTTGGGGTGCCCTCGTGAGACAGAGTAAGAGAGGAGGCAGTTCTAGCCCAAGCAGAGGAGTCCCCAAATCCAGAGGCAAGGGATGCACAGTGAAAGCTACCGTGAAGACAGAGGAGGCAGGACCTCTTGATGATGCCCCACAGATTCAGAGTTGATGAAACAGCAGGAGAACATGCTGGTGGAATGGGAGGAGCTGTGCATGCTCCTCGTGTTGGAGGAGGGAGAGGTTGCAGCCAGAGTCATGGAGGAAGGGTATGGGGCAGCTCATTTCTTGGTGGTTTCCGGCGAGCAGGGCAATGGTAACATGGAGGAGGAGGAAGTCCATCAGGAGGAGCCTCAGGTTTAGGATCTTCCTATTGAGGTGCACTTCATATGGGGGGTGCCTACCTAAGGGGAGAAGGAGGAGAATGAGACAGAGGAGTGCGATGAGTAGGGGTGCAAGAGAAGGCTAAACCGTCAATTCGCTTTTTTGGAGGTGGCCAGAAAGGCACAGGAGGAGCACCGAGAAGTGTCAACATCTACTCCAAAACACGCCTATATGGTCCTGTGGTGTTGGAGTATTTTGCCATTTCTCTGGCAAAGACCGTCTTGGGTAGGAGAGTTGGCTGTCTGTGGGAAAAGGGTATGGGTGAAGCAGGCCTAGAAAGACCAGGGCACACCCATTGACATGAAGACATTTACAGAGAAAATGATTCCCCTTCTTCCAATGTGTCTACGAGTGACAAGGCTATCACCACCACCCACACTAGTGGTGCTAAGGAATTGGGTCCTCATACGTCCCAGACCCAGGGTTGAGCAATGCATCAAGCACACCCTTGGAAAACACTTGCTCCAACTCAGCCTGCCTAATCAGTGCCTGTGGCAATGAAAACTGTAGACAGTGGCACACCCCTATTGTTGGAGCCACAACATCAGGAGTCTGGGGTTGGTGTGCCAGCGGCCACACATACCTTTTGTGTAGAACCTTCTTTTTCCGCGTGATGAGAAATGTCACCTGTGGAATGAATTGCATGGTGCCAGTAAGCCTGGGTGTGCTGTAATACTCAGTAGTGGTTGCCAAAATCCCTTCCACCCTTTAGATCCCTGGATGGGAGGGAAGCAATGAGGCAGGCATGGAGAAGGGACTGTCCTCAAAGGGAGACACCTGACTTACAAGAGTGTTAATGGACTGTGAGAGTTTGAGAACATGTGTGGATGGCAACACTCTGTGAGAGAACTTGAAGAGCTTGATACATTAAGTGTGAGGCAATGCTCTGTAGGAGAGCTTGTGAACTTTAGTCGGTGGCTCTGCACATTCTCTGCACATGAACTTTAAGGGGTGGCTGTTCCCTGTAAGGCTGAGAAATAAATACTAGTGGTGGTTGTTATCATGACAACAGTTTGATTCAAAATAATTACTGGCACAATAGGCAATGGCGTGTGTAAATCAGCAAATGGTCAGGGCTTCTAAGTCACTACTACGACTCTGTTTCTCAGCCACACAAACCACAAATAAACCCCGCATTTTATCATCTTAGCTGTACTAGGTAACATATCGTCATCATCCGAGCTGATGTGTTGGCTGTGGGTTGATGTATGTCCATAGTCTTCTGTAGGGAAGGCTAATTTTTTATCATTTTCAATTGTTCAAAATGTGGAGCTGTATGGCTTCTCTTACGGTTAGAGACAGTAGCCCCAGACAGACTAAAGGTTATTTTTAACATCTTACGAGTGGGGGGGCAGCTTAATCATGCAGTAGCAACTGACACAAGTGTTGCTGGCCAGACAAATCACTTATACCATTACAGTACTGGGTCATCATCCATTCCAAAATGTGAAATGTCAAGTAAAAAGGCATCAATCATACGTGCAGCATTGAAGGGATAAACAAGTTGGTCCTTGTCCTGCCAGGGCACACCATTTACCAGGAGAGTTTGCAAATGGGCAAATTCAGTTGCTGTTTATTCTGTGTGAAGTGCTGTCAAACCTTTGACTTTCACTGTGGGCTAACAAAACACAGTCTGCTAAATGCCACTTAATGATGTGATGTGCGTTATGGTCCACGGTAGAAAGGCTGTTTTCTTAGAAAGAGAGACTGGAAAGAGGTTGCAGTTAAGCTTCTTGTACAAGTACCATCTGTTTATTAATGGTATCAGTCTCATCCTCGGTACCACTGATTTCCAGCTTCAATGCATGCTCTCATCTGGTCTCTGATGGATGTTGACCTTTGCCTTAATCATCATCATCATCATCATCACCATCATCACCATTATCATCATCATCATCCATTTTCACGTTTGCCCACAAAATAAATGTGTGCCTAACCCTCTGCACTGCTTACAAAACATGTGTGGGCCTAACACTGCTTAGGCATTCAACTCTGCCTTCAAAATGCAAGTTGGGTCCTCACAGCTTTGGCCTGCTCCTCCACTTACAAAATACATGTGTGCTTAACACTCACTGTGATGATCTCTTCCTCCTTGGTGCTAAATTCCTAAAGTCACTATGTAAGATGTATAGCAAGCTAGGTGATATATCCCTCAATGTGCACTGCAAGAGGCATCATTCTGATCAAAGCGTTAAGAGAATGGAATTCCCTACTGTTCAGTGAGGCACCCCATTATCCATCCTATCCTTAAGTATAAACGTGTGCTAGAATTGAGAATGTTTTGTCATTTGTTGAACGTCTCCACATGGACAAATCCTTGAATTCCCCTTCTGCTTACTGAAGTGCAATGACTTCACTCTCATGTATAATGGTCGCAGGCTTTCTCTCCAAAGAATGCAAGGCTTTGCAACCTCTCTGACCATTCTTTCAATTTCTTTAATGAATCTTTCATAACACGCTTTATACAGGAGACCAGTCTCTAAGCAGGGCACCATGATGTGAACCTGTGTTGCTTGGTAAACATGTTGCCACTGAACTATTCTCCTGGATAATTAAATCCATGCTTAAGCGTTCACTATTTCAGAGGCATCTATTCTGTTGAAAATATTCTGTTCAATTGCCAAGAGGGATAGTAATAAGTATTCCACCAATTAAAGTTAACACCACAATCTATGCTGAAATGAAAATAAGCATCGATGACCATTCCCAGATCATCGATTGACCCCTTCATGTTCATGAACGGGTGGCTGTGAACCATTACTGTTCAAAAAGTGCTAAATCTGAGATTAGATTGCTGGAGCTTGTTGAATCTGCTGCGCCCTCTTCCCTATGGCCTTCCATGATGGGTCTACCCTCCATTCAAATATCTCAAACCCCTAACCTGGAAGACATCTTCAACAAACAACTTATCATTGGATACAAAAAGAAGTGACCTCATCCCTAGGGCTGAGAAATGTTTAAATGAGTTGGGAGTCAAAAAAACATCTTGCATGTAATATCCTATGCATAACCCACAGTGGCTGTGATTCATTTTCTCCAGCCACCAGATGGCGAAGTTTGGCTTCCTCTTAACTTTATTATTTTCTTCCAGCCAAAATATGTCATGACCATAACATCATAAAGGCTCATCGATCTGGTGCTCGCTGCAGATCCATTTACACGTGGGTCAACACTGCATGTAGTTCAGACAAGCCTTGCAAGCCCTCCTTTTCCACACTGCTTTTCTGATCTTCAGTCACATCCTGGATATTCCGACCTCATCCTTGTATTCACCATTAAACTTTTAATCCACTCTTTGGTGCCATGTAGTGCTATTCAAAAGCATTAGTACAAATAAAATACATTCGATAAAATGATACCTTTTCTTCAAAATCCCCATCAATTATATTAATTTTACTAATGAGGGAATTGTAAGACATGGATCAAGCAAGGCACGCATCATGATGTTTATACTTTAGCTGCTCTACTTGGCAACGTCGTTTTTGTTTGTTTTAACTCAATTCATCAGTTTAATCCACATAGTCAAAAACATCTGTCGAGTTAAATGTACTCTTTTGAATAAAATAGAAGATTGAGATTTATTTTTCTTTAAAGAACTTTTCAAATAATATTCCCAGACATGCTTCCAATTGGGTTTATAGCTGCTTTTCACAAGCTGTTCACGAACACTTGTCTAACTTGCCTTTAAAAAAGGTTTTCAGCAGTGTCGGCTATGGGTCCAAAAGCCTCATGATTATTCTTTGTTGTATTCCCTTCTGTTTCAATTATATTGTGTACCTTCAGTTATCACAGTATCAACCTGACCCCTACTTCCATAAGTGGCTTCCCAGTTTCTTTCTGGACTTCTACAAAGTTTATTTCATTGGACAATGCGTTTGTTTCAAACAGAAACGTACCCAAGTTGCGTACAGAAATCCAGAAGCCTGTACTATACAGTGGGGTTCACTTATGAGTGCAGAACCCATTGATGAGAAGGGTAAGATAGGACCTATTTGTATTTATTTGAAGAACAGGGGTGTCAATTTCGATCAGAAATTACTTACAATAACACATTTACAGATGCCGGAAGGATTCCCACAAAGGCCGCCCGTACAGTAGCATAATGATGAGATCAATTGGTGAGCCAGTTTTTGAGGGTTTTAAAAATTAAGACATATACCGAGGATAAAATAACACAAACAGAAACAAAATGTATATAAGAAAACATGTGACATATAAATGTAACATTAACCTAAGGGGGAAAGTGCTTCAAATTGAAGGAGAGTACTAATTAAGTATACACAATAACATCATACAGTGTCACTGGAGACAGTGGTGGGGTTAGGTAAGGAGGTGGGGATAGAGGGGGCTTTCCCTTTAGCAAGTAAATGAAGTTTAAGCTGAGCTTTGAAGAGACCCACAGTTGGGCTGGCATTGATTGTTTTGTGCAGTGGGTTCCAGTGGAGTGGACTTAGAAGGGAGAAAGATTGGAAGTGAGAGGAGGCACAGGATGGGAAGGGATGTTGAGGTTGAGTGCAGAGGAGGATCAGAGGGAACAAGATGGTGAGAAAACGGAGATATAAGTTGACAGGCACTGATGAGCAAGAGCATCAATAGTTTTGTAGACTAGGAGAAGGAACTTCAAAAGAGAGCAAATTCACATGGAGACCCAACCAGCATGTTGTCAGTAGGTAGAAGTGGGGGCAGATCTGGGTAGCATGTAGAGAGTGCATTTAGCAAAGTTGAGACTATGGGCCTCATTACGACCCAGGCGGAGGACCATGGTGCTATTAGCATCATGGACCATGCCGGTGTCCGCCATGACGGAATGGGGAATTACCACCCCATTCCGAGGTTGGTGGGGCGGTAATTCCCCATGCCGCCATGGCCCTTCCCTATTCCCATTTTTGCCCCATAGGGCTCAATGGGAATGGGGAAGGCGCTAATAACGGTACCGCAAATTGCAGTACCGTTATTAGCACCAAAGTCCCTTTGCGGGTCCCTACTTTAACGGCTGGAAAAACCAGCCGTTAAGGTCGGGTCCAGCAAAGGGACCTCGCAATCAGGCGTTAAGGGTTTAACGGTGCCAACACCTTTCACGGCGCCGTTAAACCCTTAACGCCAGGGTCGTAATGAGGCCCTTTGAGTCTCATCAGCAACAAGGTAACAGTGAAAGCCAAAGCATGGATGAGTCTTCTTAGGGCAGAGGTATAGAGGGTGAAGAGCAGAGAGGTCTAAGGATGAATGCGTGGGGACGCTGCCAGGCAGAGGAATGCAGTCAGAGTCTATTTGTGAGTTCTAAGAGTTTTAAGGGATCAGCCTTCCAGGTAATAGGCAAGCCAGGCAAGAGCAGATTTGTGAAACTCAAGGTACTGGAGAGTGAAGAGGAGAGAGGATTGTCTGATAGTATCATGCAATAGGAGAGTTAAGGGAGAGGTAGTTACTCCTCACTATAAATGCAAACTGGTCGGCATTACATGTAGTCTTGTATGCAAGGGGCACAACCCAGCCGTTCATTATGATTAAGGCTCCCAGTTTTCCGTTTGTACTGATTTTTACTCATAAATACAGACGGAAATCAATCTGCTTTCTGTCTGTATTTATTAATAAAAATGGAGAAAAAAACTGAAAAACAGGTCGTTCTGTCTGGTTCTTTATGAAGTCCTCATACATCGGAGACCAATCACATTGCAGATTGGCAGCATGGAGAATGTAAACCTTGTATGAAAATAGCATTGAAGTTCTTCAAGTTGATGACAGCGTACATCTTAAGACAGCAGCAGTCAAAGGAGCAACCGTTTGTTGTTATGGAGAAAATTGAGCTATCATTTCTTTCCTACATGTGTGCTTTGATAAATGCATATTTTATTGCAATAAATGTGGAAAAATACTGATTGTGAATTATCTTTTTATGTGACAAAAAATAAATGTGGATTTTGTACAGAAAAAAAGGCCAAAAATGTAACATTGATAAGGACGGAAATGTCATAAAAATAAATACCATAAGACCGGAAGCCTTAATTATGATGAAACCCTTTTGAGGGGTATGAAGCTGGATCTAAATGCGGTTTACACCTTCTGTATTGGCGTAACAGGCTGAAAAGCAATTCTATGGCGGGCTGCTCAGAGCAAGTGCAGTGGTTATGAAAACCTTATAAATCACCCTTGAGTTTTGCACTGGGCAAAGAGGTCCAGTTCTCATATTTGGCTGATGAAACAGTACTGCAATGGACAAAGAACTGATTATTTCCTGAAACCATTGATGTTGCTTTCCTGCGTCAACCATGCATGGAAGGGGTTCGCTGGGGAGCAGTGTCCCATCAGAGAATGCTTGGAAGGTATTGCACCATCATGTTGTATCTCTGCTTTTGTTCGTTTTGTTGTGACAAGCATTAACATCCAGACCACCTGAGCGAGCCTTCTCCAGCTAAGGGGCCCAAGAAAGATAGCCTCGCCCTGGCAAATTCCTAGTGTCTTACACCTGTTGCTAAATCGTATTGCACAGACGAGTAGTAGGCCACGCTGTTGCAGCACCATGTGCTCCTGCAAGAATTAAGAGGATGGAGTGAACAAGTGATGCTGTGGGGGCATAACCCACACGTTGCCAGGACTTCCCTTTCAGGTATAATCTCACTATCGGGAGTCACAACAAAGTCATTGCATTGCGTATTGAGGCTGCCCTCTACACTTTACAAACAGTCCAGGAGCTCCCAGGAGAAGAGGTGCTGCAAAGCAATACATCAAGCTACCAAGTCCTAAGCCCCATTTATGCATTCCATGCTCTTTTTAGTCAACACAAGTTCAGAAAATGGACGAAGACAGGAGGATATCCGTGTTTCTTTACTGGGCCTCTGTACCTTCTTGGTTAGAGGCGAATCATCTCTATCTATCTCTAACGATTAAAGACATTGCAAACTTTCTTCTGCTCTTCAACTACTATTACTATTTGTGTATTACAAGTTGTATTACAAGATGTGATTAAAATAGATATTTGAACTTTGGCTTGGGAGCTGACTGGACTTTGATTCAGGCATCTCTTGTATTTTGTTGCTTTCTATATTGGCTTTTCACTTCACCCCATAACATTCTACCATGCATAATTCCAGAAAGTGGCCCAATGGTTGCTCATATGCTGCTTGTTTAGAGGTAATTTTGCTTTTATCTCTGACCCTGGCTATCTCGACCAGATTCCAAGACGATGGGAATGTGAATCGTTTCGTCTAGCTCCAACACCTAGCATTATAGAAAGTGTCAAACACAAGCATCACTTTATATTTCCTGGTATGAACCAAGATTTCTGAGCAAAATCACGCACATTGAAAGGTGCTCAGATGAGCACGGAGAGCCCTCTGAGTGCAAGCCCACACGCTTCCTGCAGAACAAGTGCTGCAGGTTGTTGTCTATAATGAAGAGGTGGAGGGATGCATACAGCTGAAGACAGTAAAGTGCTCCTTTATTCAATGATCAATATGTTTTGTGCTGCCAATTGCTTTCTCAAGATGGAAAATTAATAATCTGCACATTTTTAACATTCTCCACCCATAATTGCTCTTTGTTATAGACACAGAGGAAAGAGACATGTAAACAATCATGCACACTACAGCAGATTGAAAAACTAAAACAGCCTCTGAGTGTCTCAATGCCACCCATATGGAATGGGAATTTACTGGTGTCTCCGCCACCTGTAATACCCTGGTAATACTGGGATATCGGATGGTAGAAACAGTAATGCAGTTGTGCCGGTATCCTGCCAGTAATTCCGGTGGAATACAGGAAAAACTGTAATGAGGGTCATAGGGCCTCATTATAAGGCTGGCGCTCCTGTAATGAAGGGGGCTGGTATTGGACCGGCCCCCTTCATTCCGGGAGCGCCGATTACGAGCTTCCCATCGCAGGACCCGGATTGCATGCCTAGTAAAACCAGGCGTGGTTTCCGGGTCCCGCAAGGGGAAGGGGGAGGCAATAACGGGCCAGATGTAATGGGTTCCTGCAAGGAGGAATTACTGGGTCCTCCTATGTCGGAGTAACCCGGGAAGTCCCCATTGCAGGAACCCGGTAATGGAGCCCGGAACAGAGGCAGCCATGGAGCTGTTAGCTCCATGGCTACCTCCATTCTCGTAATGAGGCCCATAGTCTGTGAAAAATTTGGCACATGAAAGTTCCCTTACAGTGCTGCAAAAAACATTATCTGCTACGTAACGCCATTAGAGTCAAAACATATGTAACACCCGGTTTACCACACACAATGTTACCAAAAAGCAGCACAGAAGACTCCTCCAAAGGTAGTATCATATTACACTGTGCCAAAAATGAGTGGCAGGTAGCCAAAGCACAAAAGATTATAGACACACTCTAAATATAGAAGCAAGCCCCCAGACCATTGTTGTTCAGCTTGTCAGGCCATTACAGATCGCGAAGGACCATATGCAAATCAGGCTTGGTCCCACCCTAAAAGGTTCAGTTCAACCTGAACTGTTAGGTAACATCTATTCTGCACAAGATCACAAGTGTCCCCAAACATTTTTCGACCTCTTTGGTCATCATCAGTGAGGAGTAGCTTTGATCTATAAGGCCAGTGGGCTCAGGGCCCATGTCTGGGTATACCTGTCCCACTTGAGGTGACTTAAGCAAAATCAAAAGGTGATGGTTGGAAGGTTTTGAATGAATCATAACCACAGGCACAACTGTGGGCAATCGTCCAAAACATATTTTTTCATTCTGCCAAGCCATTACAGATGGTTTACCCAGAGCGATGGGTATCCACGTACTGGACCATAAGGGTGGTCAAATACCCAAATCTTCCCTTGTATATTGTGTCTTCACGTTAGGATTTTGGCAAATTTATTTATAATAGTTCCTTAAAAAACAAAAAGGTTTTGGAAACACTTCTGTTGTTTTGTCATAAAAGGCTGTCCTCAAGATGAAGCAACATTGACTTTATTAGGTTTTCCCTTGAGGGCAGGTTCTTTCTTTAAAAGACCCCCACTTATCCCTCATTAATGTATTTTCTGGGAGGCGGGTATATTTCGTATATCTGGGACCTACAGTCCTCGCGTCAGCTTCTTTTTTTATTTCTGTTTTGTTTTTTTCTTTTGTCTTGCTGTTGTTAATATAGAAAGTTATTCTCATATTTCTGTGTGTTTTATACACAGTAATGATCCTTGATCAGTCCTTATCTTCATTAAGGTTGATCGTACTGTATTCTGACATATTGCGTTCAAGTATGCAGGTACAGTGTTGTGATGAGCCGACCGGTTTCAGTGGAAGGAGACCACTTTCATCAGGGCTGAAAACAGCTTAACCACTTATGTTGCTGTTGGTGTCTTTTTAGGGGTAGAAATAGCTTCCTTACATGCATGCGGCCAGTCCGTATGGATACAGAATGGGGAGGGGATGAGGAGAGAAAAGTGGAGGGGAAGGAGAGAGAAGACACAACAAGATGATGAGTGATATTGTGGCTACATCTTTTGTCTGTTTTTCACCTGGTGTGGTGAGTGTCTTACCCCCCAATTATTTGGTGTCTTCTCTTCTTGGGAGGGTCCTAGATGTATGGATGTAGGCTTCAGTCCTACTGCAGATGCCACTGTGAATCAGACTTCTGCACAGGGTACCTAGATGTGGACTGAAATATGATTAGGGTCATTAACTAGGTCAAGGTATCCATTTTTATGACATAACTTAATCAGCCTCTTCAATTGCTTCAGGCAGAGTTCCCAGGGAACAGGAAGTACCAAAACATCTCTAGTTATGTGTGTTTATAAGGTACAGATATACCATACCCGGTAAGTGGCAAACACAGGGGTATTTTACCCTAATGCAAGTCTATACAATGAACACATCCTGCTAAACTGGTGAGTGACTGTTGATAACACTAAAAATTAAAAATTAGTGACAGCTTAACAAATGCTTTTAAGATGTGGGGCTGAACTAACCTGTTGGTCCCTTAGTTGTGCTTGCGAGTCATTTGAAAATGTTTTCGCGGCTTGGTTCAGGTGAAGAAATTCAACCAAAAGGGGCACCACAAGAAAACTGCAATAAGTATGCACAGGTCAACAATGAGTTATGGGTAAGCGCGCTCTTCCTAGCCGCATTTAAGCAAAAATGAAATCGAGCGTGACCCTTGTGATTAAATTCAAGGTTTTTACATGGTCATTTAGTGCTTGTTTGGGTGCAGTGTGCCTCCGCTGGGTGAGCGACTCGTTTACAGTGCAGGTCTCGTCGCCGAGACAGGAACCTCGGGGAGCCGGCAGCCGAAAAATAGCTTGTGATCTAGATCACGTGATGTTTACTGATCGCGTGCGTCACATTCTGTGCGTGCATGGCTCTGTGCAGCCCTGCAAGGGGAGGAGCTGACGCACGTATCGCAGGCTATAATGGAATTGTGGGAATTGTAGTGTGTATGAGTGAATGCGCTTCAGTGTTTTTAAGTATTCGGAAGTTTCGAAAGAGGACCGACCTATTTGTGTGTTCACACGGCTAAGATGCTGCAGACTACCTCGTTCGGGTGGCGTGGCCAGTGAAGTAATACATGTTGTTATGAACAGGCATCCATATAGGTGCATGAGTGGATGTCGGTCTCGCCAGCGTGAGATAAAGTCTACTGTTGGGTCAAAAACTGGGGGGAGTATGGCCTTATAAATCCCGATGGGATGGTGGACAGATGACAGAGTTGAACCAGTAGACTCGGTCAATACATTCCAACAGTGCCTACAGAAAGACTCAGAGATATCTAGATAGACATAAGTACTTAAATCGTAAAGCTTAAATCCTAAATATTAAATTGCAAACTCTGGGATCCAGGGTTTGAAATTCAATATTCAAGGTTGACACATCATACGTCAGTAAATGATACTAGATAGTTCTGGGGGTTGACAACATGATTGTCCTATTGTGTGAACACATACAGGTGATGGCATATCGACTGAATCACACCTCCCTTGTCCGTTGCCATCTTGATGGCATAGTCAGTTAAATGCCCACACATTGTTACTCTTTATAACATTGCAAGAGTTTGCCAGGATGTAGGTTCGTTTAAACCTTTGGCGTCTGTTTTTAATCTAAATATCCATTGCTGCTCACGGCGATACAGTAGATCGTGAAGGTTTCCTCTTCTTGATGAAGTGTTAACTCTCTCAATGGTAGACCAGGTGTAATTATCAGGAGCATGGTTTTTACTGGCAAAGTGTTCCACCATCGGTGCTGTTAGTTTTTTTGTCCGAATACATGAACGATGTTCAGCCAGCCTGGTCCTGATGGGGCGTGTAGTCATCCCTACATAGTGCAGGTTGCATGGGCAGGTTATGATATAGATGACATTCTTCGTATTGCAATTGGTCAAGTCCTTTTGCGTCCAGGGGTATCTCAAACCGATGTCAATTTCCTTTGTTCTAATAGTGCTTGCACAGGAACTACATGTGCCACAGGGACCATGGCCTCCTGGTTTTTCTTGGTTCCATAGTGTTATCTGCAATGGAGTAACAGGTTCCTTGTAGGTGTGCATCAGTGAATCTTTGAGGTTTTTCCCTCTTTTGATTGCAAACCTTGGGATTGGAGTTGGGATTCACCCACATTTAGCATCGGCCAGAGTTTTAACACTTCTTTTTTTATTTTGTTGGTTAAAGGAGAGTAAGTGAAGACGGCTGTGATATTATCATTCAAGGAGCTTGTCTCTTTGGTGTGTTGTTCGAGAGTCATGTCCCTTGGGATGTTCTTTGCAATTTTTCTTGCTTATTTTATAATCCTCCTCGGATATCCCCTATTTTTCAATTTCTGGCTTAGTTGGTCTGCCTGCTTTTCATAGTCTGTTACGTGTGAGCAGTTCCTACGGAATCTCAAGAATTGTCCAAATGGAAGGTTTTTTTCTCAGGCTTGCTGGATGCTAACTATTGAATTGTAGCAAGGAATTCCTATCAGTAGGTTTGATAAATACCGCAGTGGATATGGCATTGTTGCGTATTTCGAGTCGCAGATCCAGAAAATGTAGAGATGTATGGCTATGTGTCTCCGTGAAGGATAAGTAAGGATTTTGTTGGTTTAGCCATGTCAGGAATGCTGCAAGTTCCTCATCTGTTCCTTTAAAGATCATGATGATGTCATCTATGTACCTTTTCCACAGGTCTATTTTGTCCAGCCATGGGGTCGTTAATGGATAGATCTTTTGGTCTTCAAAGTCTGCTACATATAGGTTTGCTAGGCTAGGGGCAAATGTTGCCCCCATTGCAGTTCCAGAGGTCTGTTCATAGAATGTTTTCTCAAACAGGAAGACATTTTTGGTGACTGCTAGTTCCGCTAGTTGGATAATCAGAGTAACAGGTGTTTCGACAGGTGGTTGTGCATTTCTCAATGCAGTGTGCCTCCGCTGGGTGAGCTCTCAATATCTTTTCTACAACTTGTAGAGTGGCCATTTGTGGGATTTTGGTATATAAGGCCTCAATATCCATAGTCACTAGTATCTGTTGTCCTGGATCGAAAGGAAGAGCTATTAGTAACTTCAAAACAGATGTTGTATCCTTTAGGTGTGATTTCATTTTGCTTATCATAGGTCTGAGGAAGAAATCGACGAATTCAGATAAGGGCTCTAAGATGGATCCTATACCAGATACAATAGGTCTTCCTGGTAACGGTGTTATGCCTTTGTGCACTTTTGGATGTGCATAAAAAGCTGGTTTCCTCTGTGTCTTTGGATTCAGATATTCATATTCTTTCAAGCTGATGTGACCTTCAATCATGGCTTCCTCTATAATAGGTAGAATCAGTTTCCGTATATCCTCTGTGGGGTCTTTGCCAAGTTGTTTGTAACTAGTGTGGTCATCTAGAAGTGTCTGCACTATTTTGTTATAGTCTACTGTGTTTTGAATCACTGTTGCACCTCCCTCATCGGCCGATTTTATTGTGATTTTGTCGTTTTCTGTCAGGCTTTTTAGGGCTAGGCAATCTAAAAGTCCTTCCTTTCGATCCAGGACAACAGATTAGTATCTGTGACTATGGATATTGAGGCCTTATATACCAACATCCCACAAATGGGCACTCTACAAGTTGTAGAAAAGATATTGAGAAATGCACAACCACCTGTCGAAACACATGTTACTCTGATTATGCAATTCCCACAATTCCATTATAGCCTGCGATACGTGCGTCAGCTCCTCCCCTTGCATGGCCGCACGGAGCCATGCACGCACAGAATGCGACGCACGCGATCCGTAAACATCACGTGATCTAGATCACAAGCTATTTTTCGGCTGCCAGCTCACCGAGGTTCCTGTCTCGGCGCCGCGACCTGCACTGCAAACGAGGTGCTCACCCAGCGGAGGCACACTGCACCCGAACAAGCACTAAATAACCAGGTAAAAACCCTGAATTTAATCACAAGGGTCACGCTCGATTTCGTTTTTGCTTAAATGCGGCTAGGAAGAGCCCGCTTACCCATAACGCATTGTTGACCTGTGCATACTTATTGCAGTTTTCTATTGTATTCCATCTAGTGTGGTGCTCATTTTGGTTGAATTTCTTCGCCTGAACTAAGCCGCAAAAACATTTTCAAATGACTCACAAGCACAACTAAGGGACCAACAGGTTAGTTCAGCCCCACATCTTAAAAGCATTTGTTAAGCTGTCACTAATTTTTAATTTTTAGTGTTATCAACAGTCACTCACCAGTTTAGCAGGATGTGTTCATTGTATAGACTTGTATTAGGGTAAAATACCCCAAAACACCATTAGAGTGTTTAATACCCTAAAACACCAACGGCAACATAAATCAAAAATCAAAAATCAAATTCTTTAATGTGATATAGGTTGAAAATAAATTCAAACTTTACACATATTTCATTTGCAAATACAACCTAAACATACAACCATAAATATATCAACATCAAAAATTAAAACCTTTTCAAGGATCATAAATTCATCAGTGTGCAATACATGTTAAATTTGAGATAAAATAAAAACAAATGACTAGGCAGTTATTATTCAGATCTAATTAGAGACCTAAGCCTAATTTAGTCAGTTGCCAGACATTATAAAGTGCAATGAATAGGTGCATGTTACATGTGTTGGTACAATAATGCCAGAACGACAGTTCTTGAATGGCTAATAGATCATGCACAAATTCACCCAAGAATTTTATAATCGCCACTCTAAATCAACTGTTAACAGCGACTCAATGCCATATATAACCATAGGCGCAAAGACTTGCATATAAAGATGGCGAGTTCCCCATAGCGTGAAACCACCCTGCTTGTTAGTAAAAGATGAGATTAATGATATTACTTGTAATGCACGAGTGGTCCGCCCCCGTTTACATAGTGTATAATCCCCTAGTGGTTCTATTTCCACTCCTAAATATCGGTAAGAAGGGGCATATAGGATAAGATTTTTATGTACTACCAAATTTACACGGGTTACCCCTTTCCTGGTGAATCTAAGTACTTTAGTTTTATCCAGATTAATGGACAAACCATTGATCTTAGCATAGTCCCAAAGGATATGTGCCGAGCGCCTAAGACCACCTATGGTGTTGTCTAGGACTACCAGATCATCAGCATAGGCCAAAACGGGACACAGTACATCCCCCAATTTTGGTGGGCAATTGCCCACATCTGTAAGAGCCGCAGGGATGTCGCAAACATTTAAGTTATAAATAAGGGGTGCTGTAACACAGCCCTGCTTAACCCCCCTATTTTGAGAAACATTTCTAGTTGTATTGCCCTCTTGATTAAGTCTAAGGCGCACCGAGGTGTCATGATGGAGTAATTTAACATATATAGTAGTCCTGATGGGCATCCCATTATTTCCAACTTGATCCAGAGTCGCTTACGAGGGATGGAATCAAAGGCGGCCTTAAAATCAATAAAGAGAGCATACAACGGGGGCTGTCCTTTACTAAGCGCTCTAGTGCGTAATATGTCCATTACCAATAAATTATGAGATGTAGAGAAATCCCGTCTAAAGCCGCATTGGAATCTGCTAAGTATATTAGTATTATCAACCCATTTTTGCATCTCAGTTAGTAATAAAGAGGCAAAGAGTTTCCCTGTGATATCTAACATAGATAGCAGCCTATAGTTGTTAGGGTCTGAGCGCTTACCTTTTTTGAATACTGGAATGAGAATGGCAGTTTGCCAGGATCTGGGGATAGTTCCCTGGGCTAGTATCTTATTAAAGAGTAAGGAAAATAACTCCGCCCAGAATACAGAATTATTTTTGATCACAATATTCGCTAGCCCATTAGGGCCGGGGGCTCTCGAAGACTTAAGGGAGGCAATTTTATTAAGAATTGCCTCCGAAGAGACGTCAAAAGGGGGGATAGTCGGGGCCTCCTCTATAGGTATACTCCAGGACTCCTCTTCTTTTGTATTGCGATTTAATAGGAACTCTACCCATGTATTCTCGTCAATTGGGTTGACCAAAGGGCCTATAACTTTCCCTCTATTCTCATTGAGAAGTGCCCAGATGCTACGCGAGTTCCTAGCTCAAATTGTAGTTATGAGTCGCTGATCCCTGTTATTTCGCTCTATTCTCTTAATATTTTTGATCTCAGCTCTATATAGAGTTTTAGTGGTTCTTAATTTCTCGCGATACTGGGTTTCAGAAAGATTCAAGGTTTTTAATCCACGGATCACTCGTCTAAGCCCTCTCTTAGCATCTCTAATTTTTCTGTTGAAAGCGGGTAAAATGCCTCCCGCTTTTAACATAAGGCCCTTTTTGGCTGAAGCATGATAACCTGAAAAGCCTGATATCCAGTTTTCAATTTCGTTTGTCGTCATGTCGTGAAAATCATGAAGGCCCTGTTTGGTGGTACATTTGAGAGCTTCAGAAGCCGCTCTAATGTTTTTCTCACCCCATATAATTCTGGTTCCTGAACAATTAAGTTGTATCTCTCCAATATGCACTTGGGGAGTGAGGGAAATCGGTATAGATATTGAGCAATGTAGCGCAGCATGGTCACTCCATCCATTAGGCTTAACCCACATGTCCCTTACTTTGGATTGCATCTCGGGGGTCATAAATATATAGTCTAATGTACTAAATGATGATCCGTTTGCCCAAGTATGCTTCCCAGGTCTACTGCAACAGACAGATGGACTCCCCCCAGGACAATTCCTATGGTACCAGAAGGTGAGACAGGTTGCCAAAGAGAAATGGACTGAATGGCCTGAGGAGCCGGACACACGCCCACTTGTGCGGGAATTGTATGGTGTTGGCGACGGCTGGAAACCGACGTCGAGATTATACATCCAAATAAACGACAGGACCAACCCAAGAAGCGCACGCCTGAAAGAGAAATGGGAGTCTGACTTAGGGACCGAAATCACAGAAGGAGAATGGTCGAGGGCCCTGTCATACCCGAAGGAGATATCCCGGAATGCGAGGTTCAGGTTGATTCAGCTCAATATCCTCTACAGGACCTACATGACTCCGCATAGGATAGCCACATTCTCCGACAAGGTGGCTCCGACCTGCCCATGGTGCACTGCCGACCACGCCGACATGATCCACATGTTCTGGACCTGCCCTAAAACACAGAAACTCTGGTCCGCCGCCGAACAGACCTGTAGGAGAGCTGGGTTGGAGACATACAAATGGACACCCAAGGAATGCCTCCTGGGTACCTACCCCAGGTTGAGTAAAATCAAACACCTGGTGAAGTTTATGGACATTGCATGCGCACTCACGAAGAGAACAATTGCCATGGCTTGGAAATCCCCGACAGGCCCCAGACACGAACCCTGGACTAAGGAGATGCTAAGATGGACGGCAGCCGAAACCAGGGCGTGGGAGGAAGGGATAAACCGAGGCGGAGAAGATCCAAGCACCGCGCTGGAGGCCTGGAAGTCCCTCCTGAGAGACTTGATTTCCTCAACGAGCCTCAAGCCCCCTTGAATCTACCCCCCCTGGACCATCGAGTAAGCTCGACCGAGATACTGGAACATCAAACCCACACTCCCCTCCACAATACGCTCTAGTATGATTGGCCAGCCCTCACCGACCTGAGACGAGGGTCCGACAACAAAGCGATGAGCCCAACATCCCGGAGGACATGCGAACAGTTAGTGTTACTTTTGTTATTTGTTAAGTTAAGCTGCCCACCCTTACCAAGCTCAAATTGCATATATGTTATACTTTAGGTGACTCACCCTCACCATGTTCTTGATGCTTCACTGTACATGCATGCATAAATGCTAATAAAAACATTTAAAAATAAAAATGCTTCCCAGGTCTATCGCCCAAAGTGCGGCCATTAATTATCGCCAAGTCCCATATTTCGAACAATTGTAACCACTCAAGTCCTTCGTTCTCCCTCTTACTATGGGTCATCAGGCACTTCCCACTAAGACCTGGGTTGGTGGGTACAAGAGTGTCGTCTGACATATGGCAATTAAAATCCCCCACAACAATGATGGCAGCATTGCTAGTTCTTAATGTCCAGGTAGACAGTACATCCTGTACGGCCTCATGTAAGGTGTCCCTTGCTACTGCTCCCGGAGGGCTATACAGATTAATTAGTAGAAATCTACAACTACCATTTTCAGTAGGATATTCTACTTCCACCGCCAATAACTGGTCTTCAGCATTACACTGTATTTTCCGGGACTTCATAGTGTTGGTCACCCCTGTCAGCAGGCCACCATAAGGGCGGCCCTTACAGCCTCGTTTCGCAGATGATTGATGCATAGTAAAACCGTCTAACACTAAAGAGTCTAATGACCAAGTTTCCTGCAGACAAATATAGGTATGTTGCGATAGGAAGGCAGAAGAGCCATCTGTCCTCAAAAGATGTGAAAAACCTCTACAGTTCCATGAGAGTAATGATAAATATCAATGATTTTGCAGCAGCTGGGGTAAGGAATCTAACAAGGACTTGAGTGCTAGTTGTACTTCTACCAATAAAGGACTGTCTCCAACTCATGTATTGCACTCATTACCAGGGGATGATTCCCAACTGGTTCCTCAGAGATAGCTGAGAGATCCTTCTCTTGCGGGTCCACATCGATATCAATATCCACCGCTCTCAGTTCTTCTTTATAATTTCTCAATAATTGGACAATATTAAGAAAAGAACAATGTAGGGCAGATACATTAGGATTAGGGCCCGACAGAGGTTCGATAAAGAGAAAATCATCAGATTTTAGAATACGAAGTTGTGGAATGTGGTGTAGCCGAGTTAGTAACTCAGAGCGTGCCAACCAGGAGTTCTTATTCCTAGGATACAGATTCTTAATGAAGCATATGCGATTAGTCTTGATTTCAGACACTGACTCCTGCTGTTCCAAGAGGGCATGCTTAGTCTGGTCCTCGGAGGACCGTGTCTCTGGGGCAGGCTCAAGGTTGGAGGGCGAGCCTACTTCACCGACAGGCCCTAAGTCCTCTAATGCAGTTTCCTCTAGGTCCAAGCCCTGGGCCTTATCTTCAGGGACTAACCAATCCGTAAGCAGAACTTTTTTTGTTGCTGCTCGCAGAGAGGCTCTCGTCTGTCTTTTCCTAGCTTTTTTTGAGCGAGTTTCAAATATAGGTCCTGGCCCTGCCGTAGAGGATGGAGCATGTATTTTGGCTGACTTATTTTTGAGGGCCTTTCTGGCCATTCTACGTTGTTTACGCGTGAGGGGGGGTTGGGGACGTTGTTCCAAATCTTGTTCCTCTGCCTCTGGGGGAGTATCTTCAATTAGAATATTACTATGAGGTGTCCCATGCATCGTTTCCCTCATCTTCACGTCAGCTTGTTCTTCCATCACCTCGGTTATTAGGAGAGCATCCGATAGGTTAACTTCTGTTTCTTCTCGCAAGGTATCCTTCGAGTTTAATGTCGTGAAGATAGAATTGGTATTGGATAAGATACGTCCCGTCATCTGTAGTAGTATCTTCAAAGCAAATTGGAGTGAAGCTACAGACGTTTGGAGCTCAGCTAACTGTGTAGCATTGGATTGGGGACCAGTGCTCTCAACCGTCTCATGATCCGGCACGTCCTCCATTGAGGCCATTGCGAGGTTCGGGGAGAGGGATAGACGTTCCCCACTTCCGGATATATTATGTCCCCCTGAATCAATATTCGTGTTGTTTTCTTTCAGGGGCGAAAAAACTTTAGATGTTATCTGTGGCGTGTGCGTCTGCATCCCTCTCTGTATCGTCAAACATAGATCCAAGAGAGAATTATTGTCGATGTTATCAAAGTTAGAAGAATTTAGAGAGGTGCCTCCTATATTTGCCAGTTCAGTCGTCTCCTCAATTGTAGTAGAATTGGTCTCAGGGGGGGGGTTTACAGGAAAAAACTCCGTAATAGCTCCCTGTACCACAGGTAAGGCATATTTCGAGTTTTTCTTAACTTTGCCTCCCTTTCTGTGGGTCTCCTTTGGCTCTTTTGTAGTAGGGGTCCTGTTTTTCCGTAGATTATAGGTCGAATGCTGCGCTCTTTTTCCCCGCTGCATCGCGGCGTTTATCTCACTCTTTCAAATGGCTAAGTGCAAGCCGGCTGAAAGCGCACTGAGAGGTACTGGGTCAAAGGCCATAGCCTGCAGTCCCCAGCTTATGTACCTCTTTTGGCTTCTTATTCAGGGCAAAAAGAAGGGTACTTGTAGATATGCGCACCAGATATCAATTCCCCAGTGCACCCCAACAGGCTCGTGAGTGGAGACAACCGTCGTGCAGACACCTCTGGAGCCCCTACAGGGAGTTGCAAGGAAGGAGAAACAAAAGCCCACCACCCCCGACCTCCACTCACCCCCTCCTTATTTCTGTATTGCCCACAGAATACAGTGAGGAAGGTCGATCCCTGCACTCACCAAGCGGGGGCACCCACAGAGGAGGGGGGAGAGGGGGGGGGGTCGCCCACCAAAATACAGTGAGGCAGGTCAATGCCTGCACTCCTCACCTAGTAGGTGGACAGAGAGACTCTGCCTAGCTCGTCGGGGCTCTTCCCCTGCACCGCACTCTCAGAGGACCGCTCCTTCCTCGCATCGTCCTTCTGATAGCCTGCAGTGCACAGAACGGGGTGCACCAGCACAGCGCACGGCTCCCTATTTGCCTGTTAGCTCCCGTTGCTGTCCCACGGAGCACGACCCCGTCGCGTCTGCTTCCTTCGCTGCTTCCTTCGCGTCTTTCGTCTTTCGACTCCGCACTTTCCGTTAGAGTAAAGGACCATCGCTCTTGCGCGTACGACTCTCACCGCAATACGTGTCAAGCCGCACCTCTCCTCTGCTCGTCTGCTCGTCAGCAGTACGTTTCAGAGGCCGCTTCCGACAACAAACCAGTGACAATCTTCAGGGACAATAACATAAATGGTTAAGCTGTTTTCAGCCCTGATGAAAGTGGTCTCCTACCACTGAAACCGGTGTCTGCCACTTACCGGGTATGGTATATCTGTACCTTAAAAACACACATAACTAGAGATGTGTTGGTACTTCCTGTTCCCTGGGAACTCTGCCTGAAGCAATTGAAGAGGCTGCTTAAGTTATGTCACAAAAATGGATACCTTGACCTAGTTAATGACCTTAATCATATTTCTGTCCACATCTAGGTACCCTGTGCAGAAGTCTGATTCACAGTGGCATCTGCAGTAGGACTGAAGCCTACATCCATACATCTAGGACCCTCCCAAAATAGAAGACACCAAATAATTGGGGGGTAAAACACTCACCACAACAGGTGAAAAACAGACAAATGATGTAGCCACAATATCACTCATCATTGTGTCGTGTCTTCTCTCTCCTTCCCCTCCACTTTTCTCCCCTCCGTCCCCTCCCCGTTCTCTATCCATACGGACTGGTCCGCATGCATGTAAGGAAGCTATTTCTAGCCCTAAAAAAACACCAACAGCAACATAAATGGTTAAGCTGTTTTCAGCCCTGATGAAAGTGGTCTCCTACCACTGAAACCGGTCGGCTCATCACAACACTGTACCTGCATACTTGAACGCAATATGTCAGAATACAGTACGATCAACCCTAATGAAGATAAGGACTGATCAAGGATCATTACTGTGTATAAAACACACAGAAATATAGGGAAAACTGTCTATATTAACAACAGCAAGACAAAAGAAAAAAACAAAACAGAAATAAAAAAAGAAGCTGACGTGAGGACTGTAGGTCCCAGATATACGACATATACCCACCTCCCAGAAAATACATTAATCAGGGATAAGTGGGGGTCTTTTAAAGAAAGAACCTGCCCTCAAGGGAAAACCTAATAAAGTCAATGTTGCTTCATCTTGAGGACAGCCTTTTATGACAAAACAATAGAAGTGTTTCCAAAACCTTTTTGTTTTTTAAGGAACTATTATAAATACATTTGCCAAAATCCTTACCCAGAGCGATGCCAGAGGCTCAGATTAATTCGAAACATTTCAGCCATCACCCCTTTTGTTTGCTCTAGTCTAAATACATTCGGAAACATACCGTTATGCAAATGCATGGAGGTTCACTGCTAATGCAGAAATACCCAAAGCTCTCCATCCACATTGATTTATTTTTCTACACTTGTTAATGTCACTGAACTACCTAGCTTCAGTGCAGAATTGACACCCCTTTTTGAAATAATGAAGTGCTGTAGCTTCAGGAACTGAAATTGATTGCAATCAATACCATGTGTCATTGTATAAAGAACCACCATTGGTGAACAAACATCTTGCTTGGTGATCCCGTGCAAATATCTACTAGTCTTGCTTTTAGCATTCTCACCTCCCTTCCCACATATAAGTTAGGATCTCTGTACATTTTGTGTATTTTGTATTTGGATTTGCATTTTGAATATCGTGAAATTAGCTAGGAAGTAACAGAGTGCTGTGCATGTTGCTGAGACTAACATAGGAGGGAAGTAGTTATGGTTACAGGTTGTGGCACAGGGTGTTCCTGCCATGGGGCCCAGATATGATATGCGAAACGCAAGAGACCTAGGTGCCACCTTCATATTGACTGAAGCGTAAGGTCATGAATTCCTTTCTGACCTGCAAGAGCATGGGCGTGGTCCCTCTTGCCCCCTGTATGATGTTCCAGTACGCACGGTTGGGTATCAATGACCCACCCATTGATTTGGTGCTCAGGTATTGACATGTTGCTTTTGTAACTTCAAGGGGCCTTTAAACCTCGAGATGTTTATGTGGTGTAGTCAGAGTCTATTCTTAGTACTTTTTTGTTTCCCCATTGTGCCATGGTTAAAGTTGGGATGGTTTCTACCATTGTTGTGAACAACTGGAGTTCACACTGCGGAATGCTCCATTTCTACATGTCGTCAAACGACCTACCACCATGTTGTGTTTTGGGTTGCCAACTTTTTGTACAGGTCATGTGCTCGGAAGTGCAAACCTAGCAAAGCTAATACCTTCTTCATTAATGCAGACAGCAAGTGAAGTTAATTGAGATTTCTTTTTCTGAGAAATTGGTTCATGAATTTCAATTTTTAATGTGATAACACGCTTTTTACAGGTTATATTGGATAATTTGCCTCAAATTTAAATTTGTATGGGTATTTGACTTATGTGTTCTTAATTCTGTTTTAAGTGTTTTTAAAGATCGAGTTTGGAAGTAATTGAGTGGTAAATCTGCTGAATTACAGCCAAAAACATTTCCCATTACTACCACTTAGTCCTGTGAGTTTACCGCAGGATTACAAGTGGTGGTAATTCCGCATTGTTGCAGTCAATAGAACTCCATGGGCATTTTGGCAGATTCATCAAATGGCAAATCCAGAGATATTTTGCAGTAAAGTGGTGGATTTTCCTCCAGCTTGTTGCTAGCGGAAAATCTTCCCCTGTACCTCCAAAGGTATATTTCAGCGGTGTGAGAAAGACATCAGTAATACTGTTACCACTGAAAAAAAATGTGGTAATGGAATTACCACCCATTTTCCCACATCACCAAACTTGTAATGAGGCCCATGTGAGGCGTATTATGAGTTTGGCTGTAATTTTGTTGTAAATCCACAAAATTACCTCCAAAATCATTTACCATTACTCTCACTTGGTCCAGAGAAATAGCCACCGGATTACAAATAGTGATGAATTACCCCCATCCTAATCAAACTGCCTTGGCTTCCACTCCAAGCCAGGGCACTCTTCAAGACACAGCGCACCTGGCGGCTAAGCTCCACATATCCAGTGGCACATGCTCCTCGGCCAGCAAATACGGCCAACTGCCTTGAATCACACACAACTCATCCGCAAAGAGAGGACCCACGAACAATCCTTCTCTTGTCATGCACCCGCCTTTTGGAACTCGATCAAGGTGTCAACTCGGAATGCCCCCACAATTCTACAATTTCACTAATCTCTCAAAACAGGACTCTTTCAACAACACCTGATGAAGGACTACTTCCAATGGATGCACAGACTGACGCACTGACCTCACAGTACGGCACACAGTTAAAAGATGTCAGCCCAAATTCCAGCTATCCGCACTCTGTACAGCGCTCTGCTGCTCTCGAGCTAGGTTTGCAATTTAAACAATAACATTAAAAAATTTTAAAAATACGGCTGTGTAAATCAAAAGGCTCCTGCGGATGTTTACATATTTACTGTGTTCCTTAATTCTTCACAGTAAATCCACCGACTTTTGGCTTAAAGGTGGAGATTTACCACCAGCATCTTCCTGGAGGTAACTCATTTGCTTCAAAATAACATCTTGGATTTCAACAACGGATAAAAGTAGCGGCAATTCCATTACTGTCAAAAAACAGTGGCAGTAATAGACTTACCACAACTTTTTTTTTTACTGCACCCCAAACTTGTTATCATGCCCTATGTCCGTTAAAAAAGAAATGATGACGTTGACGAGCCTTGACTAATGCCCCACATGACGTGTGCCACTAGAAGGAAATTGCTTTGGTATGTGATTGTATAAAGTAATTGGTAAGGAGGTGGTGAACCACGGGCAATGAATGCCACGTGAGTGTATGCTAACATAAAGAACCCTCGCCCGCAGCACCTCTCCAGGAACACAAAGAAAAGCAGAGAAGAAGGAGGGAACGGGCCTATCACTGTGTGTGTTTCTTTCTTATAAACCTTATCCTCACGTGAACGTGAAACATGCATTTTATCATGTGTGACTGGAATGTATGCAGAATGGAAGATAAGGATAATACATCCGTCGGAAAGGGCAAGCAGGAAGCAAACTAGGGCTGGCGAAGTCAGTAGGGCCCAGGCCTGAAAGGCCACCTTGTGAATACGTCATAGTTGATCAATGAGTGACCTTCTCATTCAAGCAGGTTCCAGCATTACAAGTGCAATGGCAGCTGCTGTGCTTCTCACTGCGAAAACAAAGCATGTGTCACCTTCACCTGCAGGTAAACAAAGCAACAAGATTAAAACCTCTCCGCCTTTCTTTCGTCCTGATTGCCAGGTAGGTGTGGTTCATCAAATTGGTTTCAATTGTAGAAATCGATGTCCTTTTGTCAAGTCTTTCCAGATTAAGGTCAGGTTCACATCCGCTTTTTCACACTCTGCTGGCCTCTGTGTTCTGAGCCATCGGAGGCTCCTCGTCCTTGTAATTTGTGTCTTGCAACCTGGGAACGAAATCCTGTTCCCTGTGAGAAAAAGTACATAATAATTATTTTGCATGGCATTCAATGTGCTGTGCTTCATTAGTGAAAACTAGGATCAAGACTAGGCTCGGTGGTTCTGGGGGATTGAATCATCCAGACGCAGCCTTGACAAAAAAATGCCACGACGGTGAACCACAATAAAACTCTTGTCGATTTAAAGTCCCAGGAGGATAGCTCCGTGGCAAGTGCTCGCCTTGGAAACAAAAGGATACCAAGCAACCCAGGTTTGATCTCCGGGTCCACGCTTCGAAACCTCTGGTTAATACGCGCTATAAAAATAAGCAACTAAGACATATTCCTGTAACAGCGCCTCGATGCTCCTGGACTGTGTAAGTGCTATAAAAATGCAAATAAATAAATTAAAAATAGACAGGATTTCGTTTTAGCAAGAATTTCTTGCTGGAAAGAGTCATCTGACCCTGAAACACGTGACAGAAAAATGTCAAGCAATCCATTGTAGATGTGCCCAGGTGCACGTGCATCCTCTGGAACAGTTAGCCACTTGTTCTAATATTTATTTTGTGAAAAATGTACAAAATATCCACAGGAAAATTGTTGCAGGCGTTCCAACTAACATCCCGAGGGCTACACGTGACGGCACTGTTGCCATTTCTGCACTTTGAGGATAGGCTGTACTTGAATGAGAGAACATTCTGTGAGGTAAAGGATTTGCAGTACTTTTGAAGTTGCTCTTACACTATTTCGGAAATACCCTAAATCCATTGGAGGATAAAATACAAAACATGCATTTCCATTCCTGTTTAAAGGATGAAAATGTTTGCACGACTGCAGTAACACATGCTTCTGTGCCTACAGGGGCAGTAAAATACAGAAGTGCCCAGGCTCGGACTGGCCTATAGGGCAAGGCCCAATCCCAAAAACACAAAATGCTAGTGTGGGCCAGTTTGTTTGGTCAAAGTGAGCCACTATGTGGGCCAATTTGATAAGTTGCATCACCACACGACTAGTGGACCTTGTTACTGAATAAATATTCTTTAAAATGCTCAAATTGATTCATATTTTTATTTAAAAAAAGCTCCCCCTGGGTACTACTCAAACAGTCTGTCAGAAAAGGAATGAATTGCCATTTGCAACTGTGGGCCACTTTTTCATTGGTGCCCGAGACAACTTTATGCCCCAGTCCGACCCTGGCATTTCTACACAAAAGAATCCAGTAAATGCCATAAAAGATGACCTACAACAAAAAGGGAGAACTAATGGCAGCAACGTGAGGCCAATTCAGATGATTCAGATCACCCTCCAGGGGTATAGAAGACCCACAAAAGGCAGACGCGCTTCACATCTCAACATGCTGTGAGGTGTAGCCTAGACCACGCTCCTACATGAGCAACTGATAGCGGGGGTGGATCGAGTCAGACACAACAGGAAAAGGAGGTTGTATTGGGGCGTCTAAACCCCCCCCCCAGTATACCACCAAGATGACAGACGCCGCCACTCACTGAAGAAGCCCTACAGACGATAACCAGAGGACACAAATGAAGTAACCATGAAGAGATGACATAGCTGAACCCACAGACACATACATAGGTGTGTTGGACATGAAGCACATATATTCCTGCATGAAGCTACGTAGACACTTTAGATTAAATTGCTGGTAGACATGAAGAACATGCTTATGACGAGCTTAGCTAATGGCACAAGAATACACATGAACTGCTAACTTGCTCGAAAACACAACTAACATGAACAGCCATAAAAACAAAGATGGAAGTCACAGCCACATTGAAATGGATGGAAGGCACTGAAGAGGCTGAAGAACACAGAGAAAGGCCTCACACACACATTTCAATAAGAAGCGCGGATCAGGCTGTCAGTGCAGTCCTCGTGCACAGCCTTGCCAAAGGCATTGAGAGATAGAAAGTTCTGAGTTAACACAAGAGATATGACACATGCAAGAGTAAAGCTGCAAATCCTCATAGATGCAAGCTGAGAAACTCATGTTTGCAGTCCCTACACACATGATCTGAACCTGGAAGACAAAAGCTCACTCTTTCAAGCCAGGCAGAGAGTACCAAAGTGATGCATCATGAAGTTACAGACTAGAATGTCCTTGCTTGCGGCCAGGGGATTTGGGGGGTGGTAACCTCATTGGCATAGCCAGCAACCTGGGGGTCTCCATCCCACCCCCTATTGTGCTTGTGTGCTGGTAATTTTCCCAGGCTGAGAAAGCTCACACTTGCCAATTCTTACCTGCCTCTAACACTGCTCACACTTTGTTGCAGGAGCCACTCACAACCCACTAGCAGGACATGATTTCACTTGCAACATCTTGTAGGTGGTCCCAGGCGGAGCTACCTAATATGACCGAACCAATTAAATCATCCATCTTATATGGATTACATATCTATACATACTATTCACACAATCCCATCTCACATTAGGTTTGTGGAAAGTATCTTTTGTTTATGATGTCACTGTGCCTTAAAATCAGAGTGGGGAGCCCGAGAACCCCAAATGGGAAAGCAGATTCAGGCAGAAACAATGCGGTTGTGTTGTGTTGGAAAACGCTGCGGTTTTTCTTTCTGAGTTTCTCAGGCTCCTCTGAGCCGGAGGAGCCTGAGAAACTTGGAAAGAAAAACTGCAGCATTTTCCAACACAATAACGTTGTATTTATGTTTGCGGTCACTTCAAAATCGACCGCAAACATAAATACAACGTTTTTAAAGCTGCGGTTTTATTTCTAAGTTTTCCAGGCTCCTCCAGCCCGGAAAACTTAGAAAAAAAAACGCAGCTAGTGCTTATTTTAAAAAAATAAATAAATAACACTTACCGAGATTCAGCTGCAGCTTTCCTGCTCTGGTCTCCGGTCCCCGTCCTCCGCCTACAGCACTAATGAAGGGAAAGCCACCCAGCGATAGCTTTTGTTTACTACAGCTGGCTGGCTTTTCCTTCATTAGTGCCGCAAAAGCAAAATCCAGCACAGGAGGTCGTCCATTTCACAAAATGGATACGCCCATGTGCTTGCTTTTGCGAATTTTGAGCTTGAATAGCTCAAAATTTTACATAGAAAGTTTAAAAAAAGAAATGCTAGTATTTTTTTTATGTTGCCTATCTATTTTTTAAATAAACATTTTTACTAGACCATCCCTTTAAATAAATAATCCGGCGGTATCTTAAACATTGCACCAAAAAGTGGTGCGTTTCAAATCAATGGGAAAATCCCATAGGAAATATTCCGGTGGAATATTTTGCGTGGTAACCACTACCACCAGCCAGAAACTCAACAAGGGGGGACTGGACAGTGCCCCCTTGGAAACAGACCTAGGGGCAATCGAATTACCCCCTTCCAGTACTTCCACAATATGATGGATTGTACTGGTTCTGTTCACAATTTTGGACTAGTAAAGTCAATGGTGACTTTACATGCCCTGGGAGACAGTAGTCAGTCCCAGGGTATGGAGTCTATGTTTGGGGGTCACTATGACACCCCTGTGTTACTGCACTGACACTGAGGGTGCTGTGTAACACATACCCAAAAAACAGATGATACCCTATTGAGTAAAATACCCCATAGCCCATACGCACACAAAAAGTCAGCGACATACCTCAAATCATGCCTAAGAGTGGAAGGAAAAGAGTCTCACTCTTAGCAGTAGAAAAAAACAAACCCCAAAAATCCAGCAAAGCTGCTGGGGGACTCACTAGGTTTGAGAAATTAGCCTTATAAGAGAATTCTCCCTAACAGAGTACGTTCTCATTCTATACTGCACAGGCTGGCACACCCTCTCCTTTTCCCAACATCTGATGTAGGGTCACAATCAGAGTGGCATTGCCACCCGCAAAGGCATACACTTTCTCTAGAAGTTGGTGGCAGCACTGAATGTTTGTGCTTTTGGGGAAATGCAAGGACACGGTTGTAATATGGCATGCAGTGGGGCTAAAACAGTTTTCATAGAGGGTTGTTGGCCAGCGAGCTCACCTATCAAAATGATGGAACCACTAACTGCAAATGAGCTGAACTTTTTCTGCAAAACATGTGTGGGTTTGGGTCCTCTTTTAAGAAGAACTTGAATAATGGAAACCTGTGGTGCAGTAGAAAGCACATGTCTGAAAATATATGGATACAATGTGATATACTACAATATTGCCATGAAAGGAAAAAGCACTCAGTTAGATTGCATGTTAGTGCTATGAAATAATGAGTAATTACAGCTGACTGAATCACAGTTTCATACCGAGTATAGGGAAAGGTGACAAATGAAGAATACGTATTCTCAACCCATGTAAATATCATCCCTGCTTATTTTTACATGTGAGTTTTTACTGCATCATTTAATACTGATGGAATACCCCAAGCAGGGATTAGTACCCTGTGAAATCAATTGAAATGAATTCATTCGTCATTAACTCCTGCAGTATCAAAGCACTGTTCTGAGTATTGTGATATAGTCCCATGTCCAAGGTTAGTAGGTGAGTATGTGTGGATGAGGGGGAGCATGCCACCACTCGCTAAGTTAAGTAGGACCTGGTGTAGGAAAAGCTAGGGTCCCTCAGCTTCCCCAGCTCATTTCTAACCTGTGGTGCTCGGCCCCGGAGCCTGACCGTTTCCATACATCCCACCAGCCACCGGCCATGTTAAAGTCCCTAACTGCCAGAAACCATGTTGTCTGCCAAGAACTGAAGGAATTACAAAGTTCTTTGCCATAATAGATGCGTGATGCACAGCAGACTTAGCTTTCACTGTAATAACCAAGAAATGGTCTGCACTGGCTTCATGCACAAGAGAAGCAAATTATACCAAAAGGACGCACAAGAGAATCAATGATCGGGGTTTCCCATCATCTGTAGGCGACACACATTAATTCAAAGGTCCTTTAAGGACAGGTGGACCACAAGTTACTTGCCTTTGGTGACCAGTGATCTACTGGCCAAAATTGTACCACAGAGGAGGCAGGAGCAACAGAGGTTTCCAGAGCAGCCCGAGAGGCAAGATGGCATATTGCTCTGTGGAGCACGCTTAAAATGAAAACTGCCAATCAACGCTTTAAGTGCAGAAATAATGCAAGACAAAACAATTAAAGGGAGTAGAATTGTACACTTTCATGCTTGCCTTTCATCATGAGGCCATGGGCTGCTAAAGCACCCCCAACGCCTCGGAATTCAGCATCCCTGGCTGCATGATGTGTCCAAAATACATTTTATGAAGTTCTTAGTCACATACCTCTCCCCACTGCCCAGGAAGATTTTGATGCTACAAGAGCTAGTTTTCCTAATATTCTTGGGGCATTGGACTGCACGAACATTGCTATGGTCCTACCAACTAAGTGAGCATGTAAATAATGAAGGGGTTGTTGTCAAGTCGAGCTAGCTGCCTGTTTGTTCTGTATAAATTGAAACTATTGGATTTAAATGTTAGTCCGCTTGAATGGTGCGTGCATGGATCATTGCTAATGCCCTAAGCCCAAGGCCATACATAACAAATTGGACTGGATAGCTGTAATCGATGTGCTGCTTATCTCCCACTCATTAAACTCTGAAATTGTTTCAAAACCACATTTGGTGTTTGCATTCTTTGATCTGAATATATTGAGAATTCAATGTCAGATTTAACACACATAGGTGGCCATTACGAGTGTGGTGGTAAGGGGTTAAGGGCCCCGGTAAGGATGCCGGTGCCTTTAACCCCTTACCGCCGCATTACGAGGTCCCTTAGGGGGTCCCACTAAGGCCGGCTGGTAAAACCAAGGCCCTCATTAGGACCCTGGCGCTAAGTGTTTAACGGCGCCGTAAAAGTCTGCGGCGCCGTTAAACACTTAGCGCCTTACTACGAGGTCCCTTTGCGGGATGGTCTACACCAGCCGTTAAAGTAGGGACCTGCAAAGGGACCTTGGTGCTAAGTACGGTACCGCAATTTGCGGTACCGTACTTAGCGCCTTCCCCATTCCCATAGAGCCCTATGGGCCGAAAATGGGAATGGGGAAGGGCCATGGTTCAATGGGGAATTACCGCCACGCCAACCTTGGAATGGGGTGGTAATTCCCCATTGAACCATGGCGGACCCCTTACAACACCGGCACCAACCATGGTGCTAATAGCGCCATGGTTTAGCGCCGGTGTTGTAATGAGGGCCCAAGCGTCCTTAGCGGGAGCCGCTAAGGGACCAGGGAGGTAATAACGGGCCCGTAATTTGCAGGCCCGTTATTAGCTCCCTTCCTATTCCCATTGAGCCCTATGGGGGCTCGAATGGGAATGGGGAATGGTTTTCTGAAGGGTGACTTACCGGGTCCTTCAAGGTTGGAATGACCTGGTAAGTCCCCATTCAGAGAACCCAGACCCAGACACGAGTTTGGAGGCAGCCATGGCGCTAATAGCACCATGGCTGCCTCCAAACTCGTAATGAGCCCCCATAACCTCTTAATATTCTGAAAATGTAATGTCAGATCAACACACATATCCGACTACATCATGATTTTGTAATAACACACCATTGTTTTTTACAGAATATAAAATTACCACAACATGTCAATCACCAAAACATAACCCAATTAAGGGAATTGGTAGGTTAAATAATGCATTCAAGCAAAATAAGGTACATCAATTATATATACACATGTATTGATGTTGTTTGCCACATCAAATACATCAATTAGTTGTACCAAAGAAAATGGGGGAGGGAAGACCAGTAGGGGCAGGGGATATGGAAAGGGAGAAGGGAAAGGAAAAAAAGAAGAACATTTATGAATATGATGTCCAAGTTCCACATGTTATCAATATTTGTTGCTCAATAACCTGATAACTGTGGGTTTAGTAGTGCAAAATCAATCCTCCAACACCATCCCTGCCGTGTTAAAGCATATATTGAATTTGAAAATGTAGTTGTCCATTACCAAGTGATTCAGGACTGTGCATCCCAATACCTCTCATGCTTAACTACTGCAAGCATTATAAGGTGCTTATCCTTAATCTTACATGGTGCGCTCCTGACCTATCCGAAAACCAAATCAACTTCCACTCAACTTGGAGTGTCCCTAGTGCTTGTTATGTATTATTGTGCTTTCTATTCCCCCCAAACATGCTCCCATAATCAAATCATGTATTATTGATTGCCTTCACCTTGAAATATTCTTAAGAGGGCTCAACCCTAACCCTCTTGTGCTATTCCCTCATATACACTGCAATTGAGAAGACTGGTCTCTTCGCCCTGCTCATATAAACTATCAGCGTTCATTTGCTCTACCTCAAGTCTGCAGAAAGTATTTCAGGACAAAAAGATACATTCTTTCAATTGAGATGCTTCTATTAAAGTGTAGTATCCATGTTAGGCATTGCCCCGCAAACAAGTACACTTCTGCTGGTCAAGCAAACCTGTTACTTGCTCAATTCACTCTTGGCCTCATATGCAGTTTCCAAATGAAATAAATATTCTTCTCACGGTAGGCGCTTCACTATCAATAACATTATCTATAAAAAGAATATATATATATATAAATATATATATATATATATATATATATATATATATATATATATATATATATATATATATATATATATATATATTTTCCCATGAGTCATTTGTCTAATATTTAGACATTCTAGACATTCATCATTTCTGAATGAGTACTAGTCCCACTGTCCTGCCCTTACACCTTGAATTTAATGTTTTATTCTATATGCTGTGACACTACAGATGTTCTGCAGGAAAAGTGGTAAATGTCTCTGCTTAAGGACTTGCTAGTGCTCAACTTCCCACTGCAATGAAGAAAGGTACTTCAACCTTAAAGAACTGAAAATACAATCTGTAGCACCTAGTTCATAGTTATTCCTTTCTCATTTGTGCGACATAATCACATTGGACTGTGTGTCTATCCGGCATACAGCGTATGTGTTCAGGCAAGCGGTGAATCCTGTGGTGTGTCAAAAGTGACCATCATTTTGTTTCTAATTCCTTTTAAAGGTGCGTGATGTTGCGTGTAACACGTGTGACTTCACGCCAATTTCCACATGCCAACATTGCTGTTGACTAACAGCGGTTAGTCATTGGATATTGTCCTGCCCACAGGTGTTAACTGTTTCAGGAACACACATCAGTGTTCGCCAGGCTTCCTCCTTATGCCATGCCCAAAATTACAATTATGTGAACTTAACGTTTATTACTCAAAGAATGTACCCTTTTTGTTCCAATGTCATGGAACAACAAAACATACTTGTGTCTTTCAACTAATCGTAACCCAACCCTCAGGGCATTATCTTCGTAATAATTAAAACCCACATGTGCCATGTTGGCAACCTCTCTTAACTTGAGTAATGAAACAACTGTTTGTAGTGGGTTTACTCTCTCTTACGTACAGATTTTCAATCCACTCATAGCATGGCCTCTGCTTAATTAATTTACTTGGAGTTCGCCAATATGTATTTGCTTGACCAGTGTGTGGGCCTCATTATAACTCAGGCGGGACGGGGTTAACGGCACCGGTAAAGGTGCCGGCTCTGTCAACCCCGTCCCGCCTGATTAGGAGGTCCTCTTGCGGGACCCGGTCTGCACGTCTGGTTTCAGTCTGGTCCCACGAGGGGAGGAGGGAGCAAACAACGGGCCGTTCATAATTGGCCCGTTGCTTGCTCCCTCGCCCATTCCCATTCAGCCCTATGGAGGCTGAAATGGGAATGGGGAAGGTCCGGGTTCCTAGAAGGTGGAATTACCGGGCCCTCCGAACTCGGAATGGCCCGGTAATTCCTCATTCTGGGAACCCAGACGCGATTTCGGTGGGAGCCATGCTGCCAATAGCGCCATGGCTAGCGCTGAGGTCGTAATGAGGCCTTGTGTCTCATTGCACCACCACTTTTGGTTACAAAGTCTCAAAAACACTCCCATTTCGTGTTCAGATTTCACTCCCAATTGGATGGTTCAAAATTGGCAAATCATTCTAGCCTCAGCTTGTTGGAGTTTTTTTTTCTCTATCAACCCATCTGACTTCACATTGAACATGCTTCAATCATTCAAAACGTATATCATCCTTGTTCCCCATCTAGTGCTTGCTTAGTCAGTGTACAGAGAATGGAAATCCTGCATCGTCATGCCCCAAATTGCTCAGATGTTCTCTAATTCCCATCTAGAGTCCCCAAACAGTTCTTCCATATGGTTGTCCACATAAACAAATTAGTCTATATGCAATTCATTTAGAGCTACTGTTTATTAATTCTCTGATAATGCAAGGTTTCTCTACATTAATGTGGATCAGTTTAATCTCTTTTGCAAATTTGTTTAACCAAGCCCTCTGTACATTTGCTGATTTCAAGAATAAGGTACTGTTGGGGCTCTTGTATTCACAAACTGGGGATCTTTCTGAATGTATTCCCGTAAATCTTCAATCTAAATTAGAATTTGTCAATGCTTTTCAAAGATGCTGTACAAAAGGTGATTCACATGGAGTATTGTGTGATCATTCTTACACCCTGGTTTGTTGGCACCTCTCTTTTTTAGGCTTCAATAAGTCTTTCTTTGAATAATCAACCCTCTCTTCCTTGCATTGTCCACAACTTCTGCGTTGAATCCTCTCTTTAAGAAACATTTTGAAATGTCCTCACTTTCTGTCTGGTAATCCCTGGTGGTGCTTCAATTCCTTCTAGCTCTAAAATATTCCCCCGTGGGTATGTTTTTGATGACACTGGCCTTGTGGCAGCTAATGGCTTAAAGAATCGACTTGGCCTCCATGGGTTTTCTAAAAGTCCTGGTCATGATTTTCTGTTCACTCACATACAGGTGTACATCCTAGAAATCAATTTCAATACAGTTATTAGTGCATGTAAACATAATTCCAAAGTTATTGCTGTTTAAATATTGGAGAAATGTGTGTAACATCTCTTCATTCCCCTGCCAGACCAATGTAGCTTGCCCACGCCTTAATTGTCCTGTGTAATCATTGTCATTGTGTACGTATTTGTCCTCATCCCATGAAGAGGTTAACTATGGAGTGGCATAGATGCCCCCATTGCCATCCCCTGGTCTGTCTATAGATGTGATGTTCTTATAAAAACAGAAGACAGTATTAGTCATAGTGAAATTTAGCATTTCCTTTAGCATGATAAGGTGAATCAGATTTGAAGCAGACCTTTTTCCAAATACATAAACTATGGTCTCCAACGCTAGATAATTACTGATTGACATATACAACATCTTTATGTCCAATGTGATGAGGCTGTACTCATCATTCCATCCATTGAAATGATTCTAATTTCAGATACAGGTGCATGATATCATGCAGATAGGATGCTACTTTCTCAACTACTGCCTGTAAGATAGTGTCTATATATCTAGAGAATTTCTCAGCAACCCACCCATGCCACTGACTATGGGTCTCTCCTCAGGAATGTAATCTTAGTGTTTATGCACCTTAGGCAAAAAATAGATGGTGGGTAACCTAGGATGTTTGGTTGTTAAAATGCCTTTTCGTCGTCAGTCAATAACCCTGCATGTCCCCATTTGGTCACCATTTCATGTGCTTGTGCATTGAATTCCTTGCTTGGGTTTTTCGTTAGTTTTTCATAGCACCCTGGTTCATTAAGGTGAGTCTAAGCCATGCGGATGTAGTCTTGTCTGTCCATGACTACAATATTCCCTCCCTTATCCGCTTGTCTGACAATAGTTTCATCCTTACTTAGTGCTTCCAGTGATTTCCTTTCACAATGTGTTGGAGTGTCACCTTCCTAAGTGTTGTATAGTGCTTGTCATTGAATGCAGATGAGAGAATGGTGGAGTGCTGATGTGGAAAGTTGGTCTCTGAATGCATGTCAAGGTTCTGAAGAGTGTCAGTTAAGCCTGCCTGTGTGATGGGACCCAGTGGTGTTCCTATATGTTCCTATTATAACAGCTTGGTGTAACTTAGAATACATCTTAAGTGTTGAATTTACCTGAGAGTACATATGTTACCTTTCTACACTAAGTGAGCACGTATTCTGCAACTTTAAACAGCAGCAAGCATGAACATGCAGTTCGTGTGGGATGCCAGGCCCTACAATGCACACTTGTGTGCAAACTTCCTGAGACCTGACCATCAGTTTATGGCTGTGGAAGGCATGCTGAAACAGTACCTGTGTGTTAAGAAAAGTGACATGACAAACTCTACTTCTTCCACAGTCCATCAACCGTGCCACTACCGGATCACTTTTATATTCTTCCTCATCACTTCCACATCTCCTCCCTGACTTGTGCATCTACCTTCAAACTTATACTTACTCCTGCTCACCTGTACCTAGACTCTCCACATGTATTTTACCCCCTTACTACTTGTGTTTATCCCTACAGACTACCTCAAGTTACAGAAGGAAAATGCATGTACACAGGGATGAATGTGGGAACCGGTGAGGAAATTGCAACCACTGCATGTACAGTCTATCTGAAATGCATACCATAAAGGCCTCCCCCTGAATGTTATTCTCAACTGGCATGTTGTCATTGACGCCGAAGAGCACTTCATGCCATTGATCCACATCACCATTATTGGGATGAACTTACAGCGTCCCAGCCAGTCAAAAAGGGTCAAGCTGAGAAAAATCTACTAGCAAGTGCCACAGTGTGACCAGGTTGAGTTTTGTTCAGCAGAAGGCGCATGTATCACTTGTAGTTAGTTTTGACACCTAATTGATACATCATATACCAACACATAATGAGCAACAAATGTATTAATGTTGCCGTTGCAGAGGTTATAGATGGGGCAGTGGATTCCGCAAGGCCGTCAAAACTAGATGCTTTGTCTAATAAGCTGATTCTGTGGTAAAACCACAGCTCTATTGTATCCCTGCTTATCCAAGCCAAGCTTATCTAACCTCTGAAGGGCGACTGTACTCAACTTATCTAACCTGTGCATTGCGAATGTAATCAAGCAAATGACCGAAATAATGTGAATAATACATGTTTACAGGCCAATGTAACCTATCGCCCACCTAAGTGCTGCAACTAAGATAACTTCCTGCTACAGCGCCTCGATGCCCCTGCGCTGTGTGAGCGCTCTACAAATGAAAATAAATAAATAAATAAATAAAGTGTGATATAAACCCTGTGTTTAGAAATAGTACACAAGGCTAAGTTTTGAGTGAGGTGCAAGAAGGGAGATGTAGGTGGAGAGAGAGAAGATGGTATCAGAAAGTTATTGTGGTAAAAGTGAGGTCAGTGAGTCAACATCCCAAGAGTGTCACCATATTGGGTTTCAAGGCCTAGCACACGATGAACAGAATGAAAGCACTGACATGGAGCTGTGGCTCTGTTTTAGCTCAGTCCCAAAACAAACCCCCTTTAAATCCCCCAACAGAGAAGCCAAGGTCAGATGCACCAGCACGGCACAGATAATCACTAATAGTATCCAGCTGCGGAGCTCAAAGGCATTGGGAATGGAATGTTAGCTGTGGGGAGCATAGGTAGGGATGCACCCTTTGAAGGACAAATTCATGAGAACAGGGCACAAAGTCTTGTTATGCCAACAGGCCAGGCGAAAATTTACAGCACTGTTGCCCTCACCCAAGGAGCAGTTATCCCATTTGAATTACAAGTAGACACATACCCAAACAAAATGCATCCCTGAAATTCAGCTTCAAGAGTGGTTCCCTGGTCGTTATAACTGGGCACCTTGGGTCTGAAGGAGCTCAGTGGGGAGCCATGTCTGGAACGTACCGTGATTTGGCATAGGAGAAGCAGAGTTGATGCTAGTATATTTAGTCCAAGGTCGTGTGTGCAGCTTGTGTGTGTCATGGCATCTGGTTAATGAGAAGGCCCATTGTCTTATCAAAGCAGAGTTGGACTTGATAGTCTTACTTTGAACATGCCTGGGTCAGATGGGTGCACATCAAGTGATGGTTAATATTTATCAGTGTATCAATATACCTTTTGATTCATTAGTGATGATGTAGTGGGCCACGTGCACAGGGGAATGGGCCCGTATAAGGTGTGGCCAAACGATCCATGGACTATATAGGGGTATTAGCATGTTATATAGGCTGTAGCCAATGAGGGTGGTGGGATGAAGTTGTAACCTATATATGATAATGTGTGGTTTTCCGCTATATAACCTGTAACCTCTTGAGACCTTTGCATATAAGAAACCTTGTTTTTCTTGCAAAGCTGTGCATTTGTTCTTTGGCCTTCTTGAATTATTTTTATCTTATGTGTTTTCGGTCATCTTTCTGCACCATCCAGGAACCAAGAAGGCATGTTCCATGGCCTGTAGTGCACAATGGGATTCATCCTGAAGAAGGGTACGCAAATTGTTTTCCTGGACTGCAGGCTCCACAACATGTCATTGAGGTGATGGCTGCCAATGCTTGGCCTGGACAGTTAGTACAGGAAAGGTTTCATCTATTTATCCCAATTCTTCATTGATATGCAATACCACTACCCAGTGGATATCCTTTGCACCAAATGAAAGAAAAGCCTAATCAGAGGGTGGCAGTATCACGTATTATCATCCTCTGTTAGGATGTATATGATTGCGGTAGCTCTCTGCCATATGTTAAAGCTTGCTCTGTATGCAAACATAATCCAAAAGGATTGACTTGTTCACATCACTAGAGGAGGTGAAACCATTTGTCTTTGACACATTGCAACAGGTTTATTATTTGCTATCATATGTCCAATGGCTTATGATATATAGAGGAAAGCAGAGGACCAGACAAAGCAAGCCTAACACAACATAAACCGTACATCTGATCGACCAATGCTAAATGTTCAGTATAAAGGAATATAACACTTACTGGCCACCCAGGGGGCACAATAACCCTTTGGGATATTGGATTAGATTAAGCCACATTCATTATCTTAAATATGTAGCACCTATGGGTTAAAAAAAGTATTTAATTATGAAAGCGGTACATGATGTGGACGAACAGAAGGAAGTGTACGAGGGACAGCAGGAGGCAGATGAGGAGTACAAAGTGAAGAAGAAGCAGAAAGAGGGGCATGAGTAGGAGGCGTAGCAACCTGAGAAGGAGTAGGCTAGTGAGGCTGACCGAGCTGATACTTGTGGCTCCCTTTCTGCAGAGGGGCAGGTTGGGCCAATGGAGGGGGAAAAGGTTTGGGTATGTTTGACGTTTGCAAATTGCCCTCTGCAATTTGACTTAAAAACTTTTGACCTTTTGACCAAATTGACCTCCATTTGTAAGGATGCAGGGGACACCCTCGCAACCCCTTTATGACCTAGACACCCCCACAACTCCTGCACCTCATATTCAGGTAAGTAGGTATTAACCTATTTGACCTAAAACAAAAAGGTCAGTTTGGACCGGATGCAAAATAAAGGTCAATTTGGACCACTTAGAAAAGGTCAATTTGGTCAAAAGGTCAAATGTTTTAGGTCAAATAGGCTACTGCCGGGGAAAAAGAATAGTATACTAACCCAACACTTCCTAGCGCAGGCCCCTTCTCTTTGTGGCAGTACTTTCCACTGTCTGCAAGGAAGGTATGAGCAGTAAAAGGTCTACAATAAAGAAGTGAGGCAGGGACAGAAGAGTGTGCAGTACACACTGGGCAGACCATCAATGTGTAAACACAATTTTTAGTGGAATAAACCAGAGTATGTGTGACAAATTGGATTCTGCACTGCAGAAGTACAGGGGCAAGTAAAGGCTAAAATGCCCACTCAGCGCTCATACTGCTACACACCAAGAGACAATACAATCATAAAGGTAAAACAGGCCCAGCTAAGAGATATACCTCCTTCCTTTGCCATTTGTGTTAACGTGGGCCGAGGGAAGGCTATGCTCTCATGAGGGGTATGAATGTGATTCAGTAGTGACCCAAACAGCAAATTATAACAGTACAAAATAATGGGAATGTCCAAATAAGGTTCTCTATAAAAATAGATATACGTTAATAAAACACACAATCTGCACAAAAAACTAATTAGAACAACACTACATAAAACCCATCTCTGAAGAAAGAACAGAGAATAAGCCAAGATAACACAATGCAGCACTGTGAGTAATGAATCAGGGTTGGAAGGCAAGTAGATCAAAATGTTCTTAAAAGGATATGTTCCTTGGATAAAAAGGTACAAATGTGACCTAAGCAGTCTCTAGTGCCCAAAATGGACCAAAGGGGTGGTAATGGGTTGATCGTACCTTGTTTCAGTTCTTTGGTGGATCAACAGCATCTCACCCGTCTTTGAGCAGTGGCGCAAGCATATCAAGTTCAGTTCGAGTACAGTTGATCACGTGGGCCCAAGCAGCAAGCAGGCGTTGAGCAGGTTCAAATGTGCTAGCTCTGTGCAGCTCTAAGGTGGGTTTTGGAGATGCAGGTTGTGGAGCTCACCAGGATCTCTTTGAGGTTGGGCCAGGTTGTATCCACCCAGAAGGGTCGTTGCATGACGATCCAGCAGTTCGAGTCGGCGGTGGTCGAAATGGTGATATTGTTGCTCTGATGTGCAGTTCAGCAAAGCGGCAGTTTCGAGGGGTGAGTCCAGTCATAGCATAACCCCTGGTTCGTGTTAGCGAGTGACTCCTTAGCTATTCTATCGGGTCCTGGTATTGAGCAGTTGATTTGAACCTAGCTGGTGATGGGTTCAGCGAGGACACGATGCAGCATTGATGGGGTTCAATGTGCAATCAATTGTTCAAAGGTTTGGAGGAGTGGCAGAAAGTACCACCAGTGGTATCTATCGGTGTGAATCGCAGCCCAACCTGTTTCAAGGTGGTGCAACGGGGAGGCTTAGTTGATCTGGTCCTCCAGATGCTGTGAGATTCAATTCAGGGCTTGAAGAAAGGGTAAGTTCTTTCAGTGTATGCTCTCCCAGCTTTGGGAGTTTATGGTGCAGAGTGCCAGATCATGCTCCAAAGCAAAGTTCACCCCCAAAGTGAGTAGGGAGCTGAGCTCTTCTCTGACCTGACCTGCTCCTTCTTCATCCCAAAAGAGAATCATTGACTCTTTCTCAGGTTGCTATGAGCCCCACTCCGGGGACTCAAGGAGAGAATCGGTCCTTGTTTTCAGGCTCTAAAACACAGTGGACACTGGCACACAACTGCAGGGGTCCTTCAACATAGCGAGGTCCTGGGTACTGTGCTGTGGCTGTCAGAGAGGCAGGTTTTGCTCCAGCAAGAGTTCATGTCCCTGCGGATGGTTAGTGGACAGATCTTCCCTCAGATGTGGACACCCAATCATCACACCACTTTCGTAAGGCTTTGGAAAGATTAACTCTCCCACTAGAGGTCCAGTGAAATCTTCTTAACAGGTTGGCGTCCAAACGATGATTCCAAGATGATTCAAAGAAAATGTGTTCAACCTCTTCCTTTAAAGGGAAAAGTCTGCATGTGATTCGACTGAAGCTCGCCTGCCTTAGTGATCCAATCTATGTTCTCAAATTAAGTGGATTGTGCGCCTCTGTCAGGTTTAGTGTCTGCTTGCGATGAGCTCTCCAGGAATCACCAGGGAGTTACAGAGTTATTGCCAACCACATCCACAAAAGGGAAGTCTCCTGTCAAAAAGTAAGTATCTAGGACAAGGTGACTTCCACAGTATAGCAGAGGCAGCTTATGTAAAGCACTTCCTATGGTTCCTGGATCAGTTTATGGGTCAAGAGCTGTATTGTGGAAGAACAGAAAGGTTTGGTATTAATATCAGGATCACGCTGCAGGAAGGAAGGAAGTCTATAACCTACCCCTACTGAGCCTTCTGTCACCTTGAGCCTCTGGTCCATTGCTTGAACCACCAATCATTAAAGATATTCTTCCCTTGTTTCTCCACAGGGAAGTGTATACGTTAATAGGGCGTCTTCCCTAACTATGGGCAAGATTCATTAAGATGAGTTAAACAGAATACCAGGATTTTGCCTGGGGACTTGACTTAAGGAACTCCGGGCTCCCATAAGCAGAAGTCTGTTAGACACAACACAGTAAAAACAAACTAAAATATAATGACCTAAATAGAATGGTCTATATGATCTGCAAGGTTCTTGGTATTAGTTTGCGAGATGCGGGAGGTTACATCTCATTGGTTTTTAGTGTCAGGAGTGCATAAAAAGTACCCTTGTTGCATTGGGCATAGAGAGCAGACTGGTCGTGCTGTGTTATTCCCAGTGGCCATCTTGAATTGGGACGGACTCTTCTGGTGGCCATCTTAAGAGGGGCACAAAACAGTTCTTACCAGGGGAAGTGGATCGATAATCTCCCAATGGCTGCCAGATAGTGGGTAGTCCAGCAAGGTTTCCAAATATATCCTGTAAGGAGTGGGCATGTGTAAGGTTTCAGGGCTCCTAACACCTTCTGATGTCATAGCCTTGTGCTAGAGGAAGTGGAGGAGACAGAAGGAGAGAGAGAGGAAGAGAGAAACAAGATGGTGGAAGTGTTCCTCCACTGTACAGAGCCCTCCAGTCCAATCTAACCCTGCCCCTTCCCTTCTTACTAGGATCAAAGGCTCTTTGAAATGCAGCACCCTGGTGCGAGGCCAAGATCTCTGTGAAATGGTGTCCCCTGTTCCCAGACCAGCATCCTGTAGAGTGCCTGTCTTCTGGGGCAGGGCATTAGCTACCCTCATAAAGGAACAAAGAGGCAATCCCCCAAGGCTACAGTCCTGCCCAGAGTGGAAAGGTTCAGCATGTCTGGTGTGAATACACATAATCCTTCCACATCTGAGCATGGGCTCACGGGGCTGACATGTGTGATATCAAATTGCTGTGGCTTCAATACTTATAAGAGTACCATCCACCATACCATAACTCAGGTATGGCTTATACCACCAGGAGGTAGACTCATAAGCATAGGGTTTTGGAGCATGGATGCATTTCCTAAATGCAACACCTGCACTGCAGAGACTTGACTGTCACTGCAGCTGTCAAATGGGCACCTGCGGAGTGAGTTGAAGTGTGTTACCGTGTGGATCCTGCTTTACTGCCAGTGCTGCAACGTGCTACTAGTGCAGTCTTTTTTCACCCCTTACTGTTGTTTGAGGGCTGACAAATACTTGTTCCCCAAATGGAGCGAGGCACAGTGAGTTGGAGTGTGTTACCATCTTTCCGTGGCTTCAGTGGTTCAGAGGGACAGGGGCATGTAGCAGTAAGTGCACATAATGGTAAGTGGAATTTCCACCACATTGTTTGCAACATAAACTTAAAATCTTAAAACTTAAATCCAGGCGTGGAAGGATAAGGGCCAACGGTTGTTTTTCTCTTGCAGCTCCACAGTCCTGGAGATTTAAAGTTCCATGGAAATTTTAATCAAGGCTGCCTTCCTTTGTTACACTACTTATGTTATTTGACTCTAGATTAGTTTTTTTGTGCCGGCTGCATGGTCGCTTTTTTTTTCCATTTTAAGGGCTCTATCACACTAATGCCTGCTTTGTAGTACTGGCTTTCTTGGTTTTGGGGTGTGGAGTGATGAAGCCTGACACATCCCTGATGAACAGTGGCCTTACTTTGCAACTTCAAGTGTGGAAAAAGCTCTGACCGGGGTGGATTGGGATTAGATCTGGGGGTCGCTGGCTGCTTTTGCCGTTTAGCAGATGAGCCCTAAGTAATCAAAGGAAGAGCAGTTACTGGATGTTGTGACTCCGGTTCTGCTGTTGCTTAACCTGACATTTTTAACTCTAAGGATCACTGCTTCTATTTTTGGCCTTTGAGATGAGGAAACATTGGGGGCAACTATAGGATAAAAGGAAAGGAAAAAAAAGAGAGAGACATTTTTTTAAAATTATTTCTTTTCTGCTTGGAAGTTGACCGAACTCACAATGTCCAATATCTATAACTTGAGAAGTAGGAGAGTGAGAGATGATCTGAGGGCTCCGGAATTGGACGTCCTGTCCTGGTCAAATAGTGCAGCGGCTGAAAGGCTCTCTTCTCAATTAAATGGGAGCCCTGTTTTGAAAAATAAAAGTCCTTGTTTCTTTGTGAATGATGAGTTAACATCTCTGCTTGCAGTCCTTCCTTGCCAGGGCAGAATGTTAGAGCTTTATTTGCCAATAATTTGGAATATACTCTATCAACAACGTCTTTGAAACAGGAAATTACAGATTTCTTATCAAGAAAAAGATCTCATAGTTTGGGGGATGTGGTTATTGTAGAGCCTAATATCTCTAGGCTGTTTTGGTTTATCATCAAGAATCGCCCCCCTAGTTAGTGATGATATGGCTCAACTTTCTAATTTTGCTCTAGGTAGTAATGTTACCCATACTGTTTCTATGCATAATACACCCATTAACAACAGCCCTGCAAGCTACAGTGATGGTTGCAGATAAACATATGAATGAGAGCAACATGGCTTTACATCGTCAAGTTAATTACTTTCCTATACGTGAACATGACTCAGCTGAACCAACGCTTCAAGCATAGAACTTTGTTTTGAATTCCCTGGTTAATATGTTTGAACTTCTAAAAGGAGAAGTTCAGACCCACTTGGGAATCCTAATTGAATTAACAAAAGAATGAGGCTGTTAAGACTCTTCTATAGTTAGCATCAAAAGTGCAATAAACACAACCCTTATGGGTGCCTTAAATGATCTGAAAAGATCATCTAGAGAACAATTTGCCATCTTAACAGAATATTATGATGACATTTCTAATATTGATTGTCACGTGGAATTGATGAAAGGAGACATCAAGGAATTAAATAACTCTGACCAACCAAAAAATGTATCTTTGGTAGTATGTACTAACTGTTTAGAGTTGGATTTGTTTTATTTATTTATTTATTTATTTATTTATTTATTTATTTATTTCTAGTGCACAATAGCCTGCAGACATCAGGGCGCAGTTCACACATAACAATTCACAAGACAAACGGTTCCACAACTCATTAACAGAAAAGCATTGTCTTTAGCTTTCTTTTGAATGAAGCAAGGTTTTCCTCCTTACAAAGCAGTTCTGGGAGAGCATTACAAGCCATGTCGGCCTTCGCAGAGAAGGAAATACCTTTCCCTCGTGCTCTCTTCACTCGTGGGACTGATTGCAGATTCACCGTGCTGGAGTGTAGTGTTCTGTTCGGCGTATGCCTCGATATCATTTTGGATAGGTATGCTGGGGCCTTGCTGAACAGGAATGTATGAGTCAATGTGAGGATTTTTAAGCAAACCCTATCTGCCACCGAAAGCCAGTGGGGTTCTTTCCTATGGCAGGATACATGGTCCCTCCTAGGAATGTTTCGGACTACTCAAATGGCGTTGTTTTGCATGACCTGGAGTTTGTGTCTGCTTTCCCTAGTGGCCCCCGCTAGGAGGGCATTACAGTAATCCAGCCTAGGCAAGATAATAGCACAAACTAAAGTTTTGCAGTTATTGTGCTAGACCAGGGGATTTCTTTGCTGTAGTACTTTCAGATGGTATTGTTTGTTTTGTTATGATATTATTAACATGAGCATCTGCACTCATAGATAATTCTAGTACTGTACTCAGGGATTTGACTTTTTTTACCACTGACTTTTTTTACCACGGGATGTACCAAACACTGGCTTGGACGATACTCCTCTTTCTCAATCAGTGTTAGAAGAATTCATAAGGCTGGTTCAGATCACTAATGAACCTGATCTAATGAGGATTCCAAGGAAGTATCATCAGATTTTAGGAGCCTTCCATTTACATCCTCAGTCTCTGCCTCTTTCGCTCAGAATTCAATCACGAGTAAGAAACAACCGAAAAAGAAAAGCAAAAGAAAGACGAAGAAAGCCAGCGGGGTTGAGAAAGTAGTCAAAATAGATTCTCAAATCTCAGAACCGAATACTAAAAATCAAAAGCCAAGGAGATCTAAAAAACTGACAAGAGGAAATGTGTTGCTACACTAAATAAAATGTGTGATGAAACAGCGGTGGCACTTAAATCTTCAAAAATAAAGACTAAGGGCCTAATTACACGTTTGCCGGTCTGGTAACTACAGTACCGTAAGCTTGCCGGCACCGTAGTTACTGGACCGGCAAACTACGAGGTCTGCCCGAGGGTGCCTGTCAGCCCAGCATGTCCGACCTGCCGGGCAGAACAGAACCTGCAAGGAGACCTACCCAGTATTGCTGGCACCGTTATTAACGATGCCGGCGGTACCGGCAACCCCTTTTCCATTGAGCACTAATGGGAATGGGCAGTAATAAATACCGGCACCCAGCAATGGGCAATTACCGGGTCTGGCAGGGCTGCAATGCCCTGGTAATTGCCTATTGCCGGGTGCCGGTAACATATGCAAGTTTGGCAGCAGCCTGCCGGTTTCACCAGCAAGGCTACGCCGAACTTGTAATGAGGCCCTAAGACTATCAGTCTACAGATTAATATGTGTGATGGCCATGCAATCGAATGTGACCAGATTTAGTTCTTGGATTCTGCTACACAAAGAGTTGTTATTCCAGCCGAATATACTTTATCATCAAGACCTTGTGTAGTTGTTCAAACAGAGACTGCACTCTTCCAAACGATCCGGTCGGAGTCCATCTTTTACAGAGGGAAAAAGAATTTGAATACTGTCAGCTTGAATATAAACCCTCAGAATTAGAATCATTCTTCCACAGATTCAACCGTGGCAACTCTACCTTCTGCTAATTTTTCATTTGCTCATAGGGTGACAGGGGCTGTAATTAATTCCGCTCCAATGAAAATGGAGAAGTCTCCGGCAGCTCACGATAACATATCTCCAATGAATATCGTGAATGAGCTTACGTCTCTGGTTTTGAAACCCTTTACCATAACAAAGGTTTGGCTAGGAAGGCTAAACATCAGTGATGGTCAACTGGTGTTGAATAGTAGTGTGATTCTCTCCGTAGTGAAGGACATACCTAACCTACATTTTTCATCCATGCATTATATTGAATATTTCCCATTTCCATTTGTTGTATTTACATATTTAGTTGAAGTTGGATTAAAAACATGGCTGGGAGCGAATGCGTTGTTGAATGCTGCCACTGAATTTTGGAAGTTGGGTATTGAGGTCTCGGCATCCTTGCCAGATCTTCAGCCAACAAGGCTTACTAATGGGGCTAATCAAAGTCAAACAATTGTTGATCATATTTGTAGGGATGAGGGTGCAATCAATAGATTGAGGAATGATAGAGGTGCAATTTATATAGTAAATGAACATACATCTTTGGACGGTACGAAGTCAAAGATCAGGTCTTTGTTGCCTGACATTCTGATACAAGCATTCCAGAAGCTGAATCTTAGGAATAATTTCCTTTAGTGAAAAAACAGGTCAACTTTATCAGTTGGAACACGTGGGGCTCTAGTAATTTCAGGAGCAAAGTTCTTAGCGAGTATATTTTGCACAATCATGACTTGATATTATTTCAAGAAACCTGGTTACAGGATAGCTTCAGGATTGATCGATTTAATATACTAGAGCAACTGGCCACTTGTCTTAATGGCAGTCATCCTTCGGGTGACTTATTAATATCATCTTGCAACCTACTCATAACTGACTTAGATCTTATTAGCGCTGAAGTCCAAGGGATATTGGTCGTAAGAGCTTCAATCAGAGTTGAGAATGCCATTAAGACAATTGTGATTCTTAACCTTGATTGGAATCCTGCGCATTCAAGCTTATCCCTGTTTTTGGATTCTCTATTTAATCTGGTTATTCCTGCTTTTGGAAGTGAACTCTAAATATGGTCATGGAGGTTTATTATTAGCAGGTGATTTAAATTCCAAATTCTTCATAACGTAAGCATGGTGGGCAACAAGCCCCTGGGTAGAAGAAATGGTGAAAGATGGTTGACTTTCTTTTCAAACTGGAATGTAATGCTCACTAATGGGAACATAGTTGGGGACTTGGTTCTGGCAAGAACTTGTAAACTGGACTAGCAGGGTCCATAATTGACTATCTGATGCTTTCAGAAGATCTCTTTACTCAGTGTGATAATTTCACAATAAGAGAGATAGAATTCAGTGACCATAATCCTCTAATATCCTCCTTTCATCTTGGAACACAGGTAATCGGAGAGGAGCTCCCACATTGATGTCATAGTGAATCTAGAGGAGTGATTAACCTGAATAGAAAATTATGCAGTGCAATAAGTGCACGTATGGACTCTGATCTTGAAAGGTTTTATGCTCCAGCAAATTTTGTAGATGTTCAATGGTACTTGGATTGTCTGATAGTAATAGATGGCAAAAGATTTTAGTTATCATAAACATTTCTTTGATGAGGAGAAATTTCCATGGAAAACAGCATTAAAGAAGTCTCCAGGCTCTTAAGAATTAAATGAATGCAAGCCAGGATTTTCTACTCTCAAAGAAATAATTGTGCTTCAACTACAACAATTGGTCTAGGAGTCACAAATATTTGCGCAGTACAAGTGATGGGCAGACAATGCTAAATGTGATTGGTTCTGGGAACTCTAGAAACATTTAAGTGGTGGTCAACCGTCAAAATTCTTCTCAAGCTCACCTTCAATGGAATGCAGTGTCAGAGACCGCTTAGGATAATCATTTCGGAAATGTGTTTAAAGAATCCAATCCGGTTGACCTAGAGCCTGTAAATTACGTATCATGGCAATTACATCTAGCTCAGGAGCTTATAGAAGGTCAAATAATCAAGGCTTCAGGCTCAAGAGCAGCAGGGCCTAATAGGCTGACCAATCAGACCTTGAAGATTGATGTTGTGCTTTGGGCCCATTTTCTGATGCTTGTATTTAAGGGCATACTGGTAGCTAGGTGTTGTCCAGCCCCTTGGAAACTGGCAATTATTATTCCTATCTACAAGAAGGGCAATCGTGCGGATCCGATCAATTACCGCCCTATCACCATTCTTGATGCTGTAAGGAAGGCATGGTTATCAGAAGCATGGCAGACACAAGGGGCCTCATTACACGGTAGGTGGTAAGGGTTTACCGGTACCGGTATTTTACCAGTACCGGTAAACCCTTACCGCCTTACTACGAGGTCCCTTTGCGGGTTGGAGAATTTAACGCCTGCTTTTTGCAGGCGTTAAAAACCAACCCGCAAAGGGACCAGGGAGCTAATTACTGTACTGCAATTTGCAGTGCCGTAATTAGCACCTTCCCCATTCCCATTATGCCCTATGGGGCAAAAATGGGAATTGGGAAGGGCAATGGGGGAAGGGGGAATTACCGCCCCACCAACCTTGGAATAGGGCAGTAATTCCCCTTTCCACCAAGGCGGTGCTGGTATTTTATGCGATACCGCGTCTCTAATCTGGGTGCCCCAGTCCCATTCCCAGGGACCCCTCATCCAGGTGATCATCACGCAGTGGTCAACACTCTGGGTCTGGATCCAATAGTGATAACCGTGCCCCAGCCACCTGGATGACAAAGCCCAAGGGTCTAGTCAGTGAGACACCATTTGGTTTCTCAGAATGCCGATAGTAACCAAGCAGTTTGTGCTGGACTGCCTCTTCTGGAGTGGGACCAAGCCTGATGTGCATATGGACTTTCCCCTTGTACAATTGCATGGTAGGCGAAGAATGGTGGTTTGGAGGGTTGCCCAGAGCAATGCCAGAGGCTAGGATTCATTCCCATCCTTCCAGCCATTGCCTCATTTGTTTTGCATAAGTTAGCCCAAGTGGGATGGGTATGCCCAGATGTGGGTCCCGTGCCTGCTGGGCCTAGAGACCCAAGCTACTCCTCACCGATGAGGCCCAACGATGCCAAAATATGTTTGCGGATGCTTGTGGTCTCGTGCAGAAGGGATGTGACCAAGCATTTCAGGCTGGACTGCCCTATCTGGGGTGGCACCTAGCCTGATTTGCAGATGGCCTTTCCCCTTGCTTAATGTCTCGGCAGGCAAAAAACAATGGTCTGGAGGGTTGACCAGAGCAATGGCAGAGGTTAGGATTCATTCCAAACCTTCCAGTCATCACCTCTTGTGTTTTGCAAAAGTCAGCCCGAGTGGAATAGGTATGCCCAGACGTGGGTCCGGTGCCTGCTGGGCCTAGAGACCTAAGCTACTGCTTACTGATGTTGCCCAACAAGGCCGTAACATGCGGGGGACGCTTGTGGTCTTGTTCAGAAGGGATGGGACCAAGAAGTACAGCTGGACTGCCCCTTTTGGGGTGGGGGAACAATCCTGATTTGCATATTGAATTCCCCCTCATGTAATGGCTTGGCAGGCAAAGAACGATGGTCTGGAGGAATGCCCAGAGAAGTGACAGAGGTTTGAAATGAGAGAGTTGGAAGGCTGCCAGAAGGGCTGCTTGCAATTATTATACACTTACATGCAAATACTACCATACAAGTAAGGTCAGCTATCATCGCAGGTACCGAAAGAGAGTAGGGCGAGTAGGGCTGCATACATGCTCCCTGCCTCTTTTACCTCTACTTAGAAGATCTCACTGAAACTTTGAACACTCATGCACTTGCCAGCCCCAAAATTGGTGCTGAGTTCATTAATTGGTTAGCTTTTGCAGACGATAAGTCTTGCTTGATTATATGCCTATTGGCTCCAGCTTCTTTTGACAACTCTTGACGTATATGCTTCACGCAATGAAATCCAAAGTAAAAAAAGGCTTTAATGATAACGGATTGGATTCTCACAAGAGCAGAGTTCAACAAAATGATGTTGTTTAAGTCATTTCCCATTATGGATAAATCAAAAGGAACTGTTTCCCCGTATTTGTGTTGTTTTCCAAAATCAATCTGGAAAACGGAATTCTTAAGCGAGGTGGTAAGGGGTTAACAGCACCGGAAAAGGTGCGGCACCGTTAACCCCGTACCGCCTCATTACGAGGTTCCCGTGCGGGACCCGCTCTGGACGTCTGGTCAGACCAGACGTCCTTTGTGGGTCCCGCGAGGGGACCAGCATGCTAACAACGGGCCCGTCATTAATGGGCCCGTCGTTAGTATGCTCCCCATTCCTATTGTGCCCTATGTGGGCTCAAATGGGAATGGGGATGGTCCACGTCCGGGTTCCCTGAATGGGGAAATACCGGGCCCTCCAAAGTCGGAATGGCCCGGTATTTCCCCATTCAGGGACCCGAGTTTGGAGGCAGCCATGCCCTTATTAAGGGCATGGCTGCCTCCAAACTCGTAATGAGGCCCACTGACTTAATTTAGTACCAACCTGAGAAATCTTGAGAATCCGGGATAAACAGCTATATCAGGATGACAACTGTAACCTATATGGGGGAATGCAAACTCTGAATTTGAGGCATGTAATGTCAAAATCTCCAGCTACTATGGGCCTCATTACGACCCTTGTGGTCCGGTAATGAAGGGTGCCGGTACGGGACCGGCACCCTTCTTTACGGGAGCGCTGATTACGAGGTTCCCTTTGCGGGACCCGGAACCAACGTCTGGTAAAACCAGACGTCTTTTCCGGGTCCCGCAAGGGGAAGAGGGAGGTAATAAGGGCAATTTGTTGTATGGGGGCTCAAATGGGAATGGGGAATGGTTCCTTCAAGGAGGAATTACCGGGTCCTCCAATGTTGGAATGACCCGGTTATTCCTCATTGAAGGAACCCGGTAATGGAGCCCGGTTTGGAGGCAGCCATGCTACCTCCAAACTCGTAATGAGGCCCATGACCCTGAGAGTAAAGTGTTTTTCCCGATTTGTAGATAAAACTGGGTGGTTAAGCACTGAGGATTTTTGGAAAAGATTGCCAGATGGCCATGAAACCTTTTTGACTTTGGAAACATTGAAAGTATTTTTTTTAAACTTCTTTGTATCACGTTTTCAACAAGAAAAACAGCACAGGTACACATTTATAATCACAAAAGAATGACTTAACAGTGAGAGCATAGTATGTGACATTGAGTCCCTCAGAGGGGGGGAGAGGGGTTGGCACGATGCACCTTTGGGCTGTTCGGAATGCGTCCAGGCTCTCCCTGGTTCCTGGTATTGTTCATATTCCTCCCACTTCCCCCATATTTTCTGGAACTTCTGGGGGCACCCCCTTCCCGAGTAGATTCGCCTTTCCAGGGAAGCCACCTGTCCATTTCATTGGTCCAACGGTCTATACATATGCTGTCCGCAGAGCCCCATGTGCTGACCGTTAGTCTCTTTCCCAGCCCCAGTGCCACATTTAGAAATGACTTTTCATGTTTGTTAAGATCCGTTTCTCCCCCTATTCCCAGTAGAATAGGTTTGGGGTCCTTTAGGATTGGGACTCCCAGCACTCCGGAGAGGCGCGACAGGCACGCTGTCCAAAAGTCCTGCAATACCCCACATTCCCAGATCATGTGGTAGAAGGTGCCCTCTGCCCTCTTGCAGCGGAGGCAAATTGCGTCGTCGTCTTCCTCCTATCTAGATGTTTGTGTTCTAGAGTAGTATGATCTGTGTAGGATCCGGAGTTGTTTTAATCTAATCTTTGTGTCTATTCCGATCTCACATGGGGACATCAGTGCCTCCACCCATTCTTTTGTTTCCAATATCCCAGGGTCTTGCTCCCATTTTCCTCTGAGGTGTGTGAGTTCCCCAGAGCCAAAGGAGTTGATCACCTGGAAGAGGGTGGAGGTAACCTTGGAGGAAATTCGGTGTGGAAGGGTTTTTGTCTCTAGGGGGGAGCATGCCGGTATGTCAGTAAGGTCCTGGAATTGGGTGTTGATAGCGTGTGTGAGTTGGAGATATCTAAAGTGGTCCATAGGCCTTAGTCAGTGTGTTGTATTCAGCGGACCGGGAAGTATATCAACTTCTGTGTGTTTACCCGAAGGCCCTTGAAGTGTTGGCACTCCTCCCGGGTCCTGGTTACCATCGGGCAGGAGGTTACTGGCTTGCTCAGGTAGATCAAGAGCTCGTCTGCATATAGTGAGAAGCACTCCTCATCCCCCGTAGGCCAGACCAACCCCGTCCATCGTGCGTCCGTGCGTAGTCTAATTGCCAGGGGCTCGATGGCGAGAAGGAATAATAGAGGTTAAAAGGGGCATCCCTGTCTGGTCCCTCAGCCCAGCGGGAATATCCTGGATGATTTCCCGTTGACCCGCACGGATGCTACGGGGATGGTGTACAGAAGTTTAGTCCATGACATGAAGTAGTGTCCAAATCTCATTTGTTGCATTATACCCCATTGGGCCTCCCATCCCACAGAATCGAAGGCCTTTTCAAAATCAACCGCCAGGAGGGCGAGCGGGTCTGGGATCTCTGATGCTCGGTCTAAGGCCACTCGGACCCTATGCAGATTCATTCTTGTGGATTTGTCTGGCATGAAACCGCATTGGTCCTGGTGGACCAGGGATCCGATCACCCCGAGCAGCCTGTTTGCCAGGACTCTAGCTAGTATTTTGGCTTCCCCGTTGATTAATGATATAGGCCTGTACGAGGCACAGTGTTCTGGGGGTTTCCCTGCTTTGGGGATGACTACTATGTTTGTTTTCCTGAGGTCCAGGGGGAGATAGCCCTGCTCTCTACTGTGGAGGAACATCCTATGCATGTGTTTCGTTGTTGTTTCACTTAATCACTTCCAGATCTCTACCGGGAAGCCGTTGGGGCCAGGGGTCTTCCCCGTCTGTAGCTGTGATAGAGCTTCCCCGATTTCTTCTTCCATGATATCAGTGTTTAGTTGTTCTGTTTGTGATCTGGAGAGTTGGGGGATCTTGATCCGTTCAAGAAAGTGTGGGGCGCTTGGTGTGGGATCCGCTGTTGGTGGGGAGTATAGTTGTTCATAGTAATCGGCGAAAGCCTCCGCAATCTTGGAACTGCCCGTTAGAATTTCCCCTTCTTGGGTTTGTATGGCCCGTACTTGCCCTTTACTCTGTTCTCGTCATTCTAGCCAGGCCAGGGTCTTGCCAGCCTTGTCCCCCCTCTCATATATCTGGCTTTGGGTTTGCCATTGGGCAGTTCAGGCATGGTCTAGGGCCCTGTCCTTTAGGATTGTCTGAGCTGTCGTTAGGGCATCCTGTGCCTCGCGGGTTCCCTCTTCCAACAGTTGTTCCTCTTGCTGGGTTACTTGGGTCTCTGCTTCTGTGATTGACTCATTGTGCCGTTTCCTCTGGGCAGATACCAGGGAAATTGTCTGTCCTCTCAGACAGTTTTATATGCCTCCCATCGCACGGTTGGGCAGGCAAACGCTTCTTCATTTAGGTCGAAGTATTCCGACGTTTTATCCGTGGGTCCTTTCATTATTTCAGGTATTCCCAAATAGTTGGCACTTAGATGCCAGGTGCAGTCCTGCTTATGTTGTATCCCTTTCAGTTTGATGAGTAGGGGGGAGTGATCCGAGATCCCCCTTGCCAGGAATTCCGGTGGCTATTAGTCAATGGGTCATGTTCCTTGGGGTGAAGATGTAGTCCAGTCTGGAGAGGGTTCTATGCACGTTGGAGTAGACCGAGTAGCCCTTCTCTGATGTGTGGATTGTCCTCCACGTGTCCGATAGCCCCATTACGTCGCGAAGGTGTACAGCCTGCTCAGGGTGTCTGCAGCCCTGTTCCTCCTGTGCGTTCTATCCTGCCCGATGTCCATGACCTCATTGAATTCTCCCCCGATTGCCCATGAGTCCGCCTGTTCCTCCAGCATAATGGGTTGGAGCTCAGTGAGGAGCTCCGCCGTCAGCATTGGGGGTGCGTACACTGCAATGAGGCCCCAGGTCTCCCCCCACATCTCTCCAAGCACCATCACGAACCTGCCCCAAGGGTCTGATATCACTTTATTGGTCTTGAATGGGACCCGCTTGTGTAGGAGGATCATAACGCCCCTGGAGCTTCTGGAGAACCCCGCTAGGTATGTGTGTAGGTAGTTGGATTTCCTGAGGAAACCACTGGTGGTACCTATTAGGTGGGTTTCAGTGATGAATGCGACATCCGGGGAGTGCCTGTTAAGGTATTAGAGTACCAGTTTCCGTTTTATACCTGATGCTAAGCCGTTCACATTCCAGGTCAGTAGGGAGATCTGTCTCGTTTGTGCTACATCGGCGTATGTTGTCCTGTGTGATGGTACTGAAGGATGTGATGCATCTTCCATGTCTCTGTCTCTGTCACTTGCTGAGTTTTGTTCCGTGCTCTGGTGCACCTTCACGTTCTCTCTCGCTGTATTTTCATTATGGTGTACTTCCCATGCAAACCATGAAACTTTTAAAGGGGAACTTATGGTCAGCTCAGTTTGAGTATAAGCAGACTTGCATGGGTCCAAAGGTCTGGCATACCTATTCCTTTTACTTCTGCAGCAGGAATAGTTCCGGTTTGGTGTATTGCTGGTCTGTGGTGCCTTTATTGTCTTTGAGCCATTTCCTTTAGTAACTAGAACTCCTAAACTTCCCCCTCCCTGCACTTCCCCCCAACTAGAAGTACCTGTTGCCCAAACCAAACGAACCATAAACTAAATTGTGTGGGTGGTCAGAAAGACCAAATGCCCAAACTTGTGCAACTTGTAGCTACTCTAAGCTTAGGTAAGGGGGGCGTGCTCCTTTCAGCTCCTCTCCGCCCGGGTCTCCCGGCTTCAAAGTTTCTCCTTAATTCCTGTGGGCCTTGTTTTGTATGGCTGTGTTCTCATGTGGGCCCATTTTCAGCCATTGTCCTGTCCGTCTCGCCCATCCCCCTTGGTGGTGTCGACTGCTCGGGGGGATGGCGGGTGGCCCTGTTATTCCTGCGGGGTGTGTCTCTTCTCGGGCTGGTGGGATGTGGATCCGAGAGAACCTGCGTTTCCAGCCAGTCCCAGGTTTCTCAGGGGTTGTGGAACACCTGGACCACCAATTTGTGGTACACTTTGAAGGTTGCCGGGAAGAACAGTGTATATTTAATGTTCCGAGATGTCAGCTTCTTTTTAACAGAGTCATACGATTGCCGTGACTTCTGGGCTTCCCTTGTGTAGTCAGAGAAGAAGCCGATCCGGTTGCCATTGTAGGTGATTGGGCCCATTGCCCTTGCCATCTGGAGGAGCGTGTCTCGGTCTCTATAGTTCATGAGTTTGGCAATCACTGTGCACGGGGGGGCCCCGGGAACCGATCTGCCTGTCGGGACCCTGTGCGCTCTTTCAATCGAAAATAATTTTGAGAGTTTTTTAGGGGCCATCAGGTCTGCTAGCCAGTCTTCCAGGAAGAGTTCCATTGAGGGTCCCTCTTCTTTCTCGGGCAGGCCGAGAATGCAAAGGTTGTTGCGGCTGGATCTTCCCTCGCTGTCCTCGGCTCTGTGTTCCAGGAGGGTGATTTTCAGTTCCATTTGTTCTAGTCGGTCCCCTTGATTGTTAATTGTGTCCTCCGTTTCAGATATTCTTTGTTCTGCGTCTCCAACCCTGGAGGTTAGGTTCCTCAGGTCATGTCTGAGGAATGACACCTCAGAGGCCAAGCCGTCAATTTTTGCCTCCACCGAGGTCCGGGAGTTGTCGCTCGCTGCCATAATGTCCGTAAGCGACAGTGCTAGGCCGTGTCGCCACCTCTGTCATCTTCCTCCCCCTCGTTTGTCGGTCCGGGGAGCCTTGCTGGAGTGCAAGTTATGTACTTGTCTATTTTGTTCTGCGTTGCACTCTGCAGGGTAGGTCTTTCCCCATTTTTTGGTACCTTTGTTATTTCTCACTCCGGGTTGTCCCCTGGGACGTGGGACGGTATGTCTCAGGTTTTATTCTGCAGCGTGGTCTCTGCTTCCCATCCGTGTCTAAAGGGTTTCCTGTGTAGAGTATGCGCTCTTTCCGCTGGTTTGATGTGTTGATGTATCCCCCTCCGGATTGTTTGCAAGGCTCTGGGGTTTTATCCCCAGTTGGGGGGGGTGTTTCCTGTGGACCCCGGACCGGTATACCCGTGGTGCTGCCCGGCTTGCGTGTCTGGAGGGGGGTTGCTGGCGGGTTATTCCGCTAGGGTTTGTGCCTGCCTGGGGTGATGGCCGCCGGTCTTCTCCTGTATGGCCGGGGCCCGTCTGGGCCAAGGGTGGTGCGCCTGACAGGTTTTGTCAGCCCGAGTTCTCGGTGGTTCCGGGGCAGGTTTCTTTTGGACCCCAGGTCCGCGTACCGTATGCCCCCAGTTCTATGCCTGTCCGGGGTACAAGCCACGTGTTTCGCTGGGGTGGCCGCTGTCTTAGTATGCTGCTGTCTCCTCTTTCTTGCCCGCGGGTGTGCCTGGTCCCTAGGTTTGCTCCCCCAATGTCCCCCAATATCAGTTTTTGTTGGCGGGGCTTCACGCAACCCGGGCACCCACCCGCTCACTTACAGCGCACATGGTTGGTGCCGGGAGGGGGGGCTGTCCTGTAGCAGCCCGGTTATTAGGGAGTTGGTCGGATTTGCAGTGCCTCGGTGTCCAGAGGGTTTCCTGTTTGGTGTGTGTCCCCTATCTGCAGGTCTGTACTGTTGGTGTTTGTGCCTGGGTCGGCCGTTGGCTGTAGGTCCTTTCTTATATGACCGGGGGCCCGTCAGGGCAAGGGGCGGTGCGTTAGATAAGCTGCTGGTATCTCCGGCATGCGTTGTTATGCGGTCCCTGGGTCGGCGTATTCAATGCTCCAGATTTATGCCCTGTCTGGGGTGTATGGGGTAAACTCTGCCCTCGTGGGTTACACCTATATTTGGCCGCCGGGGCCCTGGCCCCAGTTCGCTCCACCCGCAGTCACCCGTAGGTGTGGTTAATTCCCTTGACGTACCTTCTTTGCTGTCTGTTGTGCCAGCGCACACAGTGAGCCCCGGGGAGGGGGGGCCCTCATGTATTGGCGGTCCGCCGAGGCCTGGTGAGCTGATTGTGGCTCTATGGTCCCAGATGGGGTCTTCACTGCTGTCGGTTATGCCCGCGGGGCACCCCGGGGCAACCCAGGCGCCCAACCGCTCGCACACAGTGCACATAGTGGGCCCCGGAGCGGGGGAGCCCCGTGTAGTGGCGGTCCGCCGAGACCCGGCAAGATGATTATGGCTCTATGGTCCCAGATGGGGCCTTTACTGCTGTCGGTTATGCCAGCAGGGCACCCCTCGACCCAGGTGTCCAACCGCTCGCACACAGCGCACACGGTGGGCCCTGGGAGGGGGAGCCCTGTGTAGTGGCAGTCCAACTGTCTGTCTGTGGGCCTCTTAGGGGCCGGCTGTGGATCTGCAGTACGGGTCTAGTGTGCCCCTCGAAGCTGCCAGTGGGGGATGGGCTGCGCCATCAGCCACTTCAGTGTTTCCCTCTGGGGCCGCGAGATCCTCTGATTTTATTGCTGTGGGGGGTGCGCTTATGGCCCTGGGCTGCTGCGGTCCGGTTCCGGATGAGTCGCTCCTAGTTGGTCTCCGCCCTCTGAGTGTGTTCGGCCCGTCTCAGGGTCCCGTCTGCCATTTTCTCCCTGCGTTCCTTGTCTTTAGCTTCGGTGGGTCTATAGGATGGCACCGGAGGGCTTAGGCGGCTCCAATTTTTGTCAGAGTTTTGTGGAGGTGGACTCAGGTACAGTCACCTTCACAATTCTGGCATTTTGAGCATTTTTTGCTCAAGGTATACGGCAGGTTTTTTAAGGATGCGGGCAGTCCCCGGCGGAGCGACGGAGAGTTAGTCCAGCATCCGTGCCCCCTGGTGGCTCCAACATTGAAAGTATTGATTGAATTGGATGTTATCAAATTGTAAAATGTAATCAGATGAAATGTTGATGTAAATGGGATTTTAGGTAATTGTGTTTTAAATGATTTCAATTGATTGTACTGTAATGTGAAAAGTCAAATTATTGAAAAAGCACAATAAAAAAATAAAAAAAGAAATGGGCACCTGTGCTCTGTGCCATTGGTAGGGCAGGCATTGCAAATCAGGATACTGATGCAGCAGGACAAATATAAACTCTATGCTTTTGCCATACATTTTATGAGAGGGGAATCTGATTAGCAGATTTCTCTTTCAGAGATGGAATTACCCACACTGTTTTATTATTTTAATGTAAATCAGAATAATCCAGGGGTTCTACACCCTTGTCAAATGGGAATCTGTCACAGTATTATACATGTGTACCATCCACCACCCTCTACACCATGGTAACCTCCTTCAGTAATGTGCAGGAAGCACCTGCCAGCATGTATTGAGATGCGGACCATTCCCAACTGTAACATAGATGAAGGTGGTATGAATAAGTGTCTAAACAGCAGTCAGAAGTACAGTCTGCCACTATCAGGTCTGTGTTGCCTCGACTGGCTCACCCTGTGGTGGAAATGTTTGCAGTGTGCTTAATCACTTGTTCTGGAATTCATGAACTCATTGGGCCTCATTACAACCCTGGCGCTCACGGAATGAAGGGGGCCGGTCCCGTACCGGCCCCCTTCATTCCGTCAGCGCCGATTACGAGGTTCCCTTTGCAGGACCCGGATCAGATGTCTGGAAAACTAGACGTCTTTTCCGGATCCCGCGAGAGGAAGAGGAAGGTAACAATGGGACACTTGTAATGTGCCCGTTGTTACCTCCCTCCCTATTCCCATTGAGCCCTATGGGGGCTCAAATGGGATGGGGAATGGTTCCTGCAAGGAGGAATTACCGGGTCCTCCTATGTTGGAATGACCCGGTAAGTCCCCATTGCAGGAACCCGGTAATGGGGCCCGGTTTGGAGGCAGCCATGGTGCTAATAGCATAATGGCTGCCTCCAAACTCGTAATGAGGCCCAATATTGACTGTATTGTAATGAGTGGTGGCTAGCCAGGGTGAATTGGAAGACATTGGGGGTCATTCCGAGGTTGGAGGTAAGGGATTACCGGCGCCTGTAAGGGCACCGATGGCGGTAATCCCTTACCTCCGTATTCCGAGTTCTCTTTGCGGGTCCCTCTTTACCTCCTGCTTTTAGCAGGAGTAAATTACGGGACCCGCAAAGTGACCTTGGAGTAAATTACGGCACCGTAATTTACGGTGCCGTAATTACCTCCTTCCCCATTCCCATTGAGCCCTATGGGGGCAGAAATGGGGACGGGGAAGGGCTATGGTGAATGGGGAATTACCGGTCCATCCAACCTTGGAATGGACCGGTAATTACTCCATTCACCGTGCTGGTATTCCATGGAGTAAATAGCTCCATGGTTACCAACCATGGAGCTATTTACTCCATAGTGTAGTCCTAACTCGGAATGAGGGCCATTGCATTCCCAAATACTCTGGTGGCTTACTGTGATGTTCATCATTCTAAAATCAACACTACATTAAGCAAGTTGTGGAAGACTGACACAATGTAAATTTTTTTTATGTACTAGCCCCCCCACCTGCCCACAACTAACTCTCCACTCTCCTACTGCCACCCTGTATTTCCCCTGGTTTTACGTCAAACCCCTTCCTTACCCCTTCCCACCACTGCAATTCACCTGTCATCAAAAACACTGTCAACATATTTTCTTTCAAGTCTGATCACCAACTACATCTCCTAAACTGGAAGGTGCCCCAGAATGTCTCAGTTATTCTTTATCTATATGCTGGCAGATTCCCCAAGTAAATGCTCCTTTTTTGTTCCCCTGCAGGTCTCTTCCCTGTCCTTAGTTCTTGTCCAACCCACCTCCACCGAGAACCACCAAGGAAACCATGAAACAAATGTTAATTCTAGCTGTCTGTCTGTCTTGTATAGAATGTCGAGAACCCAAACAATTCTTGTTTAAGCAGCTCTCAGGTACTGTGGAGAACTAAAGTAATTCTCGTGTTAGTGGCTCAGGAATAATGGGGAAACCCCCAAATAATGCTCATGTTCTTAGCTATATGGTAGCAGGGAAAATCCCAAACATTCTCATGTTGGTAGATCTATGACATGTTGAAATGACACTCTCCCCTAAACTTTTAAAATATCAGGAGCAGGTTTCTACTAGCAGAACAGAAGAATAGTTACACACACCCTAATTGCATCTCCCATAAAATGGCAATTACACCTCACCTCCACCCGAAATCATTCACTAGAGCTATTCATTTCCCAACCACAAGACCCTGTAATCAAATCCCTTTACTTTTTAATGTGTGGCTTGATGTTGAAATCGGAGCTGGTGTATTGGCGATGGCCAGATGTCCTGCCATGGTTTTATTCAATATGGTGCTGGTTACAGGTTAATGAATGCTAATTGTTCAACATGAGACCCTGTCACACTTCTCCTGAGGTATCCTTGGCAGCACTTAAGTCTTGCTCCAACTAAACACTGGCAGGGAGGCAGATTAAAGATTCAATAGCAAATCTCACTAGAGGTGCTGGCCAGGCAGACAACATTCTGTACAAGTACTGTAGTGGACCATCATTATCCCATCTCATGAGAGATGCATCAAGTAAATAACCATCCACTTGCCTAGGTGCTGCGGATCTGTTGTGTGCTCTTTTAGAAATATCCACACATACGCCAGCTCTCCATCTCTGGGCCATAACTATCAGTAGTGTTCACAGAAGATGGGTCAGGTGGTGTAGGTGACAAAAGCAAGGTACTTGTCTCTAACGATGAAGAAGACAATGTACTTGACATCCCTGATGATGGTGTGTTGAGCACAGGGGTTGTCGAATTTCCTCCTGACTTTGGTCTCCATGCAATTTCCTTTCTTTTCACTGCATCATTGCATCTTTGAAAATCTGATTTGTACCTCCTTCTGCAGGGTTCTCAGAGTTCCCGTGTAGCTAAAAGGCAGTGAATTATATCATGGAATCTGTGTCAGTAAATGAGGTGTGGAGGTATTCAGTGTTTTCTTGAATCTAGGCTATACATGGATCCAGAGGGAAGCTTGAGCGCTCATCCCTCAGCAGCTCACCGTATCCAGCTTGCTAGACATATCATGGGCCCTTATCATGCTGCACAGGTTGAGTTCTAGCAGGTGCACCAGTGGCAGTGCATCACTGAGTAATGTACTGTTCCTGCTAACATTGTTATATGGCTGCCACTGTCTTGCCGATAAGAAGGTACCATTTAATGCTCATCTGTGACTATTGCAATAATGAGTGATGACATTACTGTGTTCATTTAGCCGCTTCAACATGTGCAAAAACAATTCCTGCAGTTGGCAATTGAAGCCTTCAAGTGGTGCTCCGGCATCTTCTGGTGCACCTCTACTTGTTGAAGCACATATCTCATACTGTTGGCCATCTGAAGCGTGTGCTGGTCTTCTACAGTCATGTCCTTCATTGGATGGAAATTGCTAATGAAACATGTCACCACAAGGTGATGGAAATGCGCAAAGCAAAGCAATAAACCTAAATGGTCTTGTAAATTTGAAGGATGGCAAGGGTACTGTCACTTCCTTGACTATTGCTGAGATCGCTGAGAGCGCTTTTAGAAAGCCTAGAATGCGGCTGTCAGGCTGATCTTTGGAGTAAGGAAGTCCTCCCCAATACCATGTCTTCGACGATCTTTGAACTGCCTGACTGTTAAGGATTGCATAGATTTTAAAATTCTGTGGTTAGTTTATAAGTGTATAATAATCTGGCTCCACTATTTTTATCTAAGAAAAGCAGGCGATATCACACAATCCATCAATTGCGATGTAGTGACAAATTGCTGTTGGAAATTCCCTTGTCAAAGCATGTGTTTAGAGGTGCCCGCAGATTGGGGGTGTATGGGCCGAAAATTTGGAACAGGCTTCCTTTGGAGTTCAGGGCCCTCCAAACGCTACATCAGTTTCCAAAGGCACTGAAGCCCCATCTCTTCAAGTAAAAGGAATAGGCGTGATACACAAAAATGGATCTGGTTAGCTCAGTTTGGTGTGACCTGTGAGTTGACCTGTGTAATCTGTCTTAACTCAGGGTCAGATCTTAGTTTAACCTGCGCCTAGATGCGATTCATTTAGTTAAGTGTGCGATACAAATACATCAAAATCAAAATCAAATCTCAACTACCATGTTGCTTCTGCCTTCACATAACTTGTTTGGGTGTTGTACTCAGCGGTCGGCCGGTGTGTTCGCCTATCAGGACATTGGGGGTCATTACGACCTGGGCGCAAAGGGATACCAGGCACCGGTAATGACACTGGTGCCGGTAATCCCTTCGCGCCCTATTCCGAGGTCCCTTTCCGGGTCCCTCCCTTAACGCCTGGTTTTACCAGGCGTTATGGACGGGACCCGCAAAGGGATACCGGGGTCAGTAACGGTACCGCAATTTGCGGTACCGTTATTGCCGCCTTCCCCCTTCCCATTGAGCCCTATGGGGGCTCAAATGGGAATGGGGAATGGCTCTGGTGAATGGGGATTACCGGTCCCGCCAACCTCGGACTGGACCGGTAATTACCCCCTTCAGCAGACCGGAGTCGGACCGATTTTGGAGGCAAATAGCTCCAAACTCGGAATGAGGGCCATTGTGTAGCATTTATCAGGCATTTAAAATGTGGTTTGTGCAGGGGTCAGAATTCCTGCTCATTTCTCCCAGTGGCCTACTACAGTGTCTCCCATAGGCCTCAAACTCCGCTCATAGATTGCACTCAGGCTCAGTTTAAAATAAAATTAAATTAAATAATCCCCCCCCCCCCCAAATGCCATCGCTCACCTGATTTCCATTACTTCAATATCCAAATGATGCTGAGGTTCTTCCTGGTCTAATGAGGGGCAGGAATGACAAAAGGAGGAGCCTGGAATCCTCAAAGTGCCCCATGAAGCTGGGTGCACGTCCCTTGTGCCTGAAGGGGTGCTGTGGCTTCAGGGAGGTGAAAAGAAGCATGCAGATACTGAAAGAAAGTCGTTGGGGTAGCGTCTGACGGCAATGCTGATGTAAGTGTCTGCAACAGGCAGTCCAGGGTTACACTTTGGGGTAGACGTTTCATTTTTGTCTGGGGCTACATAGTGGCATTATAGAGAGGTCGCCAGGGCAGGGTAGAAGGTGAAAGTGACAATACTGAAATACAACATGTGAGGAGAACTTTACAGAAAAACACCATGGCATATTGATACCATTGCTTACGCTCTGACAGACATTCTTACTGCAAGAAAGACAGGTCATGTGTACTCATTAGTGCACAAGAGAAATGTGTCAGCAATTACTTGCAATGCCCATGTAACATGTAAGCGCTTGGTCAAATAGATGCTCGAGACAATGGGTCAAATATTTCTTTTGAAAACAGCATGAAACGTTGCTACACAATTCTATTGATAAGGCCTTGAAACACAGAAATAACATTGACACCTGGGCATAATAGGTCAGAAATTAGACATAAAAAGGTTTGAAAAACGATTACGTTTGAAAGGCCACCTAAAATGGCTGGGTTACTTTTGCCGCCAATGAAACAGTAATTACCTTTGTGAAAACAACATCATAGAATGACTAGGATAACTTTTGCCACCAAAGAAATACAGGGATTATTTTGTAAAGCGGTGCACAAAATGGCTAGGATTACTTGTTGCATCAATAAAGCACAGCGATTACTTTTGGAAGCAACATGACAGAGTGGCTAGTATTACTTTGCAGCCCAGGAAACGGTGATTACTTTTGCAAAAAACAATCCTGAATCGCTCGATTACTTTTGCCACCAAAGAAACAGAGTAATTACTTTTAGAATCAACATCACAGAATCTCTAGGCTTACTTTTGCCGCCGAAGAAACAGTGATTACATTCGGAAACAATGCATTGCATGACTAATATTATTTTATACACAGTCCATGAAGGATCTGTGTTGGTACCAGACACAACTGCAATTAAGAATGGTTTGGCCTACTTAGAAGAACGCCGAAGAATCGTTCAATGACTTCACATTGGCTGCATAGAAAAGAGAAAGTCTGGCAGAATAATTGGGAATATTGAGAGGATTTGAAACACACCACTGAGATGAGTGTTAGAGCAGGAAGAACATGGTTGCACAGGGAAAGAAAGCAGTTCAGAGACAGATAAAAGAGATCAAGCAATTAGGTGGCAAAGTCACAGTAAAAAACAAAACAAAACATCATGGCTGGGTTAAAGATGCTTCTGATAATGAAATCCTCACAACCTTCTGGCCCAGACAAGGACAAACAGAATCTGCCCTGGTCTGATAAACCCTTGAAGTAGTGATGCCTGGGCGACATTGTATGGGGCATGATCATGTGACCCTCAGAGCTAATCATTGTCCTATTTTATCTGGAGATGATGGAGGCCAGGACATGGACAGGCAGGCAAGATGTAGAGTGGGCGTGGCCTGCAAGCCGCCAGATGGTTTGGAAGGCAGCAAACCAGATCAAGCTTCTGTGACTTCTTCAGAGAGGAAGAGAGGGCGAGAGGGTCCATTGCAACCTCACATGATTTTAGATCTATAGCTCCAGGCATTTTGGTGAACTGATGTCCCTGTTCGTTCCGTGCCATTCTGTAGTAAGGAAGTCATTATGGTAGCTCTGTTTCAACAACACTGACATCTGCTAGAGCTTGTCCATTAGAGGCAGTAGGCGCGTGAAAACTGCAACTTTACTTCACATTCCAGTCACATACTTCACATTATTTCGCCTTGCTTCAGATACTTCACATTTCTAAACATTATTCACATTACTTCACAAAACCCACATCTCGCGTGATAATATTCCTTTTGCTGTGGTATATATAGGAGAGCTGAGTGTGTTTAACACTGATCACTATTGGTGCAGTTGCTAAGTTCCTTTAGGTGGAACGAGTCATGTGTCCATAACAGTGTGTGCTTTTAGCATGGCCACTTTCTCTCATTAATAGGCTGTGGGCTACATTGACCCACTGAACAAAAAACCAAGCTGCGCTTCAACAGAAACAGCAAAATTGTTGCGCTGGTTCCAGTGAGCACCATGGCCTCAAAACAGCGTTGTGCAGCAACAAAATGATGCCTGCACCATCTTGCCAAGCATATATTGGGCAGGATGGAACAAGGGGACACACTAAGGGAGCTTGCCCGTGTGTTCTTACAAATACATAAGAAACAGAGTGAAAAAGCAGCGCTGTTTTGCTGCCAGACCAAAGTTGCCATTAAAAAGGAAACTTTTCTACCTTTAAAATAGTGCTGCTGACGCTATTTTCATCTGCTCTTCCTTAAACAACTGTGATTAATAAGGCCCTGACCATGGCCATTCATATCCCCATTGTGCTTCAGCAAAACCAAGCATGACCCCGGAATGACAGGCTCTGTTAAGCCAAATCTGAAAAAAAGGCCCAAGAAACTTCACTCATAGCTCTGTGCACATGTCAATTCCAGGAGACCTTTCACCTGTACAGACTGTTGTGTACAAGGAAATAACTATGGCTGAAGAACAGTGTGGGAATCTAGATAGAAAAAACGGATTTGCAAGAAAAATGCAACTTTCAGTCATCACATGGGAAATGTACTTTTGCAAAATAAAGGAAAATATCTGTTTTAAAAGGGCATGTTGTATAAGGCCCTGCCCTTATCTAGCAATGTGAAGGGGATTCTGATGTGAAAATACAATGAAGGAAATGGTTCTATTTAGCAGATTCTCTTACAATTCAGAGCCAAAATAAATACAAGTAATTCAAACTTTAGTGGCTGCTGGGGGGACAAAGGGGCCTCTCAGTAGATACTAACACCTCCGTGATAATTATTAGGTTGGGCAGAATCTAGTCTAGGCTGAACCCACTGACAATGGAATTTCCAGGACAAGGAGATGTTAAAAGAAAGTCACATGTCTTTGTGATTTCTACAGGAGGCTTCAGAGGAGATCTCCATGATGGTCCTGCCCTTCAGGGGGTAGCTTGGAAGCTATTCCCAAATATTGGGGACAAAGGACTGCCATTTCTTTCCAAAGACTAATTATGAATAAAAATGTAAAGACTTTTATCTCTGCAGCAGGACTTTGTAAAAATGTAAAGATTTCGCAGTTTAAAAGTGATTTTATGGGCTTTCTTTTCAGACACTGTAGAATTCACTAGCCCCTTGGGAATAGAAATGGCAAAGAATCAGGTATTTCAAGGAAAGTATCCATGATGCCAATGTGAATTTTCATAGTTACATCCATTATGAAGATCCACACATATGTATAAAGTTATGGAATTTTAGGCCAAACTTTTCACACTTAAAAAACGCAAAAAACTGGTATCCTGAAAACACAATAAAATCCCAAATAACAAAGGGGAAAGCTGGGGTACCTTTTGCATCATGAAATCAGACTGGCTTGCTGCCCCTAACTGCACGCCCTCTGCAATCCTGCCATCCAGCTGACCTTTAGTATCCAGTGACCAGAATTGCCATTCCGCTGTCCTTGCCATCCGGTGACCAGAACGGCCCAGCTGTTTTCTTTTGACAGGCGCGTAGCCAAGTGGTGACCAGAACCTGTTGAAGGTCCAAAAATCCCAAAACTAAAAGTGGACTGTGAGTATGATCCATAGCCCATATAAACCCATAACCTATCTTGTCTTGTCTTTGTCCTTATACCACTCTCTAAACCATCCTATCCTTAATCTGATAGCTTGTTAAAACTGTTGAATTATCTGTGCACCCTGCCCGTGACTTCCTAAAGTACTAGCGCCATCTCTTTTCCATTTTGTCTTGTGTAATCCTAAACCCTAAGTCAGATTTCGAGTGATCGGACTGGTTTCCGCCGGGGTTGGGCGCTGGAGTGACAGGGTTGAATTCGCGAATCAACCTTGGATCTTACTGTGTCCATCTTTGGTGGTCTAGTCTAAATACTCTAGTTAAAAGTAAAACTGTTCTTGTCACAAGTGATTTCCTTTCCTATTTCACAGCTTCATTTTGCTCAAAGCACACCTTTTTATATCTTGCATAAGATACATAACATGCATAACTCATCCAGTTTCATACCGCACTCCAAATCAGAGTATTTCACCCGTTTTTATTAAAAACCGTTTGGGTAATTTAAAGCGGTTATTGAAAAGAAATGCAACTTATACACATGTCATTTGGCTGCAATCTGTTCTAAAATTTCCACTCAATTTCTAATTGTATGCCTTTTGCTGAACAATTGCCTTGTGATTGCCAGTGATAGAACTACATGCTATTGTGATAAAACATATGTATATTATAATTTAACCACACATTAATTCATTATTTGCCATTTCCGATTGCTAGTTTATTTCTTTGTTAAGGGTTTAAAGTCTGCCTCTTATTCCTGATTACCTGCTGTTTCTTTGTATCCACTCAGAATTCGAGTATTTGTGGGTTGAGGAAACATTGCAGGGGGAAACCTTAACTTGGGTGCTATCTTTCCTAAATCAAAAAGTGATCTTATTCCATTGTGCTGTATATATGTTCTAGGGGAAGGTTAACCAAGTGCATTGCTCACAATTTCATTGTAATTATCACCCCATTGGTGATTGCTGCCCCATATTAAAAATGGTATTGATTGATTAATTAATATTTTATTTCTATCGCGCTCGTACACAAGTGTTTCTTGATTTCTTTTGAATTTTAAAATAAATAAAAACTGCAAATATTCACCAACCAGCCTGATTCATGGTCCATTGTGACCCGGTGTATTTGAAAAAGGGGGTGTGATACGAGTTGTGTACCATCTCAAATTGAATCTTCATAAAATAAGGAGAAAAGCATCTCAGTTGTGCGCTATATACTAGGCCAAGACCAAAGTGTGTGTCGCCTGATTGGAATCCTTAACAAACTTTGGGGCTCATCGCCAGGATTTGGGTTTTGGTTGCCACCCGTGACAGTCTAACACAGCAGACTAACCTGCAAGGTAGTGATACTTTGTGTGGTTGGAATACTGGGTTACACTGCACAAGCACCTCCCAAAACAAATACTCTAAGTTCAAGGCCTGTGTCTAAAAGTAAAACTAAATCAACCCCAAAATAGACAGAAAGCAACAGAATACAGGTTACCTGTACATAAAGAAATACATTAATAAAGAAAGGACACGTCCCAAAATGGCCACAGTAGAGATCAACATAGCTAGGGAGCACCTTCTGCACAAACTATTTGTCAGGGGGGAATGGCCAGAACAAGATGAAAAAGTCTGTCTAGAAGCAATAACACAACAGGTCACCACTATAGACATGGATACATGGCAGGACGGTGAACTATTCCACCGAGCTTTGAGTGAATTATATGTGACCCCAAAAATTAAAGAGGAGCAAATCAAAATTGTTAGAATGGCAGCCTACATTTATCTCCCCATGGGAGTTATGCGGCAAAAGCATGAGGAAAATGAAACTCTAGTGCAGAATCAATCTGAAATATTAAATCAAGTCCAGACAGAACAACAAGTAGCAGAAATAAATAATTACAAAAGAGCCAAGATTTGGAGGTAGAATCTGGAAATTACATCATAAAATTAAAAGAGGACTTGGCTCTCCAACAGCGGAATAATGTAGACATAGAGACCCAACTAGAAGCATAAAAATAGACAGGGTAATTCATAGAATTTCGCAGAAAAGTGACGCAAGCGGCTGGCGCAGAGTGTCCGCGTGCGATTGTCTGCGCCAGGCGTGTGCGCCAAAACCGATTTCCGCGCACAGCGTATTCATGGATTTTAGGCTCCCAAACCAGCCGTGGCGCAGAGTATCGCAGCGACCCTGCAGCAGCGCCAGTAACGCCCCCAAGAACGCCCTCGCGCAAGGAAAAGCCATCAAAATCGCTAAATCATCGCAAAGGGCTGCGCTAACCCTGGACCAGTTTACAGGGCTGCCAAACAAGGAACGCAAAGCGGGTAACGTACATATCAGGGGTACGCGGGAAGTTTTACATGCGATTAGCCAGGGTACGTGTATGACAGGGGTACGCGTGAAGTTTTACACGCGATTAGCCAGGCTACGTGTATTACAGGGGTGCGCGGGAATAATCACACGCGATTTGGCTGGGTACGTGTATTACAGGGGTGCGCGGGAATTATCACACGCGATTTGGCTGGGTACGTGTATTACAGGGGTGCGCGGGAATAATCACACGCGATTAGGCTGGGTGGGTCCTCACAGGTGTTCCCTGTACACCCTCCACGGCCCCTGCAGGCAGCCCACAAAACAGGGGACTACCCTGCACACCTGCTCATGTCTCCCACCCCCCACACCCCCCCAGCAGTGTGGGGCACCCTCCACCAGGGCCCCAACCATGTCTCCCACCACCCCCACCCCCCAGCCACCATGGGCAGCCCCCACCAGGCCCCCACTCATGTCCCCTATCACCCCCACCCCCCAGCAGTGCAGGGGAAGCCTCCACCAGGCCCCCACTCATGTCTCCTACCCACCCCCACCACCCACAACCACCATGGGCAGCCCCCACCAGGCTCCCACCCATGTCCCCTATCACCCCCACCCCCCAGCAGTGCAGGGGCAACCTCCACCAGGCCCCCACCCATGTCTCCCACCACCCCCACCCCCAAGCCACCATGGGCAGCCTCCACCAGGCCCCCACTCATGTCTACCACCCACCCCCAGCCACCATGGGCAGCGCCCACCAGGCCCCCACTCATGTCTCCCACCCACCTCCACCCCCCAGCCACCATGGGCAGCCTCCACCAGGCCCCCACTCATGTCTCCCTCCACCCCCAGCCACCATGGGCAGCCTCCACCAGGCCCCCACTCATGTCTCCCATCACCCCCACCCCCCAGCCACCATGGGCAGCCTCCACCAGGCCCCCACTCATGTCTCCGATCCACCCCCACCCCCCAGCCACCATGGGCAGCCTCCACCAGGCCCCCACCCATGTCTCCCACCACCCCCACCCCCCAGCCACCATGGGCAGCCCCCAACAGGCCCCCACTCATGTCCCCTATCACCTCCACCCCCCAGCAGTGCAGGGGCAGCCTCCACAAGGCCCCCACTCATGTCTCCCACCACCCCCACCCCCCAGCCACCATGGGCAGCCTCCACCAGGCCCCCACTCATGTCTCCCACCCACCCCCACACCCCAGCAGTGCAGGGGCAGCCCCCACCAGGCCCCCACTCATGTCCCCTATCACCCCCACCCCCCAGCCACCATGGGCAGCCCCCACCAGGCCCCCACTCATGTCTCCCACCCACCCCCCCCAGCCACCATGGGCAGCCCCCACCAGGCCCCCACTCATGTCCCCTATCACCCCCACCCCCCAGCAGTGCAGGGGCAGCCTCCACCAGGCCCCCACTCATGTCTCCCACCACCCCCACCCCCCAGCCACCATGGGCAGCCCCCACCAGGCTCCCACCCATGTCCCCTATCACCCTCACCCCCCAGCAGTGCAGGGGCAGCCTCCACCAGGCCCCCACTCATGTCTCCCACCACCCCCCAGCCACTATGGGCAGCCTCCACCAGGCCCCCACTCATGTCCCCTATCACCCCCACCCCCCAGCCACCATGGGCAGCCCCCACCAGGCCCCCACTCATGTCCCCTATCACCCCCACCCCCCAGCAGTGCAGGGGCAGCCGCCACCAGGCCCCCACTCATGTCTCCCACCACCCCCACCCCCCAGCCACCATGGGCAGCCCCCACCAGGCTCCCACCCATGTCCCCTATCACCCCCACCCCCCAGCAGTGCAGGGGCAGCCTCCACCAGGCCCCCACTCATGTCTCCCACCACCCCCACCCCCCAGCCACCATGGGCAGCCTCCACCAGGCCCCCACTCATGTCCCCTATCACCCCCAGCCACCATGGGCAGCCCCCACCAGGCTCCCACCCATGTTGTCCCCTATCACCCCACCCCCCAGCAGTGCAGGGGCAGCCTCCACCAGGCCCCCATTCATGTCTCCCACCACCCCCACCCCCCCAGCAGTGCAGGAGCAGCCTCCACCAGGCCCCCACTCATGTCTCCCACCACCCCACCCCCCAGCCACCATGGGCGGCCTCCACCAGCCCCCCACTCATGTCTCCCACCCACCCCCACCCCCCAGCCACCATGTGCAGCCCCCACCAAGCTCCCACCCATGTCCCCTATCACCCACACCCCCCAGAAGTGCAGGGGCAGCTTCCACCAGGCCCCCACTCATGTCTCCCACCACCCCACCCCCCAGCAACCATGGGCAGCCTCCACCAGGCCCTCACTCATGTCCCCTATCACCCCCACCCCCCAGCCACCATGGGCAGCCCCCACCAGGCTCCCACCCATGTCCCCTATCACCCCCACCCCCCAGGCAGTGCAGGGGCAGCCTCCACCAGGCCCCCACTCATGTCTCCCACCACCCCCACCCCCCCAGCAGTGTGGGGCACCCTCCACCAGGCCCCAACCCATGTCTCCCACCACCCCCACCCCCCAGCCACCATGGGCAGCCCCCACCAGGCCCCCGCTCATGTCCCCTATAACCCCCACCCCCCAGCAGTGCAGGAGCAGCCTCCACCAGGCCCCCACTCATGTCTCCCACCACCCCACCCCCCAGCCACCATGGGCAGCCTCCACCAGCCCCCCACTCATGTCTCCCACCCACCCCCACCCCCCAGCCACCATGTGCAGCCCCCACCAAGCTCCCACCCATGTCCCCTATCACCCCCACCCCCAGCAGTGGAGGGGCAGACTCCACCAGGCCCCCACTCATGTCTCCCACCACCCCCACCCCCCAGCCACCATGGACAGCCTCCACCAGGCCCCCACTCATGTCTCCCACCACCCCCACCCCCCAGCCATTATGGGCAGCCTCCACCAGGCCCCCACTCATGTCTCCCACCCACCCCCACCCCCCAGCAGTGCAGGGGCAGCCCCCACCAGGCCCCCACTCATGTCCCCTATCACCCCCACCGCCCAGCCACCATGGGCAGCCCCCACCAGGCCCCCACTCATGTCTCCCACCCACCCCCCCAGCCACCATGGGCAGCCCCCACCAGGCCCCCACTCATGTCCCCTATCACCCCCACCCCCCAGCAGTGCAGGGGCAGCCTCCACCAGACCCCCACTCATGTCTCCCACCACCCCCACCCCCAGCCACCATGGGCAGCCCCCACCAGGCCCCCACTCATGTCCCCTATCACCCCCACCCCCCAGCAGTGCAGGGGCAGCCTCCACCAGGCCCCCACTCATGTCTCCCACCACCCCCACCCCCCAGCCACCATGGGCAGCCCCCACCAGGCTCCCACCCATGTCCCCTATCACCCCCACCCCCCAGCAGTGCAGGGGCAGCCTCCACCAGGCCCCCACTCATGTCTCCCACCACCCCCACCCCCCAGCCACCATGGGCAGCCTCCACCAGGCCCCCACTCATGTCCCCTATCACCCCCACCCCCCAGCCACCAATGTGCAGCCCCCACCAGGCCCCCACTCATGTCCCCTATCACCCCCACCCCCCAGCAGTGCAGGGGCAGCCCCAACCAGGCCCCCACTCATGTCCCCTATCACCCCCACCCCCCAGCAGTGCAGGGGCAGCCTCCACCAGGCCCCCACTCATGTCTCCCACCACCCCCACCCACCAGCCACCATGGGCAGCCCCCACCAGGCCCCCACTCATGTCCCCTATCACCCCCACCCCCCAGCCACAATGGGCAGCCCCCACCAGGCCCCCACTCATGTCTCCCACCCACCCCTCCCAGCCACCATGGGCAGCCCCCACCAGGCCCCCACTCATGTCCCCTATCACCCGAACCCCCCAAGCAGTGCAGGGGCAGCCTCCACCAGGCCCCCACTCATGTCCCCTATCACCCCCACCCCCCAGCCACCATGGGCAGCCTCCACCAGGCCCCACTCATGTCTCCCACCATCCCCACCCAACAGCCACCATGGGCAGCCCCCACCAGGCCCCCACTCATGTCTCCCACCACCCCCACCCACCAGCCACCATGGGCAGCCTCCACCAGGCCCCAACTCATGTCCCCTATCACCCCCACCCCCCAGCCACCATGGGCAGCCTCCACCAGGCCCCACTCATGTCTCCCACCATCCCCACCCAACAGCCACCATGGGCAGCCCCCACCAGGCCCCCACTCATGTCCCCTATCACCCCCACCCCCTAGCCACCATGGGCAGCCCCCACCAGGCCCCCACTCATGTCTCCCACCCACCCCCCCAGCCACCATGGGCAGCCCCCACCAGGCCCCCACTCATGTCCCCTATCACCCCCACCCCCCAGCAGTGCAGGGGCAGCCTCCACCAGGCCCCCACTCATGTCTCCCACCACCCCCACCCCCCAGCCACCATGGGCAGCCTCCACCAGGCCCCCACTCATGTCTCCCACCACCCCCACCCACCAGCCACCATGGGCAGCCTCCACCAGGCCCCCACTCATGTCTCCCACCACCCCCACCCCCCAGCAGTGCAGGGGCAGCCTCCACCAGGCCCCCACTCATGTCTCCCACCACCCCCACCCACCAGCCACCATGGGCAGCCCCCACCAGGCCCCCACCCATGTCCCCTATCACCCCCACCCCCCAGCCACCATGGGCAGCTCCCACCAGGCCTCCACTCATGTCTCCCACCCACCCCCCCAGCCACCATGGGCAGCCTCCACCAGGCCCCCACTCATGTCTCCCACCACCCCAACCCCCCAGCAGTGCAGGGGCAGCCTCCACTAGGCCCCCACTCATGACCCCCTGCCCACAGGCCCTGACAATCCTCAAGCATGGGCCTCATGGCCAGCCACCACAGCCCATAGACACAACCAAGTATTACATGCGCCCATGATTGTTAGGGAGAATTCTCTGTTTAGGCTGAATTTCCTAACCTAGTGAGTCCCCCAGCAGCTTTGCTGGATTTCTGGAGTTTGTTTTTTCCATCCTGCCAAGAGTGAGACTCTTTTCTCCCACTCTTGGACATGTATGTGTGTGTAATTCCTTTGAAATGTCAATGTGTTCGATGGGCTATGGGGTCTTTTACTCCATAGGGTCTCATATGTTTTTCTATGTGTGTTACACCGCACCCTACGTGCCGTAACACTGGGGCGTCCTAGCGGACCCCCACCATAGACTCCATACCTGGGGACTGACTACTGTCTCCCCGGGCATGTAAAGTCACCATTGGCTTTACTAGACCTAAATTTACTAACAGGACTAGTACAAACCATCTTATTGTGGACGTACTAGTAGGGGTAATTCGATTACTCCTAGACCTGTTACTCGAGGGGGCACTGTCCCGTCCCCCCTCGTCGAGTTTTGGCTGGTGGCAGTGGAAACTACTTGTTATGTTCGACCCCGAGCATAACCCTATGGGATTCGTCCCATTGTTGGAGATTACTACTTTTTATCGTTAATCTCTAACGTACCACCGATCTACTTATCGTAAATAAGTTTATCGGATGGTATTTTCTGCCAGAACTCGGTTTGTAAAATGGCGTCTGTGTTCGTCTCTGTGACTCCTAAACCAAAGGTTGAGCCCTTTGTTCCACTTTTGGCGGGCCTCTGTACAGAGACCCTCCAAGGTGGTGCCATTCTGTCTGGGTTACCTCAGGGGTGTGGGAGGGGGTTTAGGCACCCTGGACCGAGTTGCCTTGCCAACTCAGGTCGCACTTGGAGTGATTGGCCCAAGTGGTGAAGCGTTCCCGCTCACCACTTAGCATATGTTGATTGACAGCTAGGCTGAATGAATGGGGGTTTTCTGCATAAAAGCAGGGCTTTTGGGACTGGATCTTCAGAAGTCGCCACAGGACCTAAGAATCCGACGAGGGTAACGCTCAGCCGACCTGCACGACGACACCTCCGGTGGAGCCCTGCGGAACCGACTCACCACTTCCCGACTACAGAGGAGATCTCCCTGCCGGAGAGTCTCTTCCCCTGACTGGTGGGAACAACCAGTCCCCTTTGCTTTTTATTCGCCTCAGGACGCAGTGGTTGAATTGCCCGTGCAGAGCACCTCGGCAACCGGATAGCCACTACCCCTGAACCGCGACCAAAAGGTGGTGCCTTGTGACGGATCACTCCGCGGCTGGTCTCTTCCCTGGTGGTGCACCGGACTTCATTTTCTTCGACGACGAGATCATCTCTGCTCTTGGCAAAGACCCGACGTGCATCCACCACCAGGAACAACTGCCCCCGCCGGAGCTGCCCTCCACAACAAGGTACTGTGTCCGCCTGGCTTCCCTTTCGATCGGTTCGAGTGAGGTGTCTTAATCCTCTCCGTTCCGTGGGGTCGCCTCCAAGCTTTCCTCATTCTTTGTTCTGAACTGGTTCAACCTGCCGATAACAATTTGTAACACAGACTTGAATGCATCTCCACTAGAGACTTTTTGGGACATCGCGCCTTGCCTCTCTCCGAGTGGGCCTGGCCTCTGAACTTTATGATCTATTGTAATACTTGCCTTCCTGCCTTGCATTTTATCCGCGTAGGATTGAACTGTGTTGATTTCATAACCTGTCTATCTTTTTCTCTCCCTTCCTAACTAATATTCGAGTGTCATCTAGGTTGAGGTATACACCTCTGTCTGAAAATAAGTGGTACCAGTAGAACCTAGAGTTGTCGATATTTTGCTAGGGGGATTGATCGTTTTCTACTTCGTAGAGTAATTGTGTTTGGGATTGTTTGCCGTGATTTGCTTTAGTGTTTTCCATAGATGTTGTGTTTTAAATAAATACCTTGATATCTTTACACTAAGCCTCGTTGCGTGTTTGCTTGTCTTGCTGTGAAGAATTGCCCTATTTTGTATACTCCACATACTGCTCAACTTTTCTTGAGAGAAGTCTGACTGCTCAGCCACAGCTATCAAGTGAATCTGTGTGGTGCAGGCTGCTACCAAGTGGGTTCACCGCCAACGCCTGTAGTCCTAAATCTTTTGCAGTGGTCCCAGAGGGAACTGCACAGGTTTCCGCCTAACACTGGTGTACAGCGGTGGGATTTGTATCAAGTATACAGTTTAGAGTGCTTTTCAACACTGTAGGATAACTAACCACAAAACTTTGCACAAAAAGCAACTTTCAAAAACATGTCTACGATGGAAATTTACAGTCAAGAGTCTTTGTCAGGTGAAAATACTGAGAGTCTGCGAGCTCTCTGTAGGCAAGCGAATCTTTCTGTAAGAGGCAAGAAGTTAGAATTAATTGAGAGATTGCTGGCGAACCAAAGTCTGGGTACGGGTTCAGAGGAACCAATCACCACAGCGAATGTAGACGACAGTAATGGTGTTGATCTGAATCGTAATTCTGATGATAGCGATGAAGAGGCTGACGAGGACGGAAAGGCTAACGAAACGGTCTCCCCCGCTCCTCTACCTGCCTTACCAGCTGTGCCTACGGGGCCTATACCAGGTCCCACAAGTAACCCTGCTTATTTTGAACTTGAAAAAATGAAGCTCGAACTAGAATACAAACGGTTCTTGGCTCAATTTGAACGAAACCAAGAACTCGAGTTCAGACGGATGAATGCCCAGACTGAGCAGAAGCAAGCTGAGTTAAGACTCAGAGAAATAGAACGTAATCATGAATTAGAGATGAAAAAGTTGTCTATGGAAAATGCTTTTATCTCCTCTGGTTCCTCTAGGAGCTCCAGTCCCAAAAGACCCCGGATGCCTAAGGAATTAGTGGGTATGTATGAACCGAGATTGGATGTGTTGGATTGGCTGAAACTGTTTGAATACAATCATGGGCTCCAGGACATCACCGGGAATGCTTTGCTTCCCTGGTTGTTCTCTAGGCTCCCTCCTGTTGTGACTGATGTGGTAATGGAGTTGGGGGAGGCGGATAAGACGGATTACGAAAGTGTGAAACTAGCTTTGATAGCTAGATTCGGGAAGACCCCTTCCCAGTATCTTAAGAGGTTTAGAACCCTCAAAAAGCATGATGGTACCCCTTGGGCTACCTGGGTGAGTGAAGGGTTGAAAAACTTAGAGGGATGGATTAAGGGTTACAAAGTGAACACTTATGAGGGTATGAGAAATCTTTTTATGTTGGAGTCTATTTATGATGCCTGTTCTCCTGAGCTCAGACAGCACTTGGCTGATTCGAAGGAATTGGATTCCAGGGCACTAGCTAAGGCTGCTGACTTGTGGGTTGCCAACAGGGCTACTCATAAGGATTCTGGGGCAACTCAGAAAAAGGCTGAGGGAAAACAGCCTAAAAAAGACTCAAAAGAGAATTCGAATAACTCACCTTCCAAAGGGGGCCCCAAAAAAAACCAGAAGGGTAAGCCACCGGGAAAACCACAGCAGAATAGTGTGTCTTCTGGTGCCAAACCGGAAGGAGGTGTCAGGAATCGAGGGTGGAAGCTGTGGGATCGATGGACGCTCTAGTCCTCACCCATCATGGCTGCCTCCACTATAAATCTAGGCCCCGCCTCCAGCTCGGCGCGTTGTATCTGTGTATTGCTTACACTTCTACCTGCGCTCAGAGTTGCTCGTAACTTTCTTTCCGAGTTTTCCTTCTCGCTCTCGTTTTCGGCGTGAGCTTGTGTTTTCTCCTTCTGTCCGCTCTGTGTTTTTGTCTATGTGGTTTTCATAACCGACTATCTGAGTTCTGCCTTTCTCTGCTCGCGATCCCTTTCGCGCTCCGCTCCTTGCTTACCTCTTTTGTTTTCTGTTTACTTTTTCTCCGCTTGCGAAACCCTTCACACCCTTCACACTCTGCTCCTCGCTCTGCCTTCCTGATACCTTTTTCTCCGCTCGCGATCCCTTTCGCGCTCCGCTCCTTGCTTACCTCTCTGTTTACTTTTTCTCCGCTTGCGAAACCCTTCGCACTCTGCTCCTCGCTCGGCCTTCCTGATACCTTTTTCTCCGCTCGCGATCCCTTTCGCACTCCGCTCCTTGCTTACCTTTCTGTTCACTTTTTCCCCGCTTGCGAAACCCTTCGCACTCTGCTCCTCGCTCTGCCTTCCTGAAACCTTTCTTTGCTCGCGATCCCTTTCGCGTTCCGCTCCTCTCTTAGCCTTCCAGTTAACCAGTTCTCTGCCAGCGAAACCTTTCGCACTCTACTTCTCGTTGATACCTTCCTGTGCCTCATACCGCTTGCGGCTCCTATCAGTTTCTGTGTCTGAGGCATCTGGCACTCCAGACATTCTACAGTGTCCTGACTTTGGAGAAAGCCTTCGCTTTTCGTTCCATCATTCCTGAATCTTCATCATTTCAGCCTGGGAGTACCTGCCTTATACCTTGCCCTAGGAACCACTCCTTACCTTGCCTGCAGATCTTCATTCAAGGGTTTTTTCTGCCGTTCCGGCTTTTTCCCTTGGGCACCGAGGCTGGCCCACTGGGAGCCCCCTACGGCAGGTTTCCACTACTGCCAAGGTGGCCTCCGGAGGGGCCAGACCTTACTTGCACGATAAGAAGGTTAGAACACCTAAGGATCTTATCTCTACCAAGAAGAAGGAACGTCCCCGAATCCGGACTACGGTAAAGGACTCAGTATCAGAAGATTCAGGTGAGGAGAAGGGGGAGATTGAGCCGAAGTCTGACAGGAGGTCAGAACAAGCCACCATTCCAGAAAGCATTCGGTAAACGCTTTGTTTGTGGCTCGACTGACCACGTGAAAGGAGATCCCAGATGTAAGGGTAAACCTTCAGGGGTCCAGCTTGTCTCCTTAGCCTTCGCTCTAGAGGAGGAAGTCCAAATGGCAAGTGGAAACTTTCTACTGCTAGCTGACGAACCCATTGGAGTCTCAGCCAGCGTTTCTTTAGTATCTCTGGGGTTGTGGGAACAACAGAATTTAGATGTCTATAATTCGATCCCCGATAATACTAAAGAGTATTATAAGGACAGTGTCCAGGTGAATGGTCAGGAGACTCCTGCCATTAGGGACACTGGGGCCAGCATAACTGTGGTGGATAAATCGTTTTTTCAGGCTGAGGATGTTGCTAAAGCACCCAAACGCCTCACCAAGTTAGCTGGAGGGCCTGTGCAGATGCTTCCCCAATTACCAGTTCTCATCCAGTGTAACGACATGACTGTGAAGATACCTGTCAGCATACAGAGTGAGGTACCAGGACGCGTACTGTTGGGTAACGATTTGAAAACTCCCGGAGTTGTATCGCATACTCCCAGACCTCCTAGTAAACGGTTACAGGAGCTAACCAGACCCGCAAGAGAGAGGACCATGCGCGGTACTCTCCAGGAGATGATGAAGAAAGAAATCACTCCTGCTCCACTGGAATTGTCGGCCGCTGTCTCCAAGAAATCAGAAGCGAAGGGGAAACCTAAGACTTCTATCCCGAAACCAGCCGCCAGCATTCCAGTGCAGCCGACACGGACTTCCCCGCGGTTGTCCAACGTCACACCCATAACTCCACCTCCAGCCGAGGCTGAGAGGGAGGTACAACCCTGCGTGGTAGAATTAGACTCTGAGGAAGAGCTAATGGAAGGCCAGGAACTCATTGGAGATCTGGATCCTGTTGACCATCCTGAGCGCAGTCTTTACTGGCAGAAGGTGGACCCAGCAGGGCAGACTTCAGTAAGGGACAGAGAGAATGTCCAACTCTGGAAGGTCTTCGCCACCAGGCAGAAGCTCAGGCTGAAGGGCAAGAGCCTGGGAAATACAGGTTGCACTGGGAAGATGGCCTCTTCTACAGTGAACCGACCGAGTCTGCACCTGGAGACTACAAACGACTTGTAGTACCCCAAGAGAACAGACCACAGTTCTTGCAGTTAGCCCACGAGATTCCTTTGGCTGGTCACTTGAGTTTCAAGAAGACTAAGGAAAGGCCCTCTCTCTATTTCTATTGGCCAAAGATGGGGGCCGAAGTAGAAAAACACTGCTAAGAGCTGCCACACCTGCCAGACCTCTGGTAAGGTTGGCTCCAAGAATGTGGCACCTTTAGTGCCTCTCCCAGTCATGGGAGTCCCATTTGAGAGAGTAGGGATTGACATCGTTGGTCCCCTTGATCCTCCAACCTCCTCAGGCAACAGGTTTATACTTGTTGTAGTAGACCATGCTACTAGGTATCCTGAGGCAATTCCTATGAGGACTGTTACGGCTCCGGCTGTGGCTAAGGCCCTCCTTGGTATTTTTACCAGGGTCGGGTTTCCTAAGGAAGTAATCTCTGACAGGGGGTCAAACTTTATGTCCCACTACATGAAAGCCATGTGGAAAACCTGCGGAGTAACTTACAAGTTCTCAACGGCTTACCACCCACAAACCAATGGGTTGGTAGAACGGTTCAACCGAACCATGAAGAGCATGATAGGTGCTTTAGAGGAACCCCTTAAGCATAAGTGGGACCTTCTACTGCCATGCCTTCTCTTTGCTATAGAGAAGTCCCTCAGGAGGGAGTAGGTTACTCTCCCTTCGAACTACTCTATGGTGATCCCGTCAGAGGTCCATTGGCCCTGATTAAGGAGGGGTTGGAGAGTGCTCCTTCCCCCAAGCCAGTCAGAGTGACTGACTACGTGATAGGTCTCCGGAGGAGAATGTCGCACATGATGACGGAAGCAAGCGATAACTTGAAAGCTGGACAAGCATTGGTCGAGCACTGGCACGATCAAAAGGCTAACATGGTTGAGTTCGCTCAAGACCAGCTCATTCTCGTTATGATCCCAACAAGGCAGAGGGCCTTGCAAGATAAGTGGATGGGACCCTACCGAGTAGTGGGTAAACTCGGAGAGGTTAACTATCTGGTGGACTTGGGCAATCCCAAGGAGGCTCCGACGGTCTTTCACACCAACCGACTTAAAGCGTATGTCTCACGACCTGATGTAGGAGCGTTGCTTCTAGCATCATCCGAGGAAGAAGAAGAGAGTGAAGCTCTTCCGGATCTCCTCAGAGGCTTACCTTTAGATGAAAACATTGAAGGAGTGAATCTCTCCTCCAATCTGACACCCGAGCAACAAGAAGAGTGCAAATCTATGTTGAATCAGTTTGCCTCTCTGTTCTCGCTTTCACCAGGCGTGACCCCTTGGGGCCGGCAAGATATACTCACTGGTGACTGTCTGCCTGTCAAGAGTAGAGGATACCGCATGTCAGAAAACGTACAAACCCACATCAAAGGTGAGGTCAGCAAGATGCTGGATCTCGGGGTAATAGAGCCCTCTACTAGTCCATGGTCTAGCCCAGTTGTGTTAGTACCAAAGGCCGGATCTAAAGAACTTAGATTCTGCGTGGATTATCAAGCTCTTAATGCAGTCACCAAGACGGATGCCCACCCTTTGCCAAGAACAGATGAGTTGGTGGATAAACTGGGCGCCGCCAAGTTCCTCAGCACATTTGACTTGACGTCAGGCTATTGGCAAATAGCCCTGACAGACCATGCCAAGGAGAAAACTGCATTTTCTACCCCCGTTGGCTTATACCAGTTTAAGGTAATGCCTTTCGGATTGAAGAATGCACCTGCTACGTTTCAACGGATGGTAAACCAGGTTCTGAATGGGATGGAGGACTTCTGCATGGCATACTTGGATGACATCGCAGTGTTCAGCAATTCCTGGGAAGAACATGTAACCCACCTGAGAGATGTTTTGCAGGCTCTTGGACGAGCCAATCTGACCATAAAGGCGGGTAAGGTAGTCTATCTTGTGCATGAGGTAGGCGGTGGAGAAATAAGGCCTTTGCTCAGTAAGATTGAAGCTGTGCAACATTGGACGACACCGACTACTCAAACCCAGGTGAAAGCCTTCCTAGGCCTCACTGGGTATTACAGGAATTTCATAGAGAACTATGGGACCATAGCTTCTCCACTGAATGTCATCTCCTCGCCCAAATTTCCTAAAAAGGTTAAATGGAACGAGGAGTGCCATCAGGCTTTTGAAAACCTGAAAAAGGCTCTTTGCCAAGCCCCAGTACTCAGAGCTCCTGATTACCTCCAACACTTCATTGTGCAGACAGATGCTTCCAATGTAGGGATAGGTGCCGTACTCAGTCAACTGGATGGGAAAGGTAGGGAGCACCCCGTTTGCTTCATCAGCCGCAAGCTGAAGGATCCTGAAACAAGGTGGGCAACAATCGAAAGAGAGTGCTTTGCTATCGTGTGGGCTCTGAAGAAGTTTAGGCCGTACTTGTATGGTTCTACTTTTCTCATTCAGACTGACCACCAACCCTTGAGATGGCTAATGCAAATGAAAGGGGAAAACCCAAAACTATTGAGATGGTCGATCTGCCTGCAAGGGTTTGATTTCACCATTGAGCACAGGTCAGGATGTCACCACCAAAATGATGATGGTCTCTCTAGGATGTATGTCATCGACTAGAGGTATGAGATTCATCCAGGAGTGGATTAAATCCTCCTGTCCCTTAGTCTGGGGGGGGCGAGTGTTAGGGAGAATTCTCTGTTTAGGCTGAATTTCCTAACCTAGTGAGTCCCCCAGCAGCTTTGCTGGATTTCTGGAGTTTGTTTTTTCCATCCTGCCAAGAGTGAGACTCTTTTCTCCCACTCTTGGACATGTATGTGTGTGTAATTCCTTTGAAATGTCAATGTGTTTGATGGGCTATGGGGTCTTTTACTCCATAGGGTCTCATAAGTTTTTCTATGTGTGTTACACCGCACCCTACGTGCCGTAACACTGGGGCATCCTAGCGGACCTCCACCATAGACTCCATACCCGGGGACTGACTACTGTCTCCCCGGGCATGTAAAGTCACCATTGGCTTTACTAGACCTAAATTTACTAACAGGACTAGTACAAACCATCTTATTGTGGACTTACTAGTAGGGGTAATTCGATTACTCCTAGACCTGTTACTCGAGGGGGCACTGTCCCGTCCCCCCTCGTCGAGTTTTGGCTGGTGGCAGTGGAAACTACTTGTTATGTTCGACCCCGAGCATAACCCTATGGGATTCGTCCCATTGTTGGAGATAACTACTTTTTATCGTTAATCTCTAACGTACCACCAATCTACTTATCGTAAATAAGTTTATCGGATGGTATTTTCTGCCAGAACTCGGTTTGTAAAATGGCGTCTGTGTTCGTCTCTGTGACTCCTAAACCAAAGGTTGAGCCCTTTGTTCCACTTTTGGCGGGCCTCTGTACAGAGACCCTCCAAGGTGGTGCCATTCTGTCTGGGTTACCTCAGAGGTGTGGGAGGGGGTTTAGGCATCCTGGACCGAGTTGCCTTGCCAACTCAGGTCGCACTCTGGAGTGATTGGCCCAAGTGGTGAAGCGTTCCCGCTCACCACTTAGCATGTGTTGATTGACAGCTAGGCTGAATGAATGGGGGTTTTCTGCATAAAAGCAGGGCTTTTGGGACTGGATCTTCAGAAGTCGCCACAGGACCTAAGAATCCGACGAGGGTAAAGCTGAGCCGACCTGCATGACGACACCTCCGGTGGAGCCCTGCGGAACCGACTCACCACTTCCCGACGACAGAGGAGATCTCCCTGCCGGAGAGTCTCTTCCCCTGACTGGTGGGAACAACCAGTCCCCTTTGCTTTTTATTCGCCTCAGGACGCAGTGGTCGAATTGCCCGTGCAGAGCACCTCGGCAACCGGATAGCCACTACCCCTGAACCGCGACCAAAAGGTGGTGCCTTGTGACGGAGCACTCCGCGGCTGGTCTCTTCCCTGGTGGTGCACCGGACTTAATTTTCTTCGACGACGAGATCATCTCTGCTCTTGGCAAAGACCCGACGTGCATCCACCACCAGGAACAACTACCCCCGCCGGAGCTGCCCTCCACAACAAGGTACCGTGTCCGCCTGGTTTCCCTTTCGATCGGTTCGAGTGAGGTGTCTTAATCCTCTCTGTTCCGTGGGGTCGCCTCCAAGCTTTTCTCATTCTTTGTTCTGAACTGGTTCAACCTGCCGATAACAATTTGCTACACAGACTTGAATGCATCTCCACTAGAGACTTTTTGGGACATCGCGCCTTGCCTCTCTCCGAGTGGGCCTGGCCTCTGAACTTTATGATCTATTGTAATACTTGCCTTCCTGCCTTGCATTTTATCTGCGTAGGATTGAACTGTGTTGATTTCATAACCTGCCTATCTTTTTCTCTCCCTTCCTGACTAATATTCGAGTGTCATCTAGGTTGAGGTATACACCTCTGTCTGAAAATAAGTGGTACCAGTAGAACCTAGAGTTGTCGATATTTTGCTAGGGGGATTGATCGTTTTCTACTTCGTAGAGTAATTGTGTTTGGGATTGTTTGCCGTGATTTGCTTTAGTGTTTTCCATAGATGTTGTGTTATAAATAAATACCTTGATATCTTTACACTAAGCCTTGTTGCGTGTTTGCTTGTCTTGCTGTGAAGAATTGCCCTATTTTTTATACTCCACACACTGCTCAACTTTTCTTGAGAGAAGTCTGACTGCTCAGCCACAGCTACCAAGTGAATCTGTGTGGTGCAGGCTGCTACCAAGTGGGTTCACCGCCAACGCCTGTAGTCCTAAATCTTTTGCAGTGGTCCCAGAGGGAACTGCACAGGTTTCCGCCTAACAATGATACTACTCCAATGGAAACAATGTAAATCAACACATGTGTCACACACACACACATTGGTTGCAAGAGAACCTGAAAACCCATATCATGACATGCATGAAAACAATGAGATGAAACCACACATCGAAGAATTAAAAAATCCAAATAATGTATTAATAACAACAGTAATGGCAAACAAAATTAAACAAAATACACAAGTAAAAAAAAAAAAAATAAGCTGGCTGTCCCTTTTCAAATAAAAATCAATAAATGATAATCCAAAAAAATGTCTTTCAAAGTTCAACTCCATAAAAAGGAAATGAAGGGAAAAAAGAAATAGAAAACCATTGCTCCATGGGAAAAAATATTCATAGTAAAAAAAAATTCCAAATCCAAAGTCCAACTATGTACAAAGTATTCAGGGTCCATCATCCCAACAGAAGAAATGAAACCTACAAAAAAACCTATCCAATATGGGACTATATACAAAAGGTGGAGCAGTGTCTGTCGACTCCGAATAAAAATAAACTATAAAGGAAACCTATCACTAAATAACTATATACAATGCTGGCGGGCCAGTCCAGCGGCTCACTTAGTGGTGTTCCGGTCCAGGGCATCATCGAACTCCTCGTCTATGTCCCGGAGGTGGTCCTGTTCCATGGCCCCGAGGGTCCACAGGGACGCCAACATGTTCACCTCCAACTCCCTGCGGATTGCCTCGAGGCACTCGGCCCGCCTCAGGGCCCTCAGCATGGAGTTCTCCGCCCTGACCATCGTGAGCCGCGCCTCTTCCGCCCGCCGCCACTTCGCATCTATGGCGTGGCCCAACCGCTGCCACATGGAAGACACTTCCCGTCCAGGGTCCTCCTGCCCTCCGGCCGATACCTGCCCCTCGGATGTTGAAGGCCCCGAGCTATCGTGGCTCCCACCTACAGCCTCCTGCTGCTGCAGCTGCTGCTGTCCATGTGCCCTGTCCGATGGTGCCTGCAGATCCTCCTCCAGCTGGGGTGCAGTCGTTGATATGGCCACCCCTGCTGGACGTCCGACTCCCGACTGTGGCAGGGATCTGTTGTCCACCAGCCTGGCCGCACGGTCGGAGGCAGCCCCACAGGGCACCCAGGTGACACATGGGTGGGAAGATGGCATGGAGGACGACTGGGGCATAGGGGGTTCCGTGGAGGAGGGGGTCGGAACAAGGTCCAGGAAACGGAGGAATCCAGCCCTGGTGAGCTGTCCCAGTGGGTCAATGCAGTCAACGAGCCATGCGAGAAGACGTGCAGACTCATCATGAAAAGACTGCAGGCCAGCTCGCATGGCCCGTTGACACAACGCCACCCCACCCTGGACAGGCTCAACCTGGTGCAGGATAGCCACATCTGCAGGGAGAGGAAGGCCAGGTGTTGTAAGCCAATCCCCTCCCTGAGAACGGGTCTGGAGGTAGGCATCCCCGCTGGTGCAAGATGATGCAGTGACAGGAGCAGGGACAGGATTGCACACAGGCACCTCCGCGGCGGCCTGTGCTGCCTCTTGTCCCAGATCCTGCACTGCACCACTAGCACCAGTGGAATCCCTACCTCCAGACCCCGCCTCTGTCGCTTGCATGGCCTCCTCCTCCTCCAAACCCCCCACCAACCCGGATGACTCCGTGCCATCTTCCTCCATTGGGCCCGGTGGGGTCCCAGCTGCCCCTTCTGCTGCCGAGGAGTGTACACCTCCGCCAACTGTCGCAGTGTTCCGATCGACATCCATGTCACACCTGACAATCATTCCTCCACATCCTGTGCCATGCAAGCCCACACACACAAGCACCATCCATGTGTCACACATGAGACCCCTCGCATGTGTCACCCTCACGACCCTGTACACCCCCCCCTACTTGCACACATAAAAATACATGTTCAACCTGCACACTCCTGGCACACCACACGCACAGCTTACAATCAGTATGCATGTACACTTAACGCTCGACTCCAGACGGGTCTGCCTCTCAAGGACCTGGACGTGGAGCGCTGGGGATATGCGTTCCAGGACCCTCATCTGATCTTCCGACAAGTGGCCCCGGCGCCCCTTAGCATCCGCTGCCTTCAGGAGGCGCCGGGCCTTGTTGAGGGTCCTGGACCTGAAGTCCTCCCAGCGCTTCCTGACACGTTCATAGTCGCGGACTGCCACCTCCTCCGCGTTGATGGCAGTCACGATGTCCATCCAGATCCGAGTCCGTCCTTCCTTGTCGGCGCGCAACCTTCCGAAGAGGTCATCATACTGCGCCAGGACATGCTCCACCAGGACACCAACTTAGGTGGCAGTGAAGCTGGTGCCCCTCTGCCTCTTTGGCCGGGGGTTGCCACTGGTGCCAGATGTTGCAGTGCCCGACATGGCAACCCAGAGGCAGGAGTGGGTGGGCAACTGGGTCCTGGGGCTGCGCTGTGGGGCCATGGAAAAGCAGTCGGGAGTCTTCGGTTCCAGCAGGGGTGGTCACAGCAACAGCACCCCTGGCTGATGTGCAGGCAGCAAATGGCAGGGCACGTGGGCAGCAGGCAGTCAGGCAGCAGCAGATGGCAGGTGGGAGCGTGCTCAGGGCTCTGGAGGGCAGTTATTCGGCCTTCTGGGCAGGAGCGTGGTCTTCCGTGTGTGAACGCGTGGCCAGCTTGATACGGAGTGATTTTACACGTGAAAATCCAGCACGTCTGCGTGTAATTCGAGGAAAGGCCCTTAGCGCGTAAGCACGTCAGCACACGTCTGTACATTCATTGGGCCAAAGGCCACCAGCGTATGCGCGACTATGAAGTCACGTGCACGTTGAATATGGCACACGTTTGAAATGTTGCGTGTAAAAAAAAGGAAAGACACGTCCGAGTGTCAAAGCGTGTAATTGGTGGAAATGTCCTTAGCGCGTACACGCGGAAGTGACGAAGCGTGTAACTGGTGGAAATGGCCCTAGCGCGTACACGCAGAAGTGACAAAGCGTGTAATTGGTGGAAATGGCCCTAGCGCGTACACGCGGAAGTGACAAAGCGTGTAATTGGTGGAAATGGCCCTAGCGCGTACACGCGGAAGTGACGCTGGACGTGTGGGCCTGCATGAAAGGTATGTGTAGAACACCATTTCCTTGTACGTGCTTTTCGTGGAGAGCGAGTGGGTGAAATCCGTACTTCTTGTCATTTCACACGAGATTTACTTCAGGGCGTTTCAAGTTCATACTCCCTGTTACCTCTGACAGCTTTTTCTCTTTCTTCACTTTTTCTGGTTTTCCTGGGCCTGTTCCCTCAAACAGCGTTCCCTTCTACTGTTGTCCTGTCTCCTCAGACAGAGTACAATTCTTCTTTTGGCGGGGGTGTTGCCAAGGCGCACACACGCTTCTTTTTCACGCTCTTTTTCCTGGCAGACGGTGAGTCACGCACGTATCTAACATCTGTGCTTGCCCCGTGTGTAGCCTACCCCTTCAGAGGTCAATCTAGGCTGCGTGTGACACGCATACGTTCATTCTTGTGTTACTGGGTGCCACAGCGTAGTGCAGGTTTTTTTTCCGCACACGTGGTCTAGGAGGGGTTGCGTGCACATCATCTCCCTTTTTTGGGCTTCCTGTGCGTTGCGTGAGCCGTCATCTTTCCCCAGGGGTCACATTCAGCCTTGCTAGAGCACTAGGGTACAATTACCATCTGGTACCCAACCCCTTTGACCCCCAATTGCCCAGGACAATAGTTTACAGACACTCCCATACGCACATTAACATCAGTGCCATGGTTGGGAGGCGAGGAATCCGTAAGGGTGGCAAAGGTGGACGAGCCACAAGTGGTGGCCGTGGTGGATCCGGTAGGGGACGTGGTTGTTACTTGCAGGGTGACCCTGTCCCCCCATGTGTGGAGGACCAGTCTAGGGCACACATAATCCCCCCACCCCCCCTGGTTGAGGCTGATGTGGCTGACACCATCCATGCTCAGCCCTTGTTGGACCAGCCCATTGTGGCACCAGACCTGGCAGACTCCATGGCTGACTTCCAGGTCAGCAGGCCTATGACACGTGCGCTGGTGCACGTTGATGTCATCAGGCCACGTGGATCAGGGGCAGCAAGGTCATCTGCTGCCCCAAGTAGGCAGGGTGGAGAGGCTGCAGGGGCAGCTGCGGCTCCATCCACCCCAGCTCTCACACACCCAGCCAGGACAGTGTCGGTCCTAGTCCATCCTGCTGACATTCCCCCTGACACCATTACACTTGAGCCAATGCCTGCACCAACTCCCATGCTGAGTGTGCAATCCGACACTCCTGATACAGAGTCCACCAGGGCTCCTGCCCCTAGTGTACAGAGCGGCGTAGGACACTCAGGATCACCACCACCTTCCAAGCGGAAGAGGAAGAGTGCTCGTCCGGCACAGGCTGATGCCCCAGACACGGCTACACAGTCCGGCCCGTCGAGGAAGCCCAGCTTCACGGATGCCGAACTGAATGCACTTGTCGAGTATGTGTCCGCACATGATAACGAAATGGTCATTGTTTCAGGATCCAAGACCACACCTGCACAACGCCAGGCACACTGGCAGACCGTTGCGGACATCATAAGTGCCCTTGGAATCGTGAGGCGCACAGCCAATGATTGCTATAAGCGCTGGAATGACCTAAAGCGCAGGGCAAAGAATAAACTGGCCTCAAGTCATGCCGCAACTCTAGTGACTGGAGGTGGGTCTCCAGTAGAAGACATGGAACTCACTCCACATGAGTCAGTCGCTGGGACCTACGTCACGGAGGAACAGATCCAAGGCGTGGGAAATCTGCCTGATTATGAGGCATTGTCTGGTGAGTCCACATGCATGTGTGTGTCATCCATGTGCATGGTGTGTGTGTGAGGGCTTCTGTTTGTGTGCCAGGTGAGGGTGTGTGCGCCTGAGTCGTTTGGGTCACCCATGTGCTTCATGCAATACATTCTGCGCAGCAGCATTTGGCCATAGCAGTATCCCATCTGCCAACAGTAGACATCTAGCCAAACAGCACGCCAGTTGCCCTTGAAGTGTCACCTTGCCACAACATTGTTGCTTATTTTTCTCTGTTCATTCAGGCAGATTGTTTGCATTCCACCACTTTTACTAGGCATTTCTCAGTCCTCTAGTCACATGTCTGACATGGCTATGGTAAAGTGGAGTGACTTTGTTACCTGGATATCATTTGTTTAGACATGTCCCTGTGCAATCGGACCATTTTGGACTGGCAGCTCCAGGTGAAAAATCAGACCTGTTTGAATTAGAAAAGCTATTACATGAGGGAACTGGACTGAATGAATAAGTGCTGCCCTCCTCTCCATCTTCACTCAATAGCAATGGTACATGCCATCTGTGTGATGGCATGTGTATTTCACCTGGCAATCACAGGCCAATGTGTGATGCCACTGCCAGGCAGCATGCAGAAAATTTGTTCATCTTCCATCTTGGTGTCATCAGTGTGTGCCATTTGCCTACCCTTCATACGCAGTGAGAGTGCATGCATGGGAGGGTTTTAGTCATGTGGGACATGTGTCAATCAAGTACTGGTTCTGTTGCTTCTCAGCCCTCATTGTGTGCCATGGTGCTAATGCCTGTTTCCATTTGTTTGCTTTTATGTCTTTGCAGGGGAAGACGCACCTGATACTGCTGGGGTTGTGGAGATGGTACAGACCCAGGAGGGGTCTGAGGGCCGACCGACCACCAGTGAGGGACGTGGTGTGGTGGTGGGTGAGAACCCACAACTGCTGCAGGTCGTGCTCTCAAGGGGTGTCTCTGGCTGCACCTCCCCCGAGCTGTACTCAGGTGTTGATTCGGATGATGAGACCTACGTGCCGTCGCAGGTGAGTGTTCCTGGGAGGGATTCTGTTCTGTCCCACCCACCTGCACCAGGGTCAGAACCCTCAATGGGGATGTCAGTGTTGGCAGCTACACCTTTGGTGGTTACGGATGCAGGGTCACACTCCGCGACATCTGATCCTGTTCCTGGGCCAGCAGATCAGAGGGGGAATGCAGTCATGCAGCCTCAGGCAGTGCCGGCACAGCAAGGCGCAGTTCACCTTGCCCCAGACAGGTGTGGTGCCCGCCGACGTGGTGGCCGTACGCCACCTGGCAATACCGCATGGGAGCAATCCATTTACGGTATGGCAACCCAACAGGCAGCATCATCAGAGATGATGGCTCAGGCCATGGATAGGGTGGCCACTTCCATTGTCCCCCCCGAAAGGCTGATGGAGCGACTACAGCAGGCAACCAACTCCATCTGCCAGTCACACAGGGTGGACATGTGGGCGTCCAACAGGGACAGGCGGGCGGCACTGGCGACTCTGCAGGAAGACATCTCCATAGAGTCCCAGGGCCACAGGGAAGCCCTGAGGCTGGAACTCCTTCACCTCAGGACGACTCTTGTTGAGCTTGAGGCTTCAACAAACCGAAGGACAGAACAGCAGCTGGAGCGTCTCACCCGTACGCTCTCAGCTGAGATGCAGGCAACTAGGGCGGAGGTCCGGGCATCCCATGAGTTGTTGCATGGGGACCTCCGCACACTCATCCTCCTGAACGAGACCTACCACACCCGCATGCTTGCAGCCATGGAGGAACAGACTAGGGCCTTGCGTGGGCTGCCTCCCATAGTGCCACCACCTCCGGATGCAGCTGCACAGGGTGATAATAGCGACAGCAGTGATACTCCCACAATAGGGTAGCCCTGTGGGCCATGAGCCCATGGAGGTGTTTTTTTTTCGCAAGATCCACACAGGTGAGTTTTGGTGTGCACCCTGTCCTCGGACCTCCTGGTTGGCCTCCCCAACCCCCCCGGGCCCATTAATGGCCATTTTTTATTTATTTATTTATTTATTTATTTATTTATTTTTTGGGGACAGTGTGTTGCCTTGTGTGGCTCCCGTGGACATACGCTGCATTGTGGCTGGGCACATGCAGGCTTGTCATGTATTTGGTTCAGATGCTTGGGTTTTTGTCACACACACCCCTCCTGCTTCCCGTTTCCATGGGCTTGCAAAGGGTGTGCCCAAGTGACATTGACGTACATGGTGACATTGGACTCCCACTACATGTGTGGGTAGTCTAGTCAATACTGTGTATACATTCCTAGTGCATATTGCTGTTGTGTTGTACACTGCATGTTGCATTGATGTGTAACTCATCATCTATGTCTACCTCCTAATTTGCAGCTCCTTTCCTCATGTCTACACAAGGCCCTCTACTTTGGAGATGGGGTCCATGTTGGCAGCAGTGCACCGACAACTCTACATGGCGGCAACACTGTACAGTTGGAAGTGGTGGGAGTGCAGGAATTTCCAGGTGGTGAGACTACTGATTCCTTACATTCGTAATGTCATATTAATGGTAGTTTTGAGGTTCAGTAGCTGATAAGTGTTATTGCTAAATACCTGCTCAAGTGTGTTGTTGGTCCTGCATTACTGTGAGCATTTCAGGTGTAGCGAGTTTCAATTAGGGACACTGTACTTTGTGACACTTGTGTCATGTTGTGGGGATTACTTTGTTTACCTGCACATAGCATGACATGGCACAGTGTGTCGTGTGGCGGTGCTGGGGATGGGTTGGGTGACATGGCACTGTCCTCATGTTGCATTTTACAAGTGGGTATTCATTTTAGCTGCATGAATGTGTTTTTTCATGAAACTGCATTGGTGGTGTCTGTGTAGGTAGGGATGCACACATTGTAACACTTCCAGGTGAAAATCTCAGGCTGATATGGTTTTGACGGTTGATTCTCCAGACATTCAGGATCAGTGTCAGGTTGAGTCATCATTGATTGTAAGATGGTATGTGCCAGGGCAGTGTGCACTCCATAGGGGTGTGATTTCTATGTAAAGTAATTAGCCACTAGCTGTGTACGGGCTGCCTCCCCCCGTGCCCTTTCCCCTCCCATGCGCAGCGGGCGTGAATGTGGTTGGGGATGTGGGGGCACCACCATGTCCACGGCCAGGCCCCGGCGTGTTGCAACGTTGTACAGGACACATGCTGCCACTATGATCCTGCACACTACTGGGGGAGCGTATAACAGCTGCCCGCCAGAACGGTCAAGGGAGCGAAAGCGTGACTTAAGCACTCCGAATGTGCGCTCCACTATGCCCCGGGTTGCAATGTGGGCTGTGTTATATCTTACCTCGGGTGGCGTGGTGGGGTTCCGAATTGGCGTCATCATGTGGGGGCTGAGAGGGTAGGCACTGTCCCCTGTGGAGGTGGTGATGGGTATCATTGGTGGGGTTGTGACCTTGCTCAGTATCTGACATGCATGCATGTGCAGTGGCATTCATACTCACCAAGCAGCCATGTATCGCCATGCCGCCCAGCTTCTAGGTCCCGGCTTAGGGTGGACATTCGGTAAATGAAGCTGTCGTGGGTGGACCCGGGATAGTTGGCATATACTGAGGTGATGATTCCCTTGGCATTACATACTACCTGCACGTTGATGGAATGCCAGTGCTTGCGGTTCCTATAGATGTGCTCAGATGCCCTGGGGGGATGTAGGGCCACATGGGTGCAGTCGATGGCACCTAGCACTTTGAGGAATCGTGCCACACCGTAAAAATCCAGGGCGGCAGCATGCCTTTCTGCAGGTGTTCTGGGCAGGTATATGTGCCTGCGGACTGATGGGCGTGCAGTGATGATGTTCAAGACCTGGTGTAGGCAGCGTGACTGCGTGGCCTGTGACACCCCACCCACTATGGCACTTGTCAGCTGAAATGATCCAGTGGCTAAGAAGTGCAGTACATTGAGGACCTTCTCCAGGGGGCTGAGTGCTTGGGAGCACAGGGTGGGTGATGTGAGGTCATCCTCCTACTCACTCACCAGGTCCAGTATTATGTGTGGTGGAAACCTGTACCTCCCATACACCTGGTCATCAGGCATCCCGAAAAGGCTGGTTCTGGGTGTGAAAATTCTGGCCCTGACTATCCTCCTCCTCCTCCTTTGGTAGCCCACGGCCATCCTGGCGTCTGAGCTTGTTAGTTTTTTGCGCGCAAATTTATGCGTCGCGGGTCGACGTATGCCTGCTTCCTACTGGCGTACGTGTTTCTTTGCACGTGTTGTAGGCGAGCGTGTGAAACTTCCCACGCACCCCTGAAATCCAGCACCCAGGCCAATAGCGTGTGGAAATTTCCGCGCACCCGGAATTCCGGGTGCGCTGATGTACTCGCGTGTGTAAGTGCCCGTGCATCCCTGAAATACACGTACATTGGCCAATCGCGTGTACGCGCACTTTTGTCCAATTACACGCGATGACACTCTGACATGCAGTCTTTCCACTTGTGCTCCAGCATCACATGCTATGAGGGAAACACCCATGCGGGTCATGCCACAGACGCGCTTACGCGCTGAGGGCCTTTGGTCCAATAGAATCGCGTATGCGTGCTGACGCGCTTACGCGCTAAGGGCCTTTCCTCGAATTTCACGCTGACGTGCAGGATTTTCATGTGCCAAATCACTCCGTATCAAGCTGGCCACGCGAAAACACACAGAAGACCACGCTCCTGCCCAGAAGCCGAATTACTGCCCCCCAGTGCCCCGAGCAGCCTCCCACATGCCATCTGCTGCAGCCTGCCTGCCTGCCTGCTGCCACCGTGCCCTGCCATTTGGTGCCTGCACATCAGCCATCTGCAGGGGTCCAGTTGCTGTGTCCACCCTTGCTGGAACAGAAGACTCCCGACTGGGATAACATCGCTCCACAGCCCAGCCCCAGGACCCAGTGGCCCACCCACTCCTGCCTCTGGGGTTGCCATGTCGGGCACTTCAACATCTGGCACCAGTGGCAACCCCAGGCCAGAGGGGCAGAGGGGCACCAGCTTCACTGCCACCGAAGTTGGTGTCCTGCTGGAGCATGTCCTGGGGCAGTATGATGCCCTCTTTGGATCATCCCGCGCCAGCAAGGAAGGACGGGAGAGGATCTGGGCCGACTGTGTGGTTGCCATCAACGCGGAGGGGGTGGAAACCCGCGACGTCCAGAAGATCAAGAAGCGCTGGGAGGACTTGAGGTCCAGGACCCTCGTGAAGGCCCGGCGCCTCGTGGAGGGGGGCCGGGGCAGCATGAGTTCCATCCAGATGAGGGTCCTTGGACGCGTACGCCGAGCGCTCCACACCCAGATCCTTGAGAGAGAGACCCGTCTGGAGTTGAGCGGTAAGTGGCCAAGCATTGCTGTGTGAGACAGGGCATGTTGCGGTGTTCTGGTTGTCTGATACTTGCCTGTATGTATGACATAGGCCATGTATGCATGTATGTGTGCAGGGACATCATGGTAATGCATGTGCGACCAGTGATGTGTGAACCACATGGTTGTTGCATGTGTTTAAATGCGACATGGGGAGCCCTATGCAGATTTTACACATGAGAGCATGCCAGTCTCTGTTCCTGGACATGGGTGGGGGTGAGGGATGGGTGCTGATGCTAGGTACATATATGGTAGCCATGTCTGTGTGCCTGACCTGCGTGTCTGTGACTTGTGAATGCCATGGATGCATGCCACATGTGTGTGACAATGCACAGATTCACTGATGCAGCCTAGTTATCCTTGTATCCGCTGTGTTTGGGGTGTATGAGGCCAGATGGATGTGACTGAGGTGAAGTGTGTGCATGTGATAGGCATGACCCATGATGCATGTGAGTTCCATATCATTGTATGTTTCAAGAGTCCATTGGACATGTATGGAAATGTCCATGGCATGCACCATGCCTGTTACTGTGTGTGTTTTGCCTGGACTGACCCATGTGTTGTGGAGGGACATGATGGAAGTGTACTTTGACAGTGGTACTCATCTGCTATTGCTTCCTGTCTAGGGGACCATTGTACAATACCCTGATGCTTGTGTTCTATGTCACTCTCTATGCAGCGGCTACTGAAGATGAGGGCGGAGAAGACGCTGTGGAGCAAGGCGGCGGGGATGTCCCCACGGCTGCAGCGGAAAGGTTGGGTGAGCCCCCACAGGGGCCTGCTACGGCGGAAGACGGTGAGGAGCCATCCAGGTTGGTGGTTTCCACAGAGGAGGGGGAGGCCGCCACTGAGGCACACATGGGGCCTGGTGGGGGCATCCCTGCTGGTGCAAGTGGTGCAGTCCAGGGGCAGGGGCAGGAGGCAGCACAGGTCACCGTGGGGGGGCCTGTGCATGTCGCTGTCCCTGACCCTGTGAGTGCACCACCATGCACCAGCAGGGATGCCCCGTCCCAGGCCCGTCCGCAGGTAGAGGGGATGTCCATGTCACCTGACTCCCCTCCACCTGTGGACGAGGGCACCCGTGGCCGTATGGAGAAGGTCCTGATTGGGGTCGCGATGCGCGCGGGTGCAATTCGTGATGACGTGCATGCTTCCCGGGAGGAGCACCCACGTCATCACGAAGAGCACCGTGCCGACGTGGCCCAATTGGGATATTCCATGTTCGGGGGTTTCCTGCATGTGTCGGCCAATCTGGCGGCCCTCTCCTCCTCTGTGTAGGCTATAAGCCGGTCATTCTCCTTGCTGTCTTCCGGCCCAGATGCCACCAGGGCCCCCTGTGGACCTGCCCTGACCAATGCACCCAACTTGGTGGGGATCCCATCCCTGCCACCGTCGGGAGTCGGAGGTCCAGCAGGGGTGGACACCACAGCAACTGTACCCCAGCAGATGGAGGATGTGCCGGCATCATCAGGCAGGGCACGTGCACGACGGCGTCGGTGGATTCCATCAGCCTGGATGCCGTCGTGCTGGCAGAGGCAGTTGCGTCGGAGGCAGCAGCAGAGTCAACGTGGAAGGCATTATGGCTCGGGGCCATCAAGATCGGAGGGGCAGGCATCGGCCGGAGGGCAGGAGGACCCAGGACAGGAAGTGTCTTCTGTGTGGCTGCGGTTGGGCCAGCAGATAGGTGCAGAGTGGCGGTGGGCGGAAGAGGCGCGGCTCACGATGGTCAGGGCGGAGAACTCCATGCGGAGGGCCCTGAGGCGGGCCGTGTGCCTCGAGGCAATCCGCAGGGGGTTGGAGGAGCAGATGGCGTCGTCCCTGCGGACCCTCAGGGCCATGGAACAGGACCGCCTCCGGGACATAGACGAGGAGTTTGATGATGCCCTGGCCCGGAACACCACGGAGTGAGCCGCTGGACTTGCCCGCCGCCTTTGTATATAGTTCTTTAGTTTTAGGTTTCCTTTGTTTCTTCTTATGATTTGGAGTCGACGGACACTGCTCCACTTTTTGTATATAGTTGCATTTTAGTTAGGGTTTTTTGTAGGTTTCCTTTGTTCAGTTGGGCTCATGGACCCTTGGATGTTTTGTACATAGTTCTTCATTGGATTGTTTTAATTTTTTTTTTTTTATTTATTCACCATGGAGCAATGATCTTTGCATTTATTTTTCTCTCTCGGATTGATTTTATTTTTAATGTGGCTTTGGACAACATTTTTTTGGATTTGGATTTGTAGTTTTGATTTTTTTGGACGGACATGCAGCTTATCTTTTTTTCATTGCCATTGTAGTTTGTTTCATTTCATTTGCATTCAATTTTTTTTAATACAATTTTGTTTTCATACTTCACTGTGTGGTATCATCTCATTGGTTTCATGCATGTCATGTTGGGTGTTTTCCCATTCATTTGCAACCATTGTGTGTGACGGACATGGGTTCATTTGCTTTATGTACATTGGGGGTGTAACATGTAATTTCCATTTCCATATGGGTGAATGGGTTACTTGGTAGGGCCTTTTGGCTGTGGAGGCTGACCATAACGCACATGATTGGGGATTGTGAGGACCTGGGTGCAGGGGGCCTGCCCATGGTGGCTGGTGGGTGGGGGTGGTGGGAGACATGGGTGGGGGCCTGGTGGAGGGTGCCCCACACTGCTGGGGGGGTGGGGGTGGTGGGAGACATAAGTGGGGGCCTGGTGGGGGCTGCCCATGGTGGCTGGGGGGGTGGGGGTGGTGGGAGACATGGGTGGGGGCCTGGTGGAGGGTGCCCACACTGCTAGGGGGTGGGGGTGGTGGGAGACATGAGTGGGGGCCTGGTGGAGGCTGTCCCTGGATGCTGGGGGGTGGGGGTGCAGGGGGACATGAGTGGGGGCCTGGTGGGGGATGCCCATGGTGGCTGGGGGGTAGGGGTGCAGGGGGACATGAGTGGGGGCCTGGTGGAGGGTGCCCCTGCACTGCTGAGGGGTGGGGGTGGTGGGAGACATGAGTTGGACATGAGTGGGGGCCTGGTGGAGGGTGCGCTGCACTGCTGGGGGGTGGGGGTGGTGGGAGACATGAGTGGGGGCCTGGTGGAGGGTGCCCCTGGATGCTGGGGGGTGGGGGTGCAGGGGGACATGAGTGGGGGCCTGGTGGGGGATGCCCATGGTGGCTGGGGGGTGGGGGTGATAAGGGACATGAGTGGGGGCCTGGTGGGGGCTGGCCATGGTGGCTGGGAGGTGGGGGCGATAGGGGACATGAGTGGGGGCCTGGTGGAGGGTGCCCCACACTGCTGGGGGGTGGGGGTGGTGGGAGACATGAGTGGGGGCCTGGTGGAGGCTGCCCCTGGATGCTGGGGGGTGGGGGTGCAGGGGGACATGAGTGGGGGCCTGGTGGGGGATGCCCATGGTGGCTGGGGGGTGGGGGTGCAGGGGGACATGAGTGGGGGCCTGGTGGAGGGTGCCCCTGCAATGCTGAGGGGTGGGGGTGGTGGGAGACATGAGTTGGACATGAGTGGGGGCCTGGTGGAGGGTGCCCTGCACTGCTGGGGGGTGGGGGTGGTGGGAGACATGAGTGGGGGCCTGGTGGAGGGTGCCCCTGGATGCTGGGGGGTGGGGGTGCAGGGGGACATGAGTTGGACATGAGTGGGGGCCTGGTGGAGAGTGCCCCTGCACTGCTGAGGGGTGGGGGTGGTGGGAGACATGAGTTGGACATGAGTAGGGGCCTGGTGGGGGCTGGCCATGGTGGCTGGGGGGTGGGGGTGATAGGGGACATGAGTGGGGGCCTGGTGGAGGGTGCCCCACACTGCTGGGGGGGTGGGGGTGGTGGGAGACATGAGTGGGGGCCTGGTGGAGGCTGCCCCTGGATGCTGGGGGTGGGGGTGCAGGGGGACATGAGTGGGGGCCTGGTGGGGGATGCCCATGGTGGCTGGGCGGTGGGGGTGCAGGGGGACATGAGTGGGGGCCTGGTGGAGGGTGCCCCTGCACTGCTGAAGGGTGGGGGTGGTGGGAGACATGAGTTGGACATGAGTGGGGGCCTGGTGGAGGGTGCCCTGCACTGCTGGGGGGTGGTGGGAGACATGAGTGGGGGCCTGGTGGAGTGTTCCCCTGGATGCTGGGGGGTGGGGGTGAAGGGTGACATGAGTTGGACATGAGTGGGGGCCTGGTGGAGGGTGCCCCTGCACTGCTGAGGGGTGGGGGTGGTGGGAGACATGAGTTGGACATGAGTGGGGGCCTGGTGGGGGATGCCCATGGTGGCTGAGGGGTGGGGGTGCATGTCACGCTCACCTGATTCCCACGGGGGCGCTGGCCTGGTTTCGAGTGCTGATGCCTCTTCAATGGTGAAGCACAGGGCTCTGAAGATAGATAGGACGGGCCCCTCTACTCTGGCTAATCTGGCTCGCAGGAATATCCTCCTGTACGTGAAAAGGGAGTATTACAATCTGTCGGAATAATGCTCGAGCCTCCCACTTCCTTCCAACCCTCCTCGATAGCCTTCCACGATCCCCCGTGAAGTCTCACCTTAGGGTCTGAAAGGACGAGCTCTCCATCCTGCTTCTGACGCAGGGGCGCGTTGAACCCAGTTACTTCACTGGATTGAGGTTGGATGGGAGTTCAGGTAAGCTTGATTATACTGGTAAGGCGCTGTAAAAGTTCGGTTGCAAGTTCAAAAGTTCAAGCTTTAAATAATAATGTTCATTGTCTTTTTCAGGTGATGAAAGAAGATTCCTTTGGAGACTTCTTGCAACAAAGCGCTAATGTTGATGTCTTTTCCCCATAGGGGCCGGGGTTCGGAATGCCGGAGATATGGCGCCGACCCGAAGTGAAAAGTGCAGTTCCAGTAAAGATCTGGTAAGTCCTAGATGAGCACTCAGGTAATGTTTTTGCATTCGCTCATCTAATGTCTTTGTCTTTTTTCCCCATAGGGGCCGGGGTCCGGATAATGCCTGGAAGCAGCAAGACCCGAAATGAAATGGGAATGACCCAACAGGTAAGTCTTAGAAGGAAACTGAGCTTTTCCTATTCCCTTCCTTCTCTCACCTTGTGTTCTTGTCTTTTTCTCTCTAGGCTCTGGGAAGTGGCTGCGAATCCAGATGATCGCTGCTGAAGATGGAGGCGCCCAAGAAAGGTGAGTGAAATGCAGCGCTGCAGCGATCGGAGCGAAATGCTTTTAAAAATGATGTCTTCCTTTTCAGTATCGTCAGTGAGATGTCTCTGTGATGCAGGTTTAGCAGGTAAGGCCTTCTTCCTCACCAATTCTCTTCTTATCACCATTTGCAGGTTTCCTAGGATGCTGACAGGCGTGGCTGAAGTCCAGAAGCAGGAGCTGACACGGTGAGCGTCCAGCTGCTAGGTGCAGAACAACGCGAAGCACGTGTGGCTGTTCGGGTGGGGTTTAAATAGCTTTGTAAGAAGTTCCAGGTATGTATCCTTCCACCGATCAGGTATGTATCCTTCCCCGACCACACCCGGGTGGAAAGTAGTCCCACAGGTAAAGTAGTCCCATTCAGGCCTCAAGAGGGCCTGGATGTAGCAGCATGGTCTGCATCAGGTAAGTGCACATAAAAACACTTGAACACATGTCCAGCTTTATGAGCCTGGCGCCTAAGGCGCCAGGACTGGGGTCCAACATGAGCCTGGCGCCTAAGGCGCCAGGACTGCGTCCAAAGGGCCCCAGCTTGGGCCCGCTGGAACTTCCCTGGGGGGAATGATGCCTGCCTCTGGGGTTGCTGGGTCGGACCTGGCTCCTTGGAGGTAGGCATCATGACAGTACCCCCCCTCAAGGCCCCTCCCAAGGTTGTTCCCTCCGGGGGTTTTGGCTTGTTCGGAAATCTCTGGTGGAACCTTTGTATTAATCGAGGTGCGTGAACATGGTTACTAGGCTCCCACGATCTCTCCTGAGGTCCATATCCCTTCCAGTCAACAAGATAGAAGTGTTTCGACTTTAACACCTTGGAGTCGAAAATGTCTTTAACTTTGAATTCTAATTCCCCTTCAATTTGAACTGGGTCTGGAGGCTTGGACAGTCGGGTTCCTGGTTGTACTGGCTTCAAAAGTGACGCATGAAAAACTGGATGAATACGCATGTTGGACGGTAAATCCAGTTTAAAGGCCACTGGGTTGATTATAGCTTTGATGGGATAAAGTCCTATGAATCTGGGATTGAAGGTTTGCGGGCCCTTGAGGGGTAAATGTTTAGTTGCTAGCCATACCTGCTCTCCTACTTGGTAAGGAGGAGTTTTACTTCGGTGCAAATCAGCGTTTTCTTTATACTTTTTCTTGGCTTGTTGTAAATGAGTTGCAGCTTCTTTGAAGGCTCGGGTTATTGTGGAATGCAGATGATTTACTGCGGGCATTTCCAGGGTCGGAGGTGGATCTAGGTCAGAGGTCCGAGGATGGTGACCATACAAAGTATAAAAAGGAGTTTGTCCGGTTCCAGAATGCACTGAATTGTTGTATGCATATTCTGCGATCCAAAGGATGTCTTTCCAATTCAACTCGGATTGGTGTAACATGCACCGAAGATATTACTTGAGAGTCTGATTGGTTCTCTCGGTTTGTCCGTCGGTCTGGGGGTGGTGGCTGGTGGATAACCGCACATCTATTTGTGCAAGTTGACAACACTTCTTCCAAAATTGGGAAATAAATTGACTTCCACAATCCGAGACTAATATGGAAGGGAAACCATGTATACAAACTATATTCTCCAGAAATTCCTTGGCCAAGGTGGAAGCTGAAGTCAACCCTTTTAAAGGGATAAAGTGGGCCATTTTGGAGAATAGATCCACAATTACAAGGATAGTGTTGTAACCACCACAAGGAGGCAGGTCAGTTATAAAGTCCATTGACAAGGTGTGCCATGGTGCCGGTGGAATATCCAAGGGTTGAAGTAGGCCGGCTGGCCTTTTCTTTTGACCCTTGTTTTGGGTGCAAATTCCGCAAGACAACACAAAAGACTTTATGTCTTTTCTCCAAGAAGGCCACCAGAAGTGGCGTTTGATATTTTCCTCCGTTTTAGCGATACCAGGGTGTCCTTCCATTAATGATTCATGATGATGGGCAATAACAAGTTCCTGCAATTCTTTACTTGGCAGAAACAACCGCTCCTGGAAGTAGGGTAAATCATCCTTAACGGTGTAATGAGGACCCTTTTGACTCCATTCCAGTAAGGCTGAAGAGTCTAGAAGTTGTTTTACTTGCGTTTGGATATCCTCAATAGTTTGCAATGAAGTTAAGCCTAAGATTCTTTGTTCAGGTATGATTGGCACAGGTTCTAAACTCGAATTAGGTTCTTCCATGCCAATCCGGGATAAGGCGTCTGCTTTACCATTCTTGCAGCCAGGGCGAAAGGTAATTACAAAATCAAATTCCGCAAAGAATAGAGCCCATCGGAGTTGTCGTGAAGATTGAGCTCTGGCCGTCTTTAAATACTGCAAATTTCTGTGGTCCGTAATTACGGTGATGGTGTGTCTTGCCCCGAGAAGGTAGAGATGCCAAGCCTTGAAAGCAGATTTAATAGCCAGTAACTCTTTGTCGGTAATTGTGTAGTTGATTTCAGGAGGAGAGAATTTTCTGGACCAAAAGGCCACAGGGTGTAGTTGGTTAGTTTCTGGGTCTCTTTGCGACAGGACAGCTCCAATGGCCGAACTGGATGCGTCGGTTTCCACAATGTAAGGGAGATCTGGGTGTGGGTGCCTCAATACAGGTGCAGAGGTGAATTTGGTTTTCAGGTCCTGAAAGGCTTGTTCGGCCTCAAGAGTCCATTCGAAGCGTTTATTTTTCTTTAGGAGAGCTGTGATGGGTTGGACTGTTCGGGAAAATTCCGGGATGAATCTTCGATAGAAATTGGCAAAGCCAAGCATGCTCTGAACTCCCTTCACCGAGCTAGGAGATGGCCATTTGAGGATGGCGTCCACCTTTCGCGAGTCCATTCGGACTCCTTGAGGTGTCAGGATGAATCCGAGAAACTCAACTTCTGTGGTATGAAAAACACATTTTTCGAGCTTGGCAAATAGTTTGTGCTGGCGCAATTTCTCAAGAACTGCCCTAACATGTTTTCTGTGATCGGCTTCTGAAGAAGAGTACACCAGGATGTCGTCAATATAAACAATGACAAAGACATCAATAAGTTCCCGAAAAGCATCATTCATAAAGTACTGAAAGGCGGCAGGTGCATTGCACAAACCGAAGGGCATCACCTGATATTCGAAGAGCCCAAACTTGGTGCGGAATGCAGTCTTCCATTCGTCGCCTTCTTTTATACGCACCAGGTGATAAGCTCCTCGGAGATCTAACTTGGTGTACACACTAGCGTCTTTCACCTGGTCGATAAGCTCAGGGATCAGGGGCAGAGGATAACGATTCTTAATCGTTATTTGGTTTAGGGCGCAATAGTCTATACATGTTCTAAGGTCACCCTCTTTTTTCGGCACGAAGAACAAAGCTGAAGAGACAGGAGACTTGGACGGGCGAATAAAACCATTGGCTAGGTACTGATCTAAATACTGACGCAAATGCAGGTTCTCAGGTTCCGTAAGAGCATAAATCCTACTACAAGGTAGTTGAGCATTGGGTACCAGATCGATTTGGCAATCATAAGATCGATGGGGAGGTAACGTGTTAGCCTGTTCTTTCTGAAAAACGTCTTGGAATTCTTTGTATTCTGACGGTAGCTGTACAGAGGTGGAAGTTGCTGAGGCTAAACCCATAGCTGGATTTCTTGGATAACAAGTTGGTTCACAATCAGGAAAACTTATCTTCTTTGCTCGCCAGTCTATTCTTGGATTATGTGTTTCTAACCAAGGAATTCCAAGAATTACTTGAAATTGTGGGGCCTTGATCACATCAAACACGATTGCTTCCCGATGTCCATCCTGACCCACCAGTGTCAATTCAACAGTGGAATGCGTTACAGGCCCTGAGGCTATTTCGGTTCCATCTACTGTAGTAATGACATCTTGGGTTACTTTCGGGCGGAGAGGGAGCTTAATCCTGGGAGCCAATTCGAGGTCTACGTAATTTCCAATAGCTCCACTGTCGATGTATGCTTTTATAGCATGCAACTGCTGAGGCTGTTTTGGGTCCACGAGCACCATTGTCATGACAAAATGCGAGGTCAAAGAGTTTGTTTTCAAGCTCTGCAAGCAGACCCCTACGCTTGTCGGGCTAGATCGTTTCCCGAATCAGGTGTCAATAAATCGTTATCAGTGGCTCCAACCACCTTCTTAGGTGGTTTAACCGGACAATTTCGAAGAAAGTGACCGGAAGCCCCGCAATACAGACAAAGTTGCATTTGCCGCCTTCTCTCTCGTTCCTTCTGCGTTAATGGTCCTTTAACACCGCCGATTTGCATAGGTTCGGATACATCGGCGCTCTTGGAGTTTGCGTGGGTTTTGATCGGTACTCGAGTTTCGTACTTGAACCAATCTGCTTTTCTATTTTGAAGTCTGTGATCAAGTTGAACCACAAAGTCTATGTAGTCTGCGCAGACCTAGGGTGGATTTACTATCTGAGCTAGAACATCTTTAAGCTCTCCGCGCAGGTCTCGATGAAACAATGTGATCCTTTTATTTTCTGGCCATCCAGTTTCCACAACCAGTCTATTAAAGGTGGCAATGTAGGACAGGAGATCCTGATTACCTTGTCGTAAGGATAGCAGTTCGTTATCAAGGGCCTGTCCTTGAAAGTGTCGAGCAAACAATCTTTCCATGCTGGCCTGGAAGCTCTGAAAATCCTGGAGAATGGGATCATCCTGATTTACCAAAGGAATAGACCAATCAGCAGCACTGCCAATGAGGTAAGATAGTATAAAGGCTACCTTGGTCTGGTCGTTAGGGAAGGCCCCGGGTCTGCATAGAAAATGAAAACGACATTGGTTCATAAAGACGGCATATTTCTTGGGATCCCCCGCAAAACGTTTAGGAGGGGCCAAAGGCATGTGTCCAGGTAGATTGATTTGTACCGGGTTATTCAAACCCATTGATGTGGAATTACCACCGGAATTCAGTAAAGGAATGTGCCCTGCCTGGGCCTGCAATAACCTTTTGGCCAGGTCATCTGTTCTTTCCTTGGATAGGATCAGTTCTCTTTTGAGAGCGTTAGTCTCCTGGGGGGCTGAGTGCACCTCTGCCCATAATTCCCCCAAAAGCTGGGCCAGCTGGTCAGTCTGGGAAGTCTCCATAGTGCCCGGGTGGGAAATTGTGAGTAGGCTTCGCGTTCTGTCACGCTCACCTGATTCCCACGGGGGCGCTGGCCTGGTTTCGAGTGCTGATGCCTCTTCAATGGTGAAGCGCAGGGCTCTGAAGATGGATAGGACGGGCCCCTCTACTCTGGCTAATCTGGCTCGCAGGAATATCCTCCTGTATGTGAAAAGGGAGTATTACAATCTGGCGGAATAATGCTCGAGCCTCCCACTTCCTTCCGACCCTCCTCGATACCCTTCCACGATCCCCCGTGAAGTCTCACCTTAGGGTCTGAAAGGACGAGCTCTCCATCCTGCTTCTGACGCAGGGGCGCGTTGAACCCAGTTACTTCACTGGATTGAGGTTGGATGGGAGTTCAGGTAAGCTTGATTATACTGGTAAGGCGCTGTAAAAGTTCAGTTGCAAGTTCAAAAGTTCAAGCTTTAAATAATAATGTTCATTGTCTTTTTCAGGTGATGAAAGAAGATTCCTTTGGAGACTTCTTGCAACAAAGCGCTAATGTTGATGTCTTTTCCCCATAGGGGCCGGGGTTCGGAATGCCGGAGATATGGCGCCGACCCGAAGTGAAAAGTGCAGTTCCAGTAAAGATCTGGTAAGTCCTAGATGAGCGCTCAGGTAATGTTTTTGCATTCGCTCATCTAATGTCTTTGTCTTTTTTCCCCATAGGGGCCGGGGTCCGGAAAATGCCTGGAAGCAGCAAGACCCGAAATGAAATGGGAATGACCCAACAGGTAAGTCTTAGAAGGAAACTGAGCTTTTCCTATTCCCTTCCTTCTCTCACCTTGTGTTCTTGTCTTTTTCTCTCTAGGCTCTGGGAAGTGGCTGCGAATCCGGATGATCGCTGCTGAAGATGGAGGTGCCCAAGAAAGGTGAGTGAAATGCAACGCTGCAGCGATCGGAGCGAAATGCTTTTAAAAATGATGTCTTCCTTTTCAGGATCGTCGGTGAGATGTCTCTGTGATGCAGGTTTAGCAGGTAAGGGCTTCTTCCTCACCAATTCTCTTCTTATCACCCTTTGCAGGTGTCCCAGGATGCTGACAGGCGTGGCTGAAGTCCAGAAGCAGGAGCTGACACGATGAGCGTCCAGCTGCTAGGTGCAGAACAACGCGAAGCACGTGTGGCTGTTCGGGTGGGGTTTAAATAGCTTTGGTAGAAGTTCCAGGTATGTATCCTTCCACCGATCAGGTATGTATCCTTCCCCGACCACACCCGGGTGGAAAGTAGTCCCACAGGTAAAGTAGTCCCATTCAGGCCTCAAGAGGGCCTGGATGTAGCAGCATGGTCTGCATCAGGTAAGTGCACATAAAAACACTTGAACACATGTCCAGCTTTATGAGCCTGGCGCCTAAGGCGCCAGGACTGGGGTCCAACATGAGCCTGGCGCCTAAGACGCCAGGACTGCGCCCAAAGGGCCCCAGCTTGGGCCCACTGGAACTTCCCTGGGGGGAATGATGCCTGCCTCTGGGGTTGCTGGGTCGGACCTGGCTCCTTGGAGGTAGGCATCATGACAGTGCAGGGGGACATGAGTGGGGGCCTGGTGGAGGGTGCCCCTGCACTGCTGAGGGGTGGTGGGAGACATGAGTTGGACATGAGTGGGGGCCTGGTGGAGGGTGCCCCTGCACTGCTGAGGGGTGGGGGTGGTGGGAGACATGAGTTGGACATGAGTGGGGGCCTGGTGGAGGCTGGCCATGGTGGCTGGGGGGTGGGGGTGATAGGGGACATGAGTGGGGGCCTGGTGGAGGGTGCATCACACTGCTGGGGGGTGGGGGTGGTGGGAGACATGAGTGGGGGCCTGGTGGGGGCTGCCCATGGTGGCTGGAGGGTGGGGGTGGTGGGAGACATGGGTGGGGGCCTGGTGGAGGGTGCCCCACACTGCTGGGGGGGTGGGGGGGGTGGGAGACATGAGTGGGGGCCTGGTGGGGGCTGCCCATGGTGGCTGAGGGGTGGGGGTGATAGGGGACATGAGTGGGGGCCTGGTGGGGGCTGGCCATGGTGGCTGGGGGGTGGGGGCGATAGGGGACATGAGTGGGGGCCTGGTGGAGGCTGCCCCTGCACTGCTGGGGGGTGGGGGTGATAGGGGACATGGGTGGGAGCCTGGTGGGGGCTGCCCATGGTGGCTGGGGGGTGGGGGTGGGTGGGAGACATGAGTGGGGGCCTGGTGGGGGCCGGCAATGGTGGCTGGGGGGTGGGGGTGGTGGGAGACATGGGTGGGGGCCTGGTGGAGGGTGCCCCACACTGCTGGGGGGGTGGGGGTGGTGAGAGACATGAGTGGGGGCCTGGTGGAGGCTGCCCCTGCACTGCTGGGGGGGGGTGATAGGGTACATGAGTGGGGGCCTGGTGGAGGCTGCCCATGGTGGCTGGGGGGTGGGGGTGGTGGGAGACATGAGTGGGGGCCTGGTGGAGGGTGCCCCTGGATGCTGGGGGGTGGGGGTGCAGGGGGACATGAGTTGGACATGAGTGGGGGCCTGGTGGAGGGTGCCCCACACTGCTGGGGGGTGGGGGTGCAGGGTGACATGATCAAGTGTGCAGGGTAGTCCCCTGTGGTGTCGGCTGCCTGCAGGGGCCGTGGAGGGTGTACAGGGAATACCTGGGAGCACACAGCCAAATCGCATGTAGAATTTCCCGCGTACTCCTGAAATACACGTACCCAGCCAAATCGCTTGTGGAAATTCCCGTGCACGTACCCGGCCAAATCGCGTGTGGGACTTCCCGCGCACCCCTGAGATCCACGTACCCAGCCAAGTCGCGTGTGGAAATTCCCACGCACGTACCTGGCCAAATCGCATGTGGAACTTCCCGCGCACCCCTGAAATCCACATACCCTTCCAAATCACGTGTGAGACTTCCCGCGCACCCGTGAGATCCACGTACCCAGCCAAATCGCGTGTGGAAATTCCTGCGCACGTACCCGGCCAAATCGCGTGTGCAACTTCCCGCGCACCCCTGAAATCCACGTACCCTGCCAAATCGCGTGTGGGACTTCCCGCGCACCCCTGAGATCCACGTACCCAGCCAAATCGCGTGTGGAAATTCCCGCGCACGTACCCGGCCAAATCGCGTGTGCAACTTCCCGCGCACCCCTGAAATCCACATACCCTGCCAAATCACGTGTGAGACTTCCCGCGCACCCCTGAGATCCACGTACCCAGCCAAGTCGCGTGTGGAAATTCCCGCGCACGTACACGGCCAAATCGCGTGTGGAACATCCCGCGCACCCCTGAAATCCATGTACCCTGCCAAATCGCGTGTGAGACTTCCCGCGCACCCCGCAATACACGCACACGTTATTTTTCAGTCAGCGGGTGTCCGTGTTTGTGGGTACCCCTTTGCACGTCATTTGTCCTGGAGGGCCACAGTAAAGGACATTCATCATAGCTGTATATAGGTGCTATTTGTTGGCGCACCTTTTGGCGCACATTTATTACAGGCGCAGAGACGCTACCGCCTGCTTTCTTGTGGCGGTCGTGTTTGTGCCTGTGCGCTGGTTTGACCGTGCGCTTTTTTGCCCTATTCGATTCCATGAATACGTGTTGTAGGCGAGCGTGTGGGCGTTCCGCGCACTTGCACCCTGTACTTCCCCCGTGACGCCCACATTTTGGCAAGTTGTTCCCCATTCCGAGTGTTACGTCCCGTGTTCCGCCTACTTTTGTTGTGTGCGCCGCGCTATGTGCGATTTTCGCTGTGGCCTGTGCGATTTTCGCTGTGACCTGGCGCACGCCGTTAGATGGCATGTGCGCCAACGTGCGCCGCGCACTTTTTTAGCGCACATCCGATGGTTTTCTCGCGCACGCCCTTCCATGAATCGATGTGCGCTGCTTTTCGAGCGATTTTCGCACTTGCTCTGCGATTTTCGCTATTCCACTGCGAATCGCACGTTTTTGGCCACTTGCGCCGCGCTCATTATTCCATGAATCGGCCTGAGAGTGTCAGGAAAAGCTTGACTCTCTGGAAGAGAGTCAACAATTAACCTATAACAGGGCCTGCTCAGGACAAATAACCATGCTGCAAGATCAGGTTGAAAGGTTGAAAGAGGAAAATAATACATTAATTATGAGAGACCTCCACTCTCAAGCAGACTTTGATCAAGAGCACCAGAAATTAAATACCATCAAGAAACAAAGGGGTGACCTGGCTGAACAGAGAGGCACCCTAAATCAGGAGAGACACCCTATGGCAGGAAGTTAGCAAATTAAAAACAGAATTAGAGGGAAGTGAGTTAGCCCTCCAGAAACTAAATTAACTCAAAACAGAGTATGGGAATCTACTGGAGCACTCCAGATGGGTAGAAGGTGCTCTGGAAGAGAACACCCAAACCAAAGATGCACAAACTCAGGAGGTGAGTCTCCTGCAACCAGAACTTGTCTCATTTTTCTCAAACCATACAGGAAGTTCAGAGAGAAAATGAGGCCCTCTGTGAAAAGAATGATGGACTCCACAAACAAGTGGCAGGGCAAGAGGGGGTTATAGAGGCCAGTAAAGCCTTGATAGCTGAGCAAAAGGCTCAGATCTCTGCTTATCATCAAGAAGTACGGGCTGAGAAGGAGAAACTAGCAAGGTTGGAGAAAGAGGGTGCTAGATTTAATCCTAACTGGAGGGACCTTGAACAGGTAGAGAGAGACAGGGCAACCCCTGGTCATAGTATAAGGACCTTTGTACTAAGGGACTCAAACCCATTTAAAACTTTGTGCACTGCAGACTTCATGGCTACAGGTTCACATGAGCCAGAAATCATGAGGCCATCAGAATTTAATAGGCCAAGCATGATGGAACTGACAGGTCAGCGCCCCCCAGAAATTGATGGACAGGCGTCCCTGTATAGATACCCAAACATTAAGGCTAATGTCTCTGACAAGGAAGTCTACTATGAGGGAAAGTCAGAGAATTAGATCCACAGAAATACTACCTTCCAAGGGACCAGTTTGTTCAATTTGATGAAAAACCAAATTAAATGAGGCCCAAAAAGAGCATCCTGAAGAACACTACCCAATTAGAGCAGTGGGGGGATACTCTGCCAACCCTGGGAGCAGGGAAGAATCAGAAGACTACTCTCCTGAGTACCACAGGAGTGGAGAGACTAGGCCCCACCATTCTGTGAGCCCCTTGCAAGCTCACATAATCAGGGAGTGCCTAGATGATCATGAGGGGACCTCAAGTAGTAGCGCCTCTGATTCTGAGGGCGAGTGGACTCGGGTGACAAAGCCAAAGAAGGCAAACAAGAAAAAGTGCCAGGTCCAGAACCTAACACAGGATCTGGGTCGCATGCTGAGGGCTCAACAGAACCCTCAGATAAACATGGCAGCTCAGAACCCCACAAACCAAGGGTCTGGTACACCAGAACAATGACGGGAAAAGAACCCTGACAACTCACCGGTTCCAGAGGATGAGGCATGGGGGAAGGGGGGTGTAAAGCCCTAGAGGAAGCTTCCTTCACCACTCGTGAAAAGCCCCTGGACACCCAAAATCTCCTGCCCCTGAAAATCTGCAACCCAAGGAAAAATAGGGTGCGTAGGAGAAATAAAGAACTCAAAAAGGCCCATTTCGTGGAGAAGGTTAGTTTCATCCAATTTTAAGGGGAAGAAGCCTTAGAGGATTCTGGGGAAAATATCTTCTCCTTCAGGGACGGGGGAACTCCTCCCAAAGAAAAATGGGCCCTAAGAGATCTAAATGAAGACTGGGTGGGTGTGGGGACTGATTCAGTATCGCCCATCCTTGAACCCCAGAATGAGCATCCAGGGAATCAAGCATTAAGAGAGGATTCCTGTTAGGCAGAATCCAGGGCAGTTCCCTTAGGGAGCACTACCCCAGATTAGCACTACAGGTGAGAGCAATAAATCCCCTTTGGTATCAGTCTGTACCACAAAGATTTAGTTGGTAGCTGTGGTTGAGCAGTCAAACTTATCTCAAGAGGGAGATGAGCAGTATTCAGGGTTGACACAATAGGTAGTACAGTTCTATGGAGCAAGAAAACACAGACCAAAGTTTTGTATTAAAAAGAGAATATATATTTATTTTATACACTTCTAAGTCAACACATAGATCACAGTTAATAAAGTAAGTTAAGTTTAGTCAAAAGAAAAACATATACAACTCCCTATTCAATTGTAGACAAGTTTGCGGTATAGTGAAAACTGAGCAAAACGGCACAGTGAAAACCTACTACAAATGGAACTCTACCAATTCAACGAAAGGGAGGGAAAGTACAAGTTAAACCAAAATATCTTCAGACACCCCCTAGCAACTCTTCCCTGAAGTTTTGTGAACAAGTAATGCACAGTAACACTTTAGCCAAAAGACAAGTGAATGAAAACTGAGCAAAATGGCACTCCACAAGTTAAAACAGTAAGAAGGAAGAGGGGTTTAGAAGATATAGATGCATCAACACATTTCTCATTGAAAACCAATCTAGTGAGAGCAGATCTAACAAATCAGCCAGAGTCAATAGGCCTGAGCCAGAGTCAGTGGTACAGGACCAAGAGCTTAGGAGCAAAAATGTTCTTGTAGCTGCAGTCAAGTCTTTAGTAGAAAACTTTTGAAGAGGTAGATGCAAGGCGAAAGACAATGTTAAGAGAGAGGGCGGCCGACCCCACAAGTAGTTAAAGGATTTAAAACACCTTTAGGGCTACCACAGAGAAGTGGCTCCTGCGGTAGCGGTTTCCTGGTAGTTCCTGCAGGTCGAGGGGTCCAACAGAGGAAGAGAGGCTCTCTTCGTGGAGGAAGGTTCGAGTCGCTGCACTACCTAGGGATGAAACCAGCCGCGGTGCTGCCAAACGAAGTTTAAAAGGTACGCTCCTTTTAATCACGGTCCAGGTCGATAGCTGCCTGGCTATCCGGTCTTCAAGTGCGGGGCACTGTCGTGTCGACCAAGGCAGGTCCGAGGATGCGATAGGTGAACTGGTTGACCCGACCAGCTCAAGGGAAGGAGGCTCCTCCGCTGAAGATCTCCTCTCGTTGTGTGGAAGAAAAGTGGTGAGACGATCCGTCAGGGCTTCACCGGTGGTGTAGATGCTGAAGATGTCTCTGGCTTCTCTTCCCTTCGGTTCCGTAGTTCCAGTGGGGACATCTTGCTCTTCCAGTCCTCAGGACCCTGCTTTTATGCAGAAAGAGACCCATTCATACAGCCTAGCTGTCATTCACACAGTGGAGTGGTCTTCTTGGCGGGAGACCCTCCAGCCTATCAGGTTAGAGTGCGACCTGAGTTGCTGTGGCAAATCTGTCCAGGGGTTCTACTCCCCCTCCCAAACAACAGACCCATCCCAGACTCAGTGGTGCTGAAAGGAGGGCTTCTTGGCAGAAGCCCGCCATAAGGACGAACAAAGGATCCCCGACCTGGATTAGGAAAATGGAGTAAGACTCGAGAAAGAAGTTTTATCAAAGTTCTGACAAATAAAACCTACCGGAGTAAAGTTAATAATAAAATAAACCGGCGGTATATTAGAGGCTGTCAGTAAAAGTGGTAGCCTCGAACAATGGGAAAATCCCATAGAGAAATATTTGCGGTCAAATATAAAAGGTAGTAACCACTGCCACCAGCCAGAAACTTTGTAGAGGGGGACTTTTAGCTACCCTCTCGAAAATGAACATAGGGGAAAAACTATTAACCCCTTCGAGTACTTCCATATTAAGATGGGGTATACTGGTTAAGTTCATAAAAATCGACTAGTAAAGTCAATGGGGACTTTACAGGCCCTGGGAGACAGCAGTCAGTCCCAGGGTATGAAGTCTATGTTTGGGGGTCGCTACAACACCCCTGTGTCACGGCACGGAGGGTGCTGTGTGACACATGTGCATAAAGATGGTTCCTATGGGTGAGAGAAAAGATCCCATAAGCATTAAACACAAAAATAGCCTAGAACACACCTAGCAAAAATGGCTAAGAGTGGGAAAAAGAGTCTCAATCTTAGCAGGTGAAAAGAAACAAACCCTTCAAATCCAGCAAAGCTGCTGGGGGACTCTATAGGTAAGGGAAATTAGCCATGAAATGAGAATTCTCCCTAACAATTCCCAAATTTCCTGAATCAATTCTGGTGACTGCCTCCAAAAAGGGGGGGGGGCAGCCCAGAATCAGAAAAAACTCCCCAAATATCTGAATGTCAAATTTTTCTTTCAGATCCCCAAACTTCCACACAGAATTACACCCAACATACCCCTGTGTCGGAGTCAGAAATTGACCACCCAGCTGGCCCAAAATGCACATTATCTTTGCCCACATGAGGAGAAGGAGGGTAGATTTTATGCCCCGGTCCAAGTGCAAGGCCAATGCACATTTGCAGCGCTGGTTGACACTGAAACCCAAGCCACTCTTCTATCAAAAAGGGCCTTTGATCAGCTAAATTCAGGAAGGGGGGGGGACCAGATCCCTATCACCTCTCTTCCTGGACAACTCCAAAACTTCGACAGGAATTAAATTCCTGTTGAGCGGAGAGCGAATTTGGAAATAGAAATTGGGCGACATAAAGTGAAACACCCGGTCATAGTCGTGACTCCAGAGGGCACACCCTGTCTACTAAGTAATGATATCCTGCACAGGCTGTCCCCCTGATAGACTGTGTGAATAAAGTCCTCTGGACTCAGACTAATAGGCCAATCAAATTGAAATAGAGTGACAACCATGTTAGTTTAAATGCCACATGCCACATGGTTGAACAAAAACCTGATCATATTGAGTTTCATTTCCAGAACAATCAAATACTTGACGTGACAGTATTTGCTGTAAGACAATAAACTGGTGATGGGACCTCCTCTCTATTCCTGAAAATCAATGTTCCTTCCAGTTTCAAGTGACATTCCAACCTGGAAGGAATTACTTTGAAGTTGTATACTGATTCACAATCAGAAACTCCCTATTCCAATTCCATAGTCAAAAATGATGAGAAACCAGCTCAAAGTTTAGCTGATATTCAGAAAATTAGAGAACAGTTGTTCATCCCTATTCAGTTAAATGAGGGGAAGGAGTCTGTTCTCACCCGAGTGTGCATGGACAGTGGTAAGAACTTCATCAGTGAAGCCACGTTCAGGCAGCTCCCAAAAGATCCAGCCATTCCCACATTCAAATTGATAGATAAGTGGGAAATGGGCCTGGAAACTCCCAATTCCAAACATTTCCTGCCTAGCAGGTGTATGCTCAAAATTTCTATAGGTAACAAAAGCATAGAACACAATTTTTGGGGCATGCGAGATGTCCCTGCTGCATTTTATATAGGCAGTGACATTCTCAATTGTTTTGCCATTAATTTGGACCTGATAAATTACAAAGCCTGGTCCCGACTATGGGGTAATCCCATGGACTTTGATGTGTCAGAAAAAGCATTTCGGTCAGCACAATTGCTGACGTATGCAGTTGAAAGTTCAAATTGGAGAGGAGGTCACCATCCCAGGACGGACCCGACTATTCCCACTTGAATTAAAAATTCAAACAGGACAGAAACCTCAAAATCCTGATGCATATGTACACCTCAATGCCCATCTCCAACAGTAGGGGTTGGTGTTAAATCCAACACCATTAGTCAATGTAGAACACAACACCATTCCAAAATTGATAGATAACAGCGACCCTAGGAATATCTCTCTGGGAGAAGGCACCATTATTGGAATGGCGATTGATAACTGAAATTTTTTCCATGGATCTAGGAAATTAACTGATAGGACCAATTCACAATGACTGCTTTGACAGTGATAGTGACAATGACTTACCACTTGACAGGATCTTCACCCGGCAAGGGGGGGATTTCCTGGTGTACTCTTCCTGCCCTTACGGTGAGGAAGAGGTGAGCTGTGACATCAGGCAGGATGAGGTGATCTTCCAGGTCCACAAGGATATCCTCTCATACCTGAAACCTTCTGTCCAGGTCAATACTCTAACCAGGGACCTCTCCACCCAACTTGAGGAGGCCACTGAGATAGCAAAACTGGAAGTCTTTCCAGCCTTCAGGCAAATGGTTGAAGAGTGAGTCAAACTAGCTGATGCCTGTGAGACTCTGGAGCAAAAGCAAAAGTTGAAACAGGTGTTCTTAGATTTTCAAGATCTCTTTGTGGTGCACTTCTATGACTGTGGTCGCATTGAAATCCATACAACAACAATTTCCACATACCTGGGAATGACTCCAGTGTTTGTGAAGCAATACTGCTTGCCTCTCACATCCATGGAGTCCCTGATGGAAATAATCAAAAACTGTGAGTCCCATGGGATAATTTGTCCAGTCCACAGCACCTTTAATAATCCGGTGCTGGCGATTTTAAAACTGAATGGCCAATGGATACTCTGTGCTGACCTGAGAGAGCTAAATAAACGGGTCCATATGTCCCGATGGCCTCTCCCCTACATTGACCAGGGGCTGGCCCAGATCGAGGGTTCAAAGGTATACACTGCCATTGACCTGACCAATGGGTACTGGACCGTGCCTGTCAGTAGGGAGGACCAATACAAGCTGGCCTTTACCTTCGAGGGGCAGCAGGATATGTGGACCCGGACTCCCTTCGGAAACATCAACTCCGGCAACAAATTCAACATCTTCCTAAATAAGGCCATGCCCAACTTGGGTGAAAGGGGTAACCTGGCCTATGTGGATGATGTCCTGAGAAAAAGCTCAACTGTGGAGGAACACATAGCAGAAATCTGTTATGTTCTGACACAGTTGAGGGTTGTCGGCGCAAAACTATCCTTCCAAAAGGCGCAGTGGTGCAGAACCTGTGTCAACTTCTTGGGACATGAAATAACTGCTGAGGGTCTCTGTCCCCAGGAGAAGAAAGTGGAAGCACTCCTAAAACTTAAAGACCCCACAACTCTGTGGGAGCTAAGAAGCCTCCTTAGACTGACTAATTACAGTAGCAGCTTCATTGAGGTTTACACAGAGATCACAAGACCCCTGCTCCATCTGTTGAAGGGGGTGTCAAGTGGCAGTGGGGTCCAGAACAAGCCGAGGCAGTAAAGCAACTCAAAAGAAGCCTCTCACAAATACCTTGTCTAGCTTACCCTGTCAAAAACAAGGGGTTCTTCTTGGAGAAAGGGTTCTCGAATACATGCTTGACAGCAGTATTGTATCAAAAGCATGACAAGGTCAATAAACTCATCTCCTATGCAAGCAAGACTTTATCTTCTGTGGAGGAAAAATTCAAAGATTGTGAGAAGTCATTCCTGTCAAAGGTGTGGACATTGAAAATTTACCACCCGTTCATCCAGGGGGAACACATCATAGTGGAGACTCCACACCAGCCTTTGCAATACCTCCAAAGTGACAGAATCCGGTCCGGAAATGTGAGTAATTCCAGAATTACTTCCTGGATTCTGTCAATGCAAGGCTTCCCTGTGGAGGTCAGATATGGTCAAAACAAGAAGAATCTGTCCCCTCACGCAAGGTCTGGCTGACTTGCATGATTGTGCCAGAGAAAACGATCTCGAGGACGAAATTCTTAAAACCCAGGACAACATGGAGGCGTACCTGAATTCCCTGCACAAGCTCTATGAAGAAGAAAAGTGTGTGGTAATGTCCAAAGTTTATGTGGATGAGTGCTCCTACCATGTTGATAACAACAGAGAAAAGGAACCGGGGGCCGGCATTGGGAATGCCTGGGTAAAGGATGCCCCACAACCCTCTGCTGGATACAAAATCGGTCCCCACAGTAGTCAGGTGGCAGAGTTGATGGCAGTTCATCAGGCCATCCTCACTGCCGTCCAACACCAACTTCACAAACTGGTCATAATCACCGACTCAGATTATGTCTGGAAAGGGTTCGTGGAGCAACTGGTTAATTGGAAAACCGGGACATGCTATGTGCTATCAACAAACCTCTCAAACACAGCAAGCTAATCCAAAATATAGATGATGTAGTCACCTATAGTGGGATGACCATCTATTGGAAGAAGATCAAGGGTCATTCCAGAATAGGGGAGCCAGACAAAATTGGAAACAACCTACCTGATAAATTGGCCAAAACCGGAGCGATCCAGGGGGATCTCCTTGAGATCGAGTCCCTGTTGGGAGAAATCCAGGTCACTGTCATCACTAGGTCCCAAACAAATGCTCACAATTAACTCTCAGCTGCCCAGTGGAGTAAGGAGACCCCAGATGCTGATTTAATCACGGCACAAAAAGGGGATCTGATTATTGGGAAATGTTATCAACACATTGAGGACCCTGAGAACTTTCCTCTGACGGATACTGAGTACATTGGGAAAGAGGACCTCAGGGTGTTGATGAAATGTCCAAAAATGTTCTGAATCCAAGACTGTTTGGTGTAAGGAGATCCATATCTGGCTATGACCAGTGGGTGGTTCCTACCTCATTCCGAAGCCTAATGCTAAGTCACACCCATGACATGGCCACAGCTGGTCATCGTGGGTTTCACACTACTTTAGAAATCTTACGAGAGGTTGCACACTGGTCACACATGGGGCATGACCTCGAGGTGTAATGGTATGGGTGTCCTGTGTGTGGACAATTTCAGCCAACATCACTCACACACCGAGCTCCACTCCTGTAACGCTCACCTGAATCCCTCGGAGGCGCAGGTCCTGGCTGGGAGATTTCAGCGTCTTCTAGGGTCACGCGCAGACCTCTGGTAACACCCTGGATGGGCCCTCTCCTCACTGTAATTTTGACCTGGAGGGTGAGGTGTCTGCAAGTAGGAGAACAAGGGGTTAATGTATGTCTGGTTGGCCAATCTGACCTTCCCCTTTCTGGACTCCCCACGTTACTCGTAGACTGAATGTGCTCACCTTAGATAGGTGAAAGCGGAGCTCTCCATCCTGCGTCTGTGCAGGGGCGCTAATGCCAGTTGCTTCACTGGTTAATAGCTCAGCCTCTTGATTGCAGAGGATGAAGTCGGGAAGCAAGGCCGTCGTTAGCCGCACGAACGGTAATTGCTTGACTATGGAGTTTTATTTGTATGTCCCCTTAACTGTCTCTTGCCTTTGCAGGTCCGGTATGCAGATAAGGTAAGCAAGAAGAATGCCGGAGCTCGTGAAGGCACGTAAGCAAAAGAATGTTATTCGAAGTTAAATGCACTTCTTAATGTCTCTTGTCCCTTTTTCAGGTAGCCGTAGCAGCCGGCGTTGGAGATGGACGCCGAGGTACGTGCCGGAGTATGGGCAAGCAGATTACAGCTAGAAGGCACGTGAGTAGTGATGGCGTACAGTGCCCTTAATGATGTCCTTCTTGTTTTTGCAGGTGCGGTTAAACAGCGCTTGGCGGAGATCGAGGCGTACGTGGCACAGGTAAGCAAAATTATCACGGGCGTTCACTAACCAATGTTCTTTGTTTCCGCAGGGTTGCCGGAGTATGAAGAGTGCGGTACGCAGCCTCGGAATGCACCGATGGACGAGGCAAGTGCAGCGCTGGTTTTGCCTTGTCCTAACCTGGTGTCCTTGTTCTCTTTCAGACGCTGCTGAAGACTGAAGACTGGTTTTCCGGGAGGTAAGACTGAAGATTTCTTGTTCACAGAAGCAGAAGCTGAAGATTCTCTGGAGCTGACACGGTGAGCGTCCTGCTGCTAGTGCAGAATAACGCGAAGCACGTTGCACTGATCGGATGTGGTTTAAATAGGCCACTGGAGTGCTTAGGTGTCTCCTTCCACGGCCTCGCCCAGGTAAGAAAGAAGTTCCAGCTTCCAGAACAGTTACAGTATCCAGTTCCAGGGAGTGGTGCTGGCCACATCCAGAAGGTAAAATAGTTCCAGCCAGGAATGGATGAGGATATCATCCTACAGGTAAGTGCGCAGCATGGTCTGCAGCAGGTAGGTCCACCCAAGCACCATTCCTCTCAATATGAGCCCGGCGCTTCCTGTGCCGGGACTGGGTTCCCTTATGAGCCTGGCGCCACTGGCGCCAGGACAAGGTCCAAAAGGCCCCTATGGGGACCGACTGGTGCCAGGAATGGAAGTGGTGACCCTGCTTCCAAGGATGTTGGGCTGGGTCTGACTCTTTGGAGGCAGCGGTCATGACAGCACCCCCCTTCAAGGCCCCTCCCAAGCTTGTCTTCTCCGGAGGCTTTGGCTTGTTGGGAAAAGTCCGATGAAACTTCCTGACTAGATGAGGGGCATGGACATATTCAGAGGGCTCCCAAGATCTCTCCTGGGGGCCAAATCCCTTCCAATCAATCAGGTAGTACAGTTTCGATTTGGAAATTTTGGAATCCAATATGTTTCGAATTTCAAATTCGAGTTCTCCATCAACCTGGATTGGCTCTGGAGGTTTAGTCAAACGGGTTCCGGGTTGCATAGGTTTTAGGAGAGAAACATGGAAAACGGGATGTATCTTCATCCGAGTAGGTAGTTCCAATTTCACAGCCACCGGATTTATCACAGCCGTGATCGTGTAGGGTCCTAAATACCTCGGGTTGAAGGTGCGTGGTCCTTTTAGGGATAAATGCTTAGTGGACAGCCAGACTTGATCTCCTACTTGGTATTGAGGGGCCTCTTTTCGATGTTGATCCGCTCCTTTCTTATACATTTCCTTGGCTCGTTGAAGGTGGGCTGTGGCTTCCTTAAATGCTTGAGTTATTGTCGCATGCAGATGGTCTACAGCGGGCGTTCCGAGAGCTTGAGGTGGATCCAAATTAGAGGTTCGAGGATGAGTCCCATACAGCAGAAAAAAAGGGGTTTTTCCAGTTCCTGAATGGATTGAATTGTTGTAGGCGTATTCAGCAATCCAAAGGACATCCTTCCAAGTGCCCTCCGATTGTTGCAACATGCAGCGTAGATATTGTTCCAGAGTTTGGTTAGTCCTCTCAGTCTGCCCGTCAGTTTGGGGGTGATGGCTGGTGGAAAGTCGTACATCAATTTGCGCTAAACGACAACAACTTCGCCAAAAATGAGAAATAAATTGGCTCCCTCGATCGGAGATTAACACTGAAGGAAACCGTGCAACCGGACGATGTTTTCAAGGAATTCTCGGGCCAAAACGGGAGCTGTGGGTAACCCTTTCAGTGGAATAAAATGAGCCATTTTTGAAAAAAGGTCCACGATTACTAGAATTGTGTTGTATCCGGAGTAGGGGGGTAAATCCGTGATAAAATCCATTGAGAGAGTATGCCAAGGGCATGGTGGAATGTCTATTGGATGTAGCAGACCTGCTGGTCTTTCCTTCTGACTCTTGTTTTGTGCGCAGATGCCGCAAGAAGCCACAAAATCTTTAATATCTTTCCTCCAAGATGGCCACCAATAATGTCTTTTGATTTTCTCTAAGGTTTTGGCAACTCCCGGATGTCCTTCTATTAGAGAATCATGGTAGCAGGTGATGACCCGCTTCTGTAAGTCAACACATGGCAAATATAGTCTTCCTTGGAAATACAATAGATTCTGATCTATCGTAAAATCTTTTCCTTTCAGTTGCCAATTCAATGAATCTTCAGGAGTTATTAGTTGACTGACTTTCGCTTCGATATCTTCAAGGGATAGCGTGTTGATTACTCCCAGTATCTTTTGTTCGGGGATTATTGGTACCGGCTCTGGATTAGCTGTGTGTTCGTCTACCCCTATTCGGGAAAGGGCATCTGCTTTTCCGTTCTTATTGCCTGGCCGATACGTGATCACAAAATCAAATTCCGCGAAGAATAATGCCCAGCGGAGTTGTCTCGAAGATTGGGCCTTGGCTGACTTCAGATACTGGAGGTTACGATGATCAGTGATTACAGTAACAGTGTGCCGTGCTCCCAGGAGATAATGCCGCCAGGCCTTAAAGGCGGACTTAATTGCCAGAAGTTCTTTGTCTGTAATTGTGTAGTTGATTTCGGGGGCCGAACATTTGCGGGACCAAAATGCCACAGGGTGTAATTGGTGTGTTTCGGGATTTCTTTGTGATAGCACAGCCCCCATTGCGAGGCTGGATGCGTCTGTCTCGACGATATAAGGAAGTTCTGGACGAGGATGCTTTAAGACTGGAGCGGAGATAAATTTGGCTTTCAATTCTTGGAAGGCTTGTTCGGCCTCTGGAGTCCACTCGAATTTTTTATTCTTTTTCAGAAGGGCCGTGATGGGTTGAACTACTCGAGAGAATTCTGGAATGAATCTCCGGTAAAAATTAGCGAAGCCCAACATGCTCTGTACTCCTTTCACGGAAGTTGGGGACGGCCATTTGGTGATAGCGTCCACCTTTCTTGAGTCCATGTGAACTCCATTGGGTGACAAGATGAACCCCAAGAATTCGACTTCCTTTACATGAAAAGTACACTTTTCCAATTTAGCAAACAAACGGTGTTGGCGAAGTCTCTGTAGAACCGCTGTGACATGTCTTCGGTGATCAGCTTCTGAGGATGAGTATACCAGGATGTCATCGATATACACAATTACGCATACATCAATAAATTCTCGGAAAACGTCATTCATAAAGAACTGGAAGGTGGCCGGAGCGTTACATAGTCCAAAGGGCATTACTTGATACTCAAACAATCCGTATTTAGTGCGAAAGGCCGTCTTCCATTCGTCACCCTTCTTAATGCGTACCAAGTGGTAAGCTCCTCTGAGATCTAGCTTTGTGTATATGCAGGCTCCTTTCACTTGGTCCAATAATTCGGGAATCAGAGGCAAAGGATATCTGTTTTTGGCTGTAATCTGGTTCAGGGCGCGATAGTCGATACATGTTCTCAGGTCACCTTCTTTTTTCTGAACGAAGAACAAAGCTGAAGAAACTGGAGATTTCGAGGGACGAATGAATCCGTTAGCCAGATACTGGTCCAAGTATTGCCTGAGATGGAGATTTTCTGGCTCAGTGAGAGCATATATTCTACTGCACGGAGGAGTAGATCCAGGTACTAGTTCTATCTGGCAGTCGTATGACCTATGCGGGGGCCTTGATTACATCAAACACGATCTTCTCCCGATGTCCATCTTGGCATAGCAACGTTACTTCCATGGTGGTGTGAGAATCTGGTCCGGAAGCTATTTCTGTACCATCCACTGTAGTGATTACGTCTTTAACCATCTTAGAACATAGAGGAAGATTCATCCTGGTTGCCATATCTTGATCTACATAGTTACCGATCGCTCCGCTATCAATGTATGCTTTAATAGCATGCATGCGATCTGGTCGATCTGGACTTATGAGGACCATAGGCATTACCAAATGCGAGGTCAAGGAACTGGTTTTAACGCTCGGCAAGCGGACCTCTACACTTGTCGGGCGGGTTCGTTTCCCGATTGTAATTTTTTAGCATTCTTATCGGAAGCTCCTACAGACTTCTTGACCGGTTTCACTGAACAATCACGAAGGAAATGTCCGGAATTCCCACAGTAGAGGCACAGCTGTAATTGTCTTCTTCTTTCCCGTTTCTTTTTGGGTTAATGGTCCTTTAACCACCCCTATCTGCATGGGCTCCACGGAATCTTTTCCTTTAGCGGAGCTCTGAGGTCTTGAAAATATTTGGGTTTCAAATCTTGAACGATCGGTCTTCCTGTTCTGTAGCCGGTGAACTAGTTGGACTACTAGGTCGATATAATCGGAACAATCTTGCGGAGGATTCACCACCTGTGCTAAGACATCTTTAAGTTCTCCACGCAGCCCTCTGTAGAAAAGCGTGATTCTCTTATCCTCAGGCCACCTGGTCTCAACCACCAGTCAGTTAAAAGATGCTATGTATGCCAGGACATCCTGATTCCCTTGTCTTAGTGATAGGAGTTCATTGTCCAAGGCCTGCCCCTGGGAGTGTCTTGCGAACAACTTTTCCATACTGGTCTGGAAATCTTGAAAGTTATAGAGGATCGGATCATCCTGTGTCACAAGAGGAATGGACCAATCTGCAGCACTACCGCTAAGATAGGAAAGTACGAACGCTACTTTGGTTTGGTCAGTTGGGAATGCGGCGGGTCTACATAGAAAGTGCAAGCGGCATTGGTTGATGAATACTGCAAACCGTTTTGGATCACCTGAAAAACGTTCGGGCGGGGCCAAAGGCACATTCCCTGGCAGATTAATTTGCACTGGATTATTTGAGGTTGTAGGAGTGTAACTCCCTCCCGAGGCAGGCAGAGGCGTCTGCCCCGCTTGTGCTTGTAACAACTGTCTGGCCAGATCATCCGTTCGCTCTTTGGAAACGATCAACTCCCTTCGTAAAGCATTTGTCTCTTGGCGGGATGCCTGTACTTCAGCTCTCAGTGCCCCAAGCAATTGGGCCAATTGATCTGTGTCCGAGGTTTCCATTGCGCCTGGGTGGGAAATTTGCGGTAGGCTTCGCGTTCTGTAACGCTCACCTGAATCCCTCGGAGGCGCAGGTCCTGGCTGGGAGATTTCAGTGTCTTCTAGGGTCACGTGCAGACCTCTGGTAACACCCTGGATGGGCCCTCTCCTCACTGTAATTTTGACCTGGAGGGTGAGGTGTCTGCAAGTAGGAGAACAAGGGGTTAATGTATGTCTGGTTGGCCAATCTGACCTTCCCCTTTCTGGACTCCCCACGTTACTCGTACACTGAATGTGCTCGCCTTAGATAGGTGAAAGCGGAGCTCTCCATCCTGCATCTGTGCAGGGGCGCTAATGCCAGTTGCTTCACTGGTTAATAGCTCAGCCTCTTGATTGCAGAGGATGAAGTCGGGAAGCAAGGCCGTCGTTAGCCGCACGAACGGTAATTGCTTGACTATGGAGTTTTATTTGTATGTCCTCTTAACTGTCTCTTGCCTTTGCAGGTCCGGTATGCAGATAAGGTAAGCGAGAAGAATGCCGGAGCTCGTGAAGGCACGTAAGCAAAAGAATGTTATTTGAAGTTAAATGCACTTCTTAATGTCTCTTGTCCCTTTTTCAGGTAGCCGTAGCAGCCGGCGTTGGAGATGGACGCCGAGGTAGGTGCCGGAGTATGGGCAAGCAGATTACAGCTAGAAGGCACGTGAGTAGTGATGGCGTACAGTGCCCTTAATGATGTCCTTCTTGTTTTTGCAGGTGCGGTTAAACAGCGCTTGGCGGAGATCGAGGCGTACGTGGCACAGGTAAGCAAAATTATCACGCGGGTTCACTAACCAATGTTCTTTGTTTCCGCAGGGTGGCCGGAGTATGAAGAGTGCGGTACGCGGCCTCGGAATGCACCGATGGATGAGGCAAGTGCAGCGCTGGTTTTGCCTTGTCCTAACCTGGTGTCCTTGTTCTCTTTCAGACGCTGCTGAAGACTGAAGACTGGTTTTCCGGGAGGTAAGACTGAAGATTTCTTGTTCACAGAAGCAGAAGCTGAAGATTCTCTGGAGCTGACACGGTGAGCGTCCTTCTGCTAGTGCAGAATAACGCGAAGCACGTTGCACTGATCGGGTGTGGTTTAAATAGGCCACTGGAGTGCTTAGGTGTCTCCTTCCACGGCCTCGCCCAGGTAAGAAAGAAGTTCCAGCTTCCAGAACAGTTCCAGTATCCAGTTCCAGGGAGTGGTGCTGGCCACATCCAGAAGGTAAAATAGTTCCAGCCAGGAATGGATGAGGATATCATCCTACAGGTAAGTGCGCAGCATGGTCTGCAGCAGGTAGGTCCACCCAAGCACCATTCCTCTCAATATGAGCCCGGCGCTTCCTGTGCCGGGACTGGGTTCCCTTATGAGCCTGGCGCCACTGGCGCCAGGACAAGGTCCAAAAGGCCCCTATGGGGACCGACTGGTGCCAGGAATGGAAGTGGTGACCCTGCTTCCAAGGATGTTGGGCTGGGTCTGACTCTTTGGAGGCAGCGGTCATGACAACTCCAGAAGAGGGGGATGACACTGCCTTGGTCAGATTTACAAGTAGATTTCATCGGGTCCATGATTCGCTCCTCTAGGGGGAACAAGTACATGTTAACCCTAACATGCACGTTTACCAAATGGGTGGAATGTCTCCTGGCCCCAAATTGCAAGGCAGAAACAGCATCTGCTCTGATGATCAATCACATCATCTCGTGTTTTGGCCTACCCCAAAGGATTGAGCTAGTCCAGACTTCACCAGCAAAGTGATGACAAAGATGTGGGACATACTTGGGGTAAAAAGGAAACTTCAAATTGCCTACCGGCAGTCCTCTAGTGGTGGAGTTGGGAGGTACAATAAAACCATTGTGAGCATTCTAAAAAAGTTTGTGGCAGACTCTGGGCCAAGTTGGGACATCCGATTACTGCTTGTCCTGATGGCCATCAGATCTACACCTTCTTCTGCAACAAAGATGTCTCCATTTGAGCTGATGACTGGATGAAGGATGGTGTTACCTCAGCATTTGCTCTATAGAACACAGGAGCAGACACTGATTAACGCCTCCACAACTCATGAGTATGTTGAGAATCTAAGAAAACTCCTTCAACATGCTTTTACTTACGCTCAGCAGAATCTAGAAAGATCTGCAGAGGGTATGAAGACACAATATGATCTAAAAACAACCAAAAAGGAATACCAAGTAGGAGAAAGGGTCTACTTGTACAATTTCCAAGGAACCAGACCAACAAATGTACATTTTTACCCAGGTGGCATGGTCCTTTTGAAATTATAGATAAAATGTCACCTGTCGCCTACAGAATCTGCATCCTCAAAGGTGAATTGAGAGAAGAGAAATGGGTCCATATTAATCAGCTAAGAGTTGTGACCCTAGGTATAGTTCACAACAAATTGATGAGCCCCGAGAGAATCAAATAGAGGAGACATCTGAAGCATGAGAATAAGAAAAAGAAGAATCAGAAGGGAACAATGGATGTATAGGTATAATAATGTAACAGGGAGTATTTTTCTTCAGTATCCATTGTTATTATTGAATGTATGTGTGCCCCACTGCTGTCAACCCTATGGTAAGGCAGTTAGTGGGAAAATAAAGTAACCAGTTCTTATCTATTTAATAGATGTGTACTGGTTGCACCTATGCATAGACCAAGGAGGACCTCCCGGCGACCTGGAAAGGAGAAATCAAAGAAAATCTGGGGGCGTCACTCAACACCATAAAGGAAGATACAAGAGAAAGCTGTGGGTGTTGTTCCATGCTCCAAAGAGAGACAGTGAGAAGATTGTAGATTCCGCTCTCTGATGGAAGAAGGACTCCTAACGGATGAAGCCCACCTTGCCCTACTCTCCCTCAACAAGGATCTCAGAAGAGTCAGAGGGGAAATCTGTGGTCTACATTGATCCACTGAACAGAATTTCTCCAAAACCAAGCTGCGCTTCAACCAAAACAACCAAATGGTTGTGCTGATTCCAGTGAGCACCATGGCCTCAAACTGCATTGTGCAGCAACAAAAAGATGCCAGCACCATCTTGCCAAGCATATATTGGGCAGGATGAAACAAGAGAACAGACTAAGGGAGCCTGTCAGTGTGTTCTTACATATACATAAGAAACAGAGTGAAAAAGCAGTGCTGTTCTGCTGTCAGACCAAAGTTCCCATTAAAAAGGAAACTTTTTTAGCTTTAAAATAATGCTGCTGGCGCTATTTTCATCTGCTCTTCCTTAAACCACTCTGATTAATAAGGCCCGACCATGCCCATTCATATCCCCATTGTGCTTCAGCAAAATCAAGCATGACCCCTGAATGACAGGCTCTGTTAAGCCAAATCTGAAACAAAGGCCCAAGAACCTTCACTTTCTGCCATGCATGGGAAATACTTTATTTTGTGCTACAAAGTGTCAAAGGAATGAACCCGGCAAAAGAAATCATAGCTCTGTGCACATGTCAATTCCAGGTGACCTTTGCCCTGTACAGACTGTTGTATACAAGGAAATAACTATAGCTGCAGAAGAGTGTGGGAATCTAGTTAGAAAAAAAGGATGTGCAAGAAAAATGCAACTTTCAGTCACCACATGGGAAATGTACTTTTGCAAAATAAATTAAAATATCTGTTTTAAAAGGGCATGTTGGATAAAACCCTACCCTTATCTTGCAATGTGAAGAGGATTGTGATGTGAAAATACAATGAAGGAAACCGTTCTATTTAGCAGATTTTCTTACAATTCAGAGCCAAAATAAATCCAAGTAATTCAAACTTCTGTGGCTGCTGGGGTGAAGTCAGCTAAAATAAAAATAGGTTTCTGCTGAGAGGATGACAGAAACAAAAGGGCCTCTCAGTAGATACTAACACCTCCTAGATAATTACTAGGTTGGACAGAATCTAGTCTAGGCTGAACCCACTGACAATGGAATTTCCAGGACAAGGATATGTGAAAAGAAAGTCACATGTCTTTGTGATTTCTACAGGAGGCTTCATGGGAGATCTCCATGATGGTCCTGCCCTTCAGGGGATAGCTTGGAAGCTATTCCAAAATATGGGGAAAAGGACTGCCATTTGTTCCCAAAGACTATTTATGAATAAAAATGTAAAGACTTTTATCTCTGCAGCAGGACTTTGTAAAAATGTAAAAAGTTTGCAGTTTAAAAGTGATTTTATGGGCTTTCATTTAAGATGTGGTAGAATTCACTGACCCCTTGGGAATATAAATGCCAAAGAATCAGGGATTACAAGGAAAGTATCCATGATGCCAATGTGAATTTTCATATTTACATCCCTTATGATGATCCACACATACGTATAACGTTATGGAATGTTAGGCCAAACATTTCACACTGAAAAGTGCGAAAAAATTGCAGAAGGGCAAAACAATGTCTCACAAACTGGAGGATTGGACTACCATGTGCTGCATAATATATGTAACCTGTTTATGTAATTTGTTTAGATGTTTCCACTGTATAAAGGTGTCATTAAGGGCAAAATTGGATTTTATTTAAAGTAATTGTGGCATGTTTTGGATATTGTAAAACTCACATCATAAATCTGACATCATTCGCTTGAAATCCAACCAGCTGAGAGCGAGGCAGGGACTAGCACCTGTGACCAATCTCATCAGTTAGAGGTGTGCTTACCTAAACCTGCACAGCCATATACTTTGATGATGTCACTATGCATTATAAATAAGAGTCCCGGACAAGAATCCAGACAGACACTCTTCCTGAAGTTCCTGTGCTGTGTTCCTGATCTGCTCCATACAGATTCCAGACCCCACTACAAGGCCATAGCATTGTTGACCCTACTCCAGAAACCACTGCAAAACTCAAGCATTGCTGATCCTATTCCCTGCAAGGCCTCAATCCTGAAAACCCACTAAAATCCCAAATAACCAAAGGGGAAAGCTTTGGTACCTTTTGCATCCTGAAATCAGACTGTCTTGCTGCCCACTAAGTGCATGCCCACTGCAATCCTTCCAATCAGCTGAACTTTAGTATCTAGTGACCAGATTTGCCATTCCACTGTCCTTGCCATCCGGTGAACGGCCCAGCTGTTTTCTTTGGCCAGGCAAGCAGCCCTGTGGTAACCAGAACCTGTTGACTGTCCAAAAATCCCCAAACTAAAAGTGGACTGTGAGTATAATCCCTACCCCATAGAAACCCATAACCTATCTTGTCTTGCCTTTGTCCTTATCCCACTCTCTAAGCCATCCTACCCTTATCCTGATAACTCTGTTAAAACTGTTAGAATCATCTGTGCACCCTGCCGTGACTTCCTAAAGTACTAGTGCCATCTCTTTTCCATTTTGTCTTGTGTAATCCTAAACCCTTAGTCAGATTTTGAGTGATCGGACTGGTTTCTGCCAGGGTTGGGCGCTGGGTTGACAGGGTTGAATTGGCAAATCAACCTTGGATCTTACTGTGCCCATCTTTGGTGGTCTAGTCTGAATACTCTAGGAAAGCACCTTGTCACAACTGATTTCCTTTCCTATTTCACGGCTTCATTTTGCTCAAAGCGCACCTTTTTATATCTTGCATAAGATGCATAACATGCATAACTCATCCAGTTTTATAGCGCACTCCAAATCAGAGTATTTCACCCGTTTTTATCAAAAACCGTTTGGGTAATTTAAAGCGGTTATTGAAAAGAAATGCAACTTTTACACGTGTCATTTGGCTGCAATCTGTTCTAAACTTTCCACTCAATTTCGAATTGTATGCCTTTTGCTGATCCATTGCCTTGTGATTGCCAGAGATAGAACTACATGCTTTTTTGATAAAACATATGTATTATTATAATTTAACCACACATTAATTCATTATTTGCCATTTCTGAATTGCTATTTTAGGTCTTTGTTAAGGGATTAAAGTCCATTTTTGCCTCTTATTCTGTGAGGGAAGGTCGGATTTGTATTGCAGGGGGAAACCTTAACTTGGGTGATAACTTTCTTAAATCAAAAAGTGCTCCTATTCCATTGTTCTGTATATATGTTCTAGGGGAAGGTTAACCAAGTGCATTGCTCACAATTTCATTGTAATTATCAGCCCATTGGTGATTGCTGCCCCATATTAAAAATTGTATGATTTCTTTTGAATTTTAAAATAAATAAATAAATATTGCATTTCACCAACCAGCCTGGTTCATGGTCCATTGTGACCCGAGGTATTTGAAAACGGGGGTGTATTTGAAAACGGGGGTGTGATACGAGTTGTGTACCATCTCAAATTGAATCTGCATAAAATAAGGAGAAAAGCATCTCATACCAGGCCGAGAATTTTTTGTCGCCTAATTGAAATCCTTAACAAAGCTCTGACTTGCAGTGCATTCATTGCCTTTTCTTTTATCATAGGCAAGGTGAGTGGGGCGGAATGAAACAGACAAATGGACAATCTTGATTTGGTACACTGTCCTTTCATCGCAGGATGTTTTTTTCGCTGGGTTTTTTAGTGTGAATATTTTACAAAAAAAAATCAGATTTTTTAGGGGGAGTTAGAAAATTATATATGGGGTGTGGTTGTTTAGGAATACATAAAACATTAAAGGGAATAGAGGAGTACAGAGGGGAACCCCCCCAAATATAATGTAACAAAAATTGGATGGTTTTTTTGTTAAAAAAATGGCGGTAAAAAACCCAGCGAACAAACATCCCGCGATGAAATGACATGGAACCCTTGATTTCAGGCACCTCCCTCTGCTGAGCAAGTGCCTATGCCACATCCACAGAGAGGCTGGCAGAGTGTTGAAAGTAATTAGTGGGATGCACATTGCCATGCCAGGACTTTCAAAGGGTGGCTTGATTGGTGTTTTGCGATGGCACTGTCCGAGAGATGGGGTTCTTTGCAGTAGGTAACTCAACTAAGCAAATGGTATAGTCACCATCATTTCCAGATGATCACATTGAGCAATTAACAGTGGAGATAACAAGGAAATCTTCAACACAAAATGAGCTTGTCTGATTATAAACCCATGTGTTAGAGAGCAATTGGGATGTTCAGTGCTGAGATATGGGGCTTTGAGGAACCATACAAGATCCAGATAGTAGAAAATCAATGTTGCCATAAGATGTTAGGCCTACTCATGTGCTCCCTCGTTATACACTACATATTAAAATTGGGATGCGTCCAATATCTCAGGCCTGGGTGAGCGTGCCATTTAAGCTATGGCTCACCACTTGGTCAAATACCAAGGCTTTTTGATATATAACAAAATTTGACACCATATTAGATCCCAAATGGGTGATCATACAATTCTGTGGTGCAATTATGTTTTACAATGTCTAACTGTTATGAGTATGCTTATCCTGTGGTCCTCTGGTTTCAATTTGAACACAGTACAAATTAAACAAATAACTGAGTCTAGCTCTGATTAGAAGGGGTCATTTTGCAGATTGCACATCACTACAGGAAAACATTTTGAGTATCAATCCATGTCATCAATAGGTTTGCATAAAAAATATAAAGCAACAGAGGTTTTCCTCTCTACAAAGTAATCAAATGCTCAATTATTTGAAATCATCATTTATTGCAAAAACATGTACGGGCAACATATACAAAATAATTCATTATTCAACCTCCAAAAACTACAAAAACATGAAGGACATTTTCAATAGAGTACTTTAAAGGTCAGATATGGTGGGGCGTGGCTTGCAGTTGACAAAGATGGCCGCAAATGGTGAGTGCTAGTGCTAGCCTGCACTAAATCCCTCAAATTCCATGGCTTTACCCGTAACCCCCAACTTTCCCTTACCTCAACATGATGGAAGATAGCGGCTGAGGCTGACAGTGAGAAATAAGTGAAATATTGATGCTGGAGCTGCAGATCTTCGCTGCAGCCTAGTGGCGTTTAGAGAGCCACTGGTGACACTGGTGCCACTTGGTGTGTGAGGATCCGACCAGGAGGACTAAGCATTTACTGAGTCAGGTCCCAGTAACAAAAGATTAGAGCGCAGATGGGCAATCATGCAGAAAAGAGGCGGCAGGGACATGCAGCTAACATAATAGCGCTGAGGCAGACATGGCCAGAACTAAGCAGTTAGGCTGACGGGGGCAGCATGGAAATTGAAGATGTCACAACCACATCCGAATGTGAAGGATCAAATACTAAGAAGTTAATAGTTACAGTGAAACTGTCGAGACAAGAAATCAACACTGATAAGGGACTCCTTCAGCTTGCATCCTCTGCTAGCACAGGGGAAAAACAGCAACCATCTTAGAATGGTTTTTCAAAATACACAAGCAATGGCAGTTCATGCAAATGAAGACTTTTAATGAGGGTGATGCCCACATAAAATCAGTGCACAATTACAAATTAAAATGAAACTAGAGGTTCTCTTTATCGACAAAGAGAAGAAGAAACTAATATAGGTAGGGGAAAAACAAGTGGATTACAAAGAGCCAATAAACCTCCTTCAAGATGACAAATGACTACCACTCCAGAAAAAAACGTTTCACAAACAAGCTCGGAGTAGGCAAGGGATCCCTAGGAAGCATGGCAATGACTTTGCACTGCCTAGTGCCGGAGATGACCAGGCTGACGACCACAATATCCAACATAGATGAAAGAATGCAGAATCACATGTGAATCTGAAAGAAATGAGACTTGACATAAAGCAAATCTCAGATCGCCGTACTGAAGCAGAGGACCAAATAGAATCGGCAGAGGAAAGGCTAAAAGTTCTGGAACAAATGCAATTTGGGGTTATGGAGATGGAGACTCTTGCCACAGGCTTATCAAATCACAGCAGCAGGCACAATAACCTATGGTTCTTCGGAATTACAGAGGGGAAAGAAGGCAGTGACCTGATTATATATATGGAGGCCTTATTTTGCAACTCACTGGCCTTTCCTTCAAGCCTTGGATAGAGATTTAAAGGTCACATAGAGGGGCCGCACGTCAGGTATTTGACCCGAAGACACCCAGGGAAATCATCATCTGTGTACTCAGTTATAACCATGTCCACACAATTCTACAAAAACCCTGGAAAGCAAACCTGTTCCACCATGAAGGCCAAAAAATCTATATTTCCTGGGATAACTCAAAGAAATAACTTGAGAAACGCAAACAATTTGAAGCCCTATGGCCACACCATAAAAAGTGGGATCTGAAATACGGCCTCCTCGATCCAGTGAAGATGCTAATAACCAAAGATGGAAGGACCAAGAAATATCAAAAACCTGAAGAATTGCATACTTTGCTGCAAAGTTTAGATTAAGAGACAATGGAGGTTGTAACTCAGGGAACGTCCACGCTGCAGACAAAACCAAGCTGGGAAGAGAGATCGAGGGAAGACGGATGGGAAAAATTCTTATATAAGCCTACCAATAACAGCAGACAAGCTGCCTCACAATTAGACCCACCGCCTACAGCCAATCAACAATAAGATCATGTTAGAGACAAATCAAGGTTGCCGCTAAAATCGCAACAGAAAATCAATGGATGTCAATGAAAAAACCACAGCACAATAGAGGCATTGCACGATGGCCTAAATGTACAGGGGTAGAAATCGGAGAAGATGATACTTATCCTAATCCCTTTCCACCTCCTCCCCTCAACCCCTGCTCTATATACCTCAATCAATACCATGGAAGAGGTGGTAGGCCGGCCCAACACCAACCTTTGTAAGTCACAGAGGTTAAAGTTATACATGACTGGGTAAGTGGTCGGACTGTACATTATTTGATGTAAATGGATAAGTTGTTCAGTTACTCCAAGTTTTGAGTTGTCAGTCACTTTATAAAGTACAATACAGAGCTGCACACAAAGATCCCACTACCCCTCTCGCCTAAATCCATACTAGCAAGCAAGAACACAGTGAGGCCACAACTATGCAATGGAGGCTTTCCAACGAATAGGCTATGTGAACACCGGAAGTGATGATTAGACACAAAGTCAAATGCACAGTGTCTCAGTTATTACGCACAATGTTAATGGCCTGTAGAGCTATATCAAAAGGAAGAACATTCTCAAACACCTGAAGTCCAAATAATTGGATATAGCCTTACTCCAAGAGACACATTTATGCCCAGAACAAGAAGACAAGCTGGCAAAAGGATGGGCAGGGAATGTTGTCCACAACTGAATGGACAAAGGTATTAAGGTGGGGGTCGCAGTACTATCGAACAAAAACTTGAACCATAGAATCCTTAAAACATGGACGGATGGGGAAGGGACAATCTGCCTCATAAAGCTTAAAATTGGAGATTCACTACTGTTCATTGGCTCAATGTATGCACCCACTGGAGACAAGAGTGGCTTCCTGTCATACATAGCTAGAATTCTGACGGAAATTAGGAACATGCCTGTCATAATGGAACTTGATTGGAATCTAACAATCGATTGGCTATTAGAATGATCAAAATAAATAGATTGAGTTGGGACCAGGGGCCGCTGCACTCTCAACAACACCTTTTAGACCATGGCTTAACAGAACTGGTTCTTTCCAAAGAGCGAGAGTATACCCACACGTCGTGTGTGCATGATATGTGGGCACAGATAGATTACTTCCTAACATCCAAGAACATGCTTGATTCGCCGAATTTCCGTTGACATCCTCCCCATGGGGCTGTTGGACAATGCTTCAGTGATCCTACAGACCTCACTGGATTTAGGACATCTGATAACAATAACCTGGGCATGAACATTAGTTTGTTCAAAACAGCAGAGCAAAGGCTAGATCTTCAGGATATACTAAAATAATACCTGGAACTAAATAACACTCTGTCATCAGTTCTGTAACGCTCTGGGCCTCGGCTAAGACCTACATGAGAGGGTATCTGATACGATCTGCATCCTCCAATAAAAAAGAGGGCTTTAGAGGTGCAAGTGGCCATAGAAAATGACATTCAGAACCTAGCAGGTCTACACATAGCAAACCTTTCCAAGCACATGCTGCAAGAGCTCATAAAAGCAAAATTTCACATTAATGAATTGTTCACTAATGAAGCAGAATATTCTCTCTTCCGACTAAAGCAGGTGCATTATAAACAGGGGGAGAAAGTGGGGAGATTGTTGGCAGTCCAACTCAAGAAAAAGCGAATGGAAAACAATATGTCATATATTACTACCAAAGATAATGCTATCATAACTCTCGCCAGTGCGATAGCAAATTACTTTGCTGCCTTCTACACACACCTATACGAATCAGTTGACAGTATTAGCAAAGACGACCAGGGAACCTTTCTAGATGCCCTGGAGATTCCGATATTAGATATGACTTGCAGACAGGAGTTCGAGCCACCAATGTCAGAGCTGGAAGTCAGGCAGGCAATTCAGTCAAGGTCAATAGGTAAGTCACCAGGAGATGATGGGCTCTCATCAGAGTTCTATAAATTGGGAGTGGATTGTGTGCCCCCCTTACTCACGCAGGTATATAAGAAGGCTGTGGAGAAGAGTCTTATCCCTGAAGTACCCAACAGAGCTCTTATCACAGATGCCCCTAAACCTGGCAGTGATCAAACAGATTGTACTAACTTTTGACCCATCTCTTTAATATATATGTATATCAAAATATATGCCAAGGTACTGGCCACACGTTTACAGAAATGCATTTCATTCTTAATACATTGATCCCAAGTGGGCTTCGTGCCCTATCGCATCCCCAGAGCAAATATGAGGAAGATTTTACATATAATATGGGAGGGAAAACATTCCAAACACACAGAAATAGCTCTAGCTTTAGACGCAGAGAAGGCATTTGATAGAGTAGAATGTACATACTTAATAGACACCTTGCATAAATTTGGTCTAGGTCCAGTGTTTGTTCAGAGGGTTGCTCTGCTCTCTCAGAATCCTTTGGCCAGGATCAAGTGTAATGGCCACTTACCAGATTTGTTTCATATCAGGAGAGGTACTAGACAAGGGTGCCCTCTGTCCTCTCTAGTATTTCTATTGGCTCTTGAGTCACTAGCGATTGCGATAAGATTCAATCTGCACATTGCAGGTATCAAAACAGCAGCAGGGACCAACACATTAATGCTTTTGCTGATGATATACTCCTAACCATCTCCAACCCTGCCACTTTTTTCCTGCCCTCATGAGCCTTATTGACCACTTCTCTGTATTGGCAGGCTATAAGGTTAACTATTCCAAATGTGAGGCATTCCCAATCTTCCCAAACGCAACAATAACAGACATCCAGGGATAAAACTTTAAGTGCACACCAGCAGGTGTTAAATACCTGTGTGTTTATATATTAAACAACCTGGACAAAATAAGCTAAAAAAATCTAGTCCCGCTGTGGAGGAACATCTCGGTCAATATGAAGAGATGGCGAGGTTTAAACATATCCCTAGGTGGGAAGGTGCATACAGTCAGAGGTTGGATAATAGTGCACAAGCGTGTAGAGTTAGACACGTACCTCCACTCACAGGCCCCAATTTGGTGCAACTGGAAGCTGAACATTGAGAAGAAAATGTTCAGGTTGAGTGAGTGGGAGGACCAAGGTATTACCAGGATACATGATGTGTGGAAGGATGGACATATGGTCCCCTTCAGAGAACATCAGCAGAAGTATTCACTCCTGCATAACCAAATACTGAAATATATCCAACTAAAAGTCTGCGTGAAAACTGCGATTAAATTATAAAAACAATGGGGGGGGAATGTTCCCCCGATAGCACAATTCATGCTGAGCTGGAGAAGGGGTGTCAGCAGTTTCAACTCCAAGCCTTTAGGGCCAGACGCATGTCGTATTTTCCAGGATACACCTCATTATTATTTATGAGAAACATTTGCATAAAATGATTCTAACTGTATGCACATTTAATATTATGACTATTAATGAGGCATACCCTCAAAACATGTCAGGTTTATGGCCCTCGAAGCCTGCAGTTCAACAACCCTGAATCATATGAAATAGAGAATGGCCTCAAGCACTAATGGGCAAGGCTGCTACAAACATCCTACGAACATCCTTTGAGGATACACAATGGGACTCCATACTGAGACACTATGCAAAAACACTGCGCAAGGCCAGAATGAAGTTTGCACAATTTGAAATACCGAGTAAGTGGCACTGGTCTCCAAGCAAATTAAAGGAGTCTGGGTTATGACAGGAAAGTAAATGCTGGAGGTGCACGAGAAGAACATCAAACATAGTGCATGTACTATGGTCCTACCCAAAAATAAGAAACTTTTGGGACCAAGTCCTGGGCCATATAGACAGAACAAATAGAAGAAGGATTGTGCGGGAAGTACTGACATGGCCCCAAATAGGCAATGCGGAAGATGGCTAGCAATAGCGATAGTAAGAGCCAACATTTGCATACTTAGGAAATGAAGGTCTACAGTTATACCGACATACCAAGAATACCTTGCTACAATGTCCAGTGAAAACTAATATCCAAGCTGCCGGATAAATTGCAATCCTTCACAGTCATTTGGGGCAGTTTGCTACGTTGAGGAGCAAAGACTTACACAGACAGGAAACTGTGTTCCAACCTTATTTGTGCTCCTGCCTTGTGCTAGATGTTTATGCTCTTAGGTTCTAATGGTTCCAGGTTCATGTTGAATGTTCATGTCTGTTCCCTTATAATCAACTTCCAGTACCTTGCTAGTTCTCAGCAGCAGCGGTAAGTGGGGAGGCACCATGTCCAGCAGGGAGCATTCTGGAACAGAGTGAGTTGCCACTTTAGTAAGCCCCAAACATGGAGAAATAATGGATACAGACAATAAGTAGAAGTGAGCACAGACATTGGCAGATGAAGGGAGAACACACAGGGGAGTTGTAGGGGCAGCATATGGTATATCCTACAGTGTGCAAAATGGGTACCCCTCCAGTGCAGGTAGGGAGGTGCACCTCCCGTAGTGTTATTTGATTTTCATTCTCAGTACACAACGTTCAAAAGGTCATTGTGAGAATGTCTGCCGAACAATTTACTCTTACATAGCTGTATGTTCCGATTGCTTCCTCGATTACCGTCAGAAGAAAAGCTCAATAAAGAATAAGTTGAAAAAAAAGTTCACATGTCTATACAAATAAATACAATGCCATGAAAATTCTTGAAATACATAAATGAAACAATAAGGTGCAAAGTGAGGGTATGTGACATGGAGCAAAGATATAATCTCAACATAAATGTTGTTCCTTCTCTAAAGAACATGCCCCAAGCCTAATTTTTGGAAAAATGCTAAATGATGTCACCTCAGAAGGGACACAGCAATTAGTCCTTGTTCCTTAGTGAAATACATATTATCATCTCACATCAAGGTTACTCAATATAATGACGTTTTGCAACACATCCATGGTGTAATTTTCTGGATTGTGGATGTCAGGTTTACAGCCATACTTAAGCACTTCAATGTATTTGCATGAATGTTGCAGTGTCACTAGGTTTCGCTTTAACCTACTGCCATTCAATTATTGGCTTACACCAAGGAATAATTACGTCACTTTTTATGTCACTTACATACACATTTTTGAACAATGCGGCACCCTGCTACCTGGTAGACAGACTCACCATGAAATCCTCGACAAGAGCCACCAGATCATCTAACACCAACTGCCTCTTAGTCCCTAGATTTAATCTATCTAGAGTGGGGGGGAGTAGCTTCCCGGTCAAGGCAGCACAATTGTGGAACTCTCTACCCACCCCACTGAGGGCAGATCAATTTTACCTAAACTTCCAGAAGAGAATAATAAGATGGCTCAAAGATTATGACAACTAGGCCGGCCCGCACATCCATGACTAACCCCTTCTGCTTTTTTTGTAAAATTATTTTCATAGCTATTAGCTTATTATTGACTGTCCTCTACATCCTCTGTATCTGTCCTCTTTTAGGACTATGTCATGTCATTGATTCCATTTGATGTCTCTCTGCGTGTATACTATCTTTACTCTCTATATTCCACATGTATCTATTACCCTATATTGTATTGTATTATCGTGATGCGTAACCAAGCTGCAAATTATCTTATGCTATGCACCCTGATACCTTTGGGTCTGGTGCGCAATACAAATAATAAAATAAACACAAACAAACAAACAATAATGAAGCTCAAGCATTACATGGTTGCTCTGCTTTCTGTCCAGACAAGGCTGAGTCAAGTCTTCATTTTGTCTTGTTGTGCCCAAAATATGCTAATTTACGTGTAAAATAATTGGTTGGCATATTGAAAAATGGAAGGAAACGTAGATTGGCTTTTAAATATTTGATTTTATGTAAAGAATTGTGGGTGTCATCACTGTTGAAAAAGTATTTAAGAAAAGCTATCTGTCTTCGACATATTACATTACAGGCTCTCATATAATCAATATAACTATATGAGATTCTGTTTTATGTGTTTTCTATTTTTATGGCAATTGTTTCATTTATATATTAAGATATACTATATACTTTTATGAATTGCTATGTTCAATTTGAATAAAGTTCTAACAAACAAAATCTGCTTGCATGAACACACAACCTCTGAAATCGGCTTTTGCAAGCAAGCATCTGAAATCAGCACCCAGTGCTCCAGCTAAGAACTGCAAGTAGGAGCATTTTAGCATTTTACTCCTGTTTTTTTAAAGATGTGAGTAAAATGATGTTTTTTGTAGTAAAAATCTAAGTCTAATTCCCTATGGGAATTTCTTTTTAACCGGAAAACAGAAATGTTTTTGTAATAATTTCTTTGCACCTAGTTCAAGTATATAAAAAAATACAGGTTTACTTCTTGCCATCAGACAGTAATAATACCAGTGTCTTTCTGTGGTACTACATGCATTACTGGTTGTAAGGACACGTATAGCATTTTGCAAAAATATAATAGCATTTTATTGCCAGCATATAATAGTATTTTGCTAGTATGTAATATAGAATATTTTTGCCAGTATTACATATCATTATTGGTAGCATGCAAGTACAGGATTTACAACACAGCCAAGCCCAATTTGAAACTGCAGATATTCAGAGCACGCATAGAAAAGCTTATTGTGCTGCCAGATTCAAATAATGAAGTGCAACATTTTTTTGGGATGCTTCATGTATGAAGACTACATTATAATAAATATATAACCGACTAACATTATTAATATTACTAAAATGCTAATTCTAACTTCTCTAACATTAAAATGCAGTCTCATATGCAAAATGAGGTGAAATACATGTTTTGGTGGCACTGCTGAGATTCATTTTTAAATGCACACTGGTGTTTTCTTCAGCTTGTGGAGAACAGAAAAAAAATGCAGATGGCAGGAAACAAAGTGAAACAGTAACGCTAGGCTTAAAGCTTCCATTGTTCTGAAAATGAGGGCTGATACAGAGCACATTTTTTTTACTATGATTGGTGGAATATGTAGGCAGATAAGCCACATCAATAAGGGGATGGATAGGAGTTTTCTTGGTAACAAGAAATGAGGGAAGCAGTTAGTTCATGCTGGGCTGAGAAGACTAACGGAGGTTCCAAGGGGTAGAGCGCAAGCTGTGGGACATAATTAGCTGGCGCTCCCCAAACAAGATTACGGAAGAATTTCGCGCTCACACTGGTTCTGCATATGCGAACACAACAAGGTTGTGTGGGGGACTTCAAAGAAATACCAATCTTGGTATGATAAGTGCTAGGTGAGGACCAGCTAAAATGCCGTATGTGTGTCTAAGATTTATTACAGTGTAGGGAATTTAGGAAATCTTTGCATGTTTATTTTTCATTATTTTCAGAATGTGGGACCATTAATCCATTTTTTTTTAAATATCTGCTTGTTCTGATTTGTTCTCTTGTATTGCAGATGATGCTGTAAATAACCCATGGTAAGACTTGATGACATGTAAATAAGATTCAATATAAGAAGTATTTATAAAAATTAATGGGATTTTGTGTCATTCATGCATCTGTGAATTATTTACATAAGTGATGTATACAGGGAAGGCTCATATACAGGGAAGGCTCATATCAGTGCAGTAGTGCATTTGCCAATTTACCAATTTACCAATGCAAGTAAAATAACAAACCAGAGAAAGCTAGTAATAAACAGCTATAAAGCAGAGGTTTGTGTGCGGTGTGATGAATGTTCCCTTCCTTGCATGCAATGAGAAGGTGTCTGATCTGATATATAGAGTACTGGAATTACATAAGCCAGTAATACCAGCCACAAACGGTAAGTGGTGCTCTGAATAAAATCATTGGGTTCTGCTAAAGTGCATAAGTCTGGGGCTCTCTACAGACAACTAGGAGGTATTCTAATAGAAAGGAAAGGTTTGTTTTATGATGGGGTTATAGTATAACAAAAGGAAAACCATGCTCACCAAAACACCACAGGAATAAATACCGCAAAACAAAATACCACTAAAATTACCACAAATATAAACTAACAAGGTATGGTCACTAAAATAATGTGATGCCAAACCCAATCTAAATGCATGACTAATTTACTGCCAAATTACCGCCAGTATTTTTACGGTAAGAAAATACTGCCAAATCCCGAATTTACCCTAACAAAACAAAATCTCCTACAGATAATGGTGCATGACTGTAGAGCACCTACTGGGTGTGGCAAGTGTGTCTAACACTACCATACGTGCATTAAAGGGAACCCATTTCATGAGAGCAGTGTGACACTGGAAGTGAATCACAGAATGTCTCAAATGGAACACACATTCCCAGAGTTGGTACAATGCCTGGAGGCAAAATTATATGCACATGGGACATGGTCCTCAAATAATGCAACAGAGTGGCATGACCGTATCTATGGGGAAGTTCAGAAAGAACCATTGGACAATATTTTTGCAGAAGGTAGCATAATTTAGGTCTGTCTTTTGAGATTATTAAATGCTGCTGATCACCATGCAGAGACAGATTGTCTGATTGTCTGATACGGCTATGTGCCAAGACATGGTTTACTTTAAATAAGTCTCTGCGAATGCAAGAAAATGATGCCAAGCTGATTAGCAGATGGAGCTAGTGAATAGGAGGAAAAGTTAAGAGCAGTACTGGACGTATGTCAAAAGGACATGCAGTCAAAGTGTAAAGATCTCAACACTTAATTGTCTTAAAAAAGAAACAGTTTGATGATAGTGAGCAAGAATTAAAAAACTTGAAAGGATTGGTAGGTCATATTAGACAAAGAACATTTCGAGAAAGAAAGTGATCTTCAAAATGCCGAACAAGAGATAGTTAATGTGTTTCAAGAAAGAGACAAACGAGACAAAGAGTTTAATGAATATCAAATGCAAATAAGTGATATTCAAAATGTGATTAATAAAATGGGTGATGAAAACAATTACTTACGTAAAGAGGAAGATCGGCTCATTAAAAAGTGCAAGGATTTGGAACAGCAAATATGCAATTCCAGGTCCCAGGACAAACGACAGGGCACCACATTCAATGGAATTGAGGTAAATTCTATTTCTACACAGAGAGATAGTTCCCCAGTGGCTGTGCCGGTTTCTTAACTTGGTTGTAGCGCTCTTGGGGGGGTTGACACACCCATTGGGGCCGTCATAATCCCATACGCCAGAAACAAAGGTTGAATCACAAAGTAGTGCAATCCCAAGCATAGCAACAAGTAGCCCTATCAAAATAATGAAATCAAACAAGGCCCTGATGAAACCAATTAAAACAGGAGGAGAGTGCTGTATAGAGGACCACTTAGAAGTGGTGCACAATATATATTTAAAGCCCTACAAATATCTAAGGAACAATACAGACAATACTTCCACTTAACTCTGGACGCTCCCACAGCCAGCATCATTGGAAGATTAAATGAACAGCAGAACAAGACATGGGCAGAGTTTGAAAAAGAGATTAGATGTCATTTGCACAAACGATTACGGCTGGGCCAAATACGTCCCCTCGCCAGTTTTCACAAGACTTAAAAAGAGCTTTTTCTCGCTATGATGTATCTTTTGGTCCCAATTCCAATGAATTTAAAACTGCCTATTTCTATGGGTTACAGAAAGACATTATATCACAATTAGTCCGCGAATTTGATCGTGACAAGTCCCTTGAGTGGATTGTACACCAAAGTACAAAGCTATATGAAGTGCTATACTGTCAGGGTAGAGAGTGATAAAATGAAAAATACTAGACCAAAATCTAAAGAATCCTCTCGAACAGTAATTGAGATCATGTCAGCTAAAATGTCACTTGAGTCCGCTCAAAGTCCAGGCAAAAATAATGTGACACCCGAACAGAGGGGTAATCAACAGAGGTTCCCGCTCTCTACACCGATGTTTCAGTCACATGATTCTAGTAATAGGGAGAGCTACATTAGCCCCAGGTACTTAGGAGACAGGCCCCGAGCAGGATATCGGCCTGATTTGTCAGGTATGAACAATAATGAGAGACAAAATCAAGACCAAAGCAATAATGGTCCCTACCAGACATTGGGGAGACAGAGCAGGTTTGACCCCAACACTATGATATATGGTAATCAGGACAAACCCCGGTATGTGGATCGATTTACTGAAAATGGGAATCAGCATAGGGGACAATACTCACAAAATGAGAGACAGGACATGAGGCAGAGTATGAATTATGCCCCACATCAATACAATCAATCACCGCCACCGGGGGACTACAACCAAAGGATAGGTGCACCTCGCTCCCCGCCCCGCATGAATCAAGAGTTCAGAAACAACACCAATAGAAAGCACTCTCCTGAGAGATATCAGAATAGATTCAACCACGGGGAAAACAACCAATATCGACATAGGCCGCAGAGAGAAGATTCTAGAGAGATGGAAAGATTCCAGTGTCTCAAGGACCAAGTGAAAATAGGAAACATCTGTGCAGCTCAAAAACAGTCATCAAAAGAGGGGGCAGAAGGCCATAGTAGTGACCGGGTGGATTCTGATAATAAGTGACTAAGGGCCTGATCACGACTTTGGCGGTAATGCCGGCGGTATTACTGCCGGCGGTATTAGCCCTACCCCCGAACTCCCCGGCGCTAATAGCGCCGGATCACGAGTTTCGGCAGTAATGTAATTCCCCATTGCCCATTGAGCCCATTCGGGAATGCCCCATTCCCCATTGGGCTTAATGGGGGAAATCTGCGCTCTTACCGCCGGCGGATTTCCCGCCGGTAGTAATAGTGCAAATTTTCGGTGGATTTCCCCCCAGCCAATAGCTGGGGTGAAATGCGCCAAAGTCCTGATTTGGCGGACCCTTAAATCCGGCGGTAATAGCGCGACCGCCAGATTTAAGGGTTACCGCCAAAGTCGTGATGAGGCCCTAAATCTTCATGATACCTGCAATGATGAAAAGACAGATTGCCCTGGTCCGGTTTTGTATAATGACTCTGAGCTGTTTAATGATTTAAAAACAAAAATACCTGCAAATAAACATGAGGCAGAAATTGCAATTACATCTAAAAAGGTTCGGTTTAACCTGTAATTAAATCAAGCGTTGTAAATTTGCACAAATGGAAAAGGAAAACGAGAAAAACATGAAATTCAAAAAGTACAAAGAGGCAGATTTAAGAAAGACAACTCCTGCACGGGTAAAATAATTGATCAGGGAGTAGATGTGAATGTTAGAACACTCTCCCTAGACAATCAAGACGCTAATAAAATACAGGCAGGAAGAATAAGTACTCAAAAGGAGGGTACAAATCTGTCACCTGAAGAGTTCTTTGAGCCACATATTTTTGAGGAAGTTAAAGAGACTGGTACCATGCCAAATACCCACAAGTGCCCAGAATTAGAAAATGACAAATTATATGGTGATGTTTATACGCATATTCAGTTGGAGAATTTTAGTATGAACTCTGATGATCCCTGGATAGAAGGGCGAACAGTGGCCACACTCCAAAGGAGCTCTGAATATGGGGAAATGAGTAAGGTTTCTCAAACAGAAATGGACGGAAAGGAGGGAAAAATGCCCTTTCATTTACTAATGTGCTTAGCCAAAAGTAAGAAAGGTCTGAGAAAAGTGAATCCTGAAATAAGTAAGAATTCACACTTTTTGTGTGTGTTAGAGGAAGGTGAAGACAGGTATTATGCTCCCATTACTGTGGAAGAGAAATGCAATACATTTGCAATGATTGCCACAGGCCCACAGGCCACAATTATGTCCGAAGAATTGGTAAAAAGTATCAATGAAGGAAGATCTCCACAGAATCAGATCAAAGTGAGGCAGAGTGAAGGCCCAGTACATAACTTTAATGGTAAAGAGTTGCCTATCGTGGGTGGTACCGAGGTTGACATAAAGATAGGAAAACACAGAATGAAACAGATGTTGATCACATCTATTTGTGAAATTCCATTTTTGATGTGGACAGATTGCCTGAAAAGATTGTCTCCTCTCATAGATATGGTGAATGGGGTACTGTGGTCTTTAACCAAAAAACCATTAAGACCTAATACAATAAAGTCACAAAACAGCAGTATAAATGAATGCCATACTGTTGCCAAATCAAATGATGCAGTGGAGGTGTATCTACAGAATAGCTGTGTGCCTAACGTCACTATCATTTTGATGTGTCAGGACAAAATGCAAAGTGAAAAAGAAAAACAATCTGTGCAGATTTATTTGGATCCTAGGAAGAAATGGCAAACTGAAATAGATGAACACACATTGCGCCTCTATTTAAAAGAGAACAAATGCAAACAGAATACTATTCCTAAAGCAGACACGGAAAAACACATCACCACCCATGCTGAAATACACATGGGACCTCATTACGACCCAGGCGTTAAGCGGTTAACGGCACCGTAAAAGGTGGCAGCGCCGTTAACCCCTTACCGCCTAATTACGAGGTCCCTTTGCGGGTTCCCACCTTAACGGCTGGTTTTACCAGCAGTTAAGGAAGGACCCGCAAAGGGACCTTGGAGGTAATTACGGTACCGCAATTTGCGGTACCGTAACTAGCGCCTTCCCCATTTCCATTGAGCCCTATGGGGGAAAAAATGGGAATGGGGAAGGGCCAATGCTGAATGAGGAATTACCGCCCCACCAACCTTGGAATGGGGCGGTAATTCCGCCATTCACCATGGCGGAATCGGTAAAATACCAGCGGCAACCATGGCGCTACTAGCGCCATGGTTACCGCCTAGGTCGTAATGAGGCCCATGGAAGATGAGCAGCCATAGATTCACATTGGTATAAATGACCATTCTAAAATGATAAAAGCCACTTTGGCCCTTGAACAGGAAAGCAGTTTTATTAATGAGACACTACTGCAGAGAATATTGGAGAGGGAGGAGATCCCAAAATTTAGAATTAAAAACCAGTATGTCTCTAGTTTGGATAATCCAGATTTTGAAAATCCATTTGCAGAAAGGTGCATGCTAAATATTAACATTGGACAAAAAACCATCTACCATAATGTGTGGATAGTGAGTGGAACACAAAATGATTTTTATCTGGGCAATGATATCATGCACAGAATGTGCATGGTAATAGATATTCTTAACCAAAAAAATATGGTCCCGACTAGGTGGGCCTGCGCCCGAATTTGAAGACAAGAGAAAGGCTTATCATTGTGTACAATTGGTCCCATATGTAATTGAATTACTGGTAGTAAAGAAGGATATTATTATTCCTGCATTCACCAAGCAGGTTGCTATAACACTAAAGCGCAAGAATGGACAGCAAATGAAAGATTCTGATACATTTGTGTGCTTGAGTGGATCCATGAAACAGCAAGACCTGGATTATGAATATACCCCATTGGTAGGTGTTGGGGAGGGATCCGTCAAAATTATGGTGAATAATAAAGGATGTCAGGATATTCATTTAGAAGAGAATTCTTTAGTAGGAATGGCCATACAAAAATCACATTATACTGCGGATTTCAATAACATGGTGATTGGAAATATTCCTGAGAGATATCTAGATGCACGGGGTGTGTTGCCAGAATATCTGGATTCCCAACCCAAAGGGACTTTTAAAATTCAATCTGTGTACCCTTATGATTCCAATGAGACAGTGTGCTGTCACCAAGAGAATTTTATAGTGTTTTACTTAAATGAAAATGAAACAGAAAATCAGCACATTGAAGTGGAAGCTGATATGCCAATATATTTAAAAGTGGCAGATTTACAGAGAGGTACAGCCACACAGTTGGAAGAAAACACAGAGGTTCCTCCACTGGAGGATTTCCTAGAATTTTCAAAAATGGTAGAGGAGCAGATTTTGTTACCAGATGCATGTGACAGTGAAGAGGATCAGACTGAGTTGAGAAAAATATTTATGGAATTTAAAGAAGTATTTGCCAAAGATGCATATGATTGTAGCCTAACTAATTTACATTTTGCCACATTACCAGAGGGGTGTGGTAGAAATCCAGTATTTGTGCGCCAATATCGATTGCCACTGGCATGTTTAGAGTCATTGGCAGAGATAATTAAAAACCTGGAGTCTAGGGGAATTATCAGGCCCATTCATAGTAACTCCAACACTCCTATTTTGGGTGTGTTAAAGCCAAATGGTCAATGGCGTCTGTGTGCAGACCTGAGGGAATTAAATAAAAGAGTGCCATTGTCTAGATGGCTGCTGCCATTCATTGATCAAGGCATTGCTCAAGTGCATGGGTCAAAGGTGTTTACCACATTAGATCTTACATCTGGATATTGGTGTGTGCCACTGGCGGAGGATATTCAGAATTTATTTTCATTTTTATTGATAAAATGCAATACGCATGGGCTAGAACACCATTCGGGTATGTCAATAGTGGGAGCAAATTTGGCATATTTTTGAGAAAGGCTATGCCAGATGCAGCGGAAAGAGGAACTATAGTTTATGTAGATGATGTCCTGATAAAAAATAAAAACTTGAAAAGTCATTTTGATGAAATTAGACATGTACATGACCAATTGCAAAAAGCGGGTGCCAAAGTATCTTTACAGAAAGCCCAATGGTGCAAGAAAAAGGTGAATTTCCTAGGCCATGAGGTAATTGAACATGGGCGAAATCCACAAAAGAAAAAGGTGGAGGCCATATAGAAATTGAAAGATCCTAGAAATGTGAAAGGTTTAAAAAGTGTATTAGGAATGACGGGCTATAACAGGAAATGTATTTAAAATGTTGCTGAAATTACTCAACCATTGACTAAACTATTGAAGCTGAATACACCTTGTAAGTGGGAAAGGAGCAATCTGAGGCAGTTGCTAAATTGAAGGAATGTCTCACAAAGACACCATGCTTAGCATATCCCATTAAAAACAGAGATTTCTTTAGAGAAATAGGTTTCACTGAACATTGTATGTCAGCAGTGTTATCTCAAAAACATGATTTGAACCACAAAACTATTGCTTATGCAAGTAAGGCATTTTCCTAGGTTGAGATTAAATTCAGTGAATGTGAAAAGGCTCTTCTGACCATTGTGTTGGTGTTGCAACATTTTTGCCCCATTGCTCAAGGGGAAAAGGTAATCATTGAGACAAATAATCAACCATTGCAGTTTTTACAGAGTAAGAGGATTAGGTCAGACAATCTAGCACAGTCCAGAATAACTTCATGGATATTGCATTGCAAGGCTTTCCTGTAGAAGTGAGGTATGGCCAGAATAAAAAGAGCCCAGTTGCCCAAGGATTAGCAGATTTACATGACTGTGCAGCTGAATGTGTATCACATGAAGTAGAGGTGGAATCTAGTTTGCAAGAGTTTGAACAATCACCACACAAAGCTTTTGATGAAAATACATGTAAGAATTTACCAACTGTATATGTTGACGGATGTGCCTTTCACATTGAGAATGACAGCAATAAACAGTTGGTTTCAGGGATAGGAAATGTCTGGTTGAAATGTGAGGACATTCCTACTATAGGAATGAGAATTGGGGCTAGGAGTAGCCAGGTAGCAGAGTTGGCAGCCATTTATAAAGCAATTACTACTGCAGTTGATAATACATTCAGCGAAATTGTGCTGGTGACTGATTCTGATTATGCACGAAATAGCTTTGTAGAATATTTGCCTGGCTGGAAAGCAAGAGGCATTATAATAAAAAGCCTCTCAAGCATGGGAAGATGATACAAGCTATAGGCAAATTAGTGTCAGAGATTGATTTAACAGTATAGTGGAGGAAAATTTGTGGACATTTGAAAATTCCAGCAGAAGATAAGGAGGGGAATGATAAAGCAGATCAATTAGCCAAGATTGGGGCTGTTATGGGAGAGTTGTTACCCATTGAACACATTTGAACACTTAACTGGTGAAATACAAATAGATGCAGTTACACTCTCTAAGACTCCAAAAGAGGTAGAACCACCAGTAGTGCAATGGAGTTATGATACACCAGATTAAGATCTGATTAAGGCTCAAAAAGATGATCCAATACTGCGGATCTATTATAATCATTTGATGTCCCCCAAACAAAATCCATTAACAGAAAATTATTGTACAGGAAAAGAAGAGTTGAGGGTGGTATTAAAGAATAAAAAACAGATTAGGATACAGGATGGACTTATGATCAGGGAATCCATAACAGGACAGATACAGTGGGTGGTACCCCTTTCATTCAGAGGGCTAATGTTACACCATGCACATAATGCAATAACTGCAGGACACAGAGGCTCACAAAAGACTTTAGAGATACTGAAAGATTACGCTTACTGCCCACATATGTCCCAAGATGTGGAATTATGCACTAGGGGTTGCCTGGTATGTGCCCAATTTAAACCCATTTCACCAATGCATAGATATCCACTGATGAAAAGAGGTTTAACTCTTCCATGGTCACATTTGCAAATTGACTATGTAGGATCTGTAAAAAGGTTGAGTAGGGGAAACCGTTATATTTTGACCGTGGTTTGTTTGATGTTGAAATGGGTAGAGTGTATCCCTGCACCAGATTGTAGTGCGCAAACAGCAGCTACATTACTGGTAAATCATCTATTTTCAAGATTTGGATTACTACAAAGAATAGAATCAGACAGAGGAATTCAATTCACAAGCACCTTAAGGAGTAAGGTGTGGCAGATATTGGGGGTGAAAAGGAAACTGCAAATTGCGTACCGGCTTGCCACTTCTGGGAATATTGTACGTTGCAACAGGTCTGTTGTAGAGATATTAAAGAAGTTTGTAGAGGAGGCAGGTTCTAGTTGGGATATACGCTTACCTCTGGTATTGATGGCAATCAGATCGAATCCTGCTAAAGCAACAGGTATCAGTCCTGATGAGGTGTTAACAGGAAGGAAAATGGTACTGCCACAACATTTATTATACAGGACACATGAGCAGACACTTGTGAGTGCATCTATGGTTAATGAATATGTGGAAGAACTGATGAAGCATTTACAACATGCATTTGCATTTGTGCAGCGAAATTTGGAGAGAGCTGCAAAATCATATTATGATAAAAAAAGACATCTGTGAAAGAGTATAACATAGGGGATCAGGTATATACATTTCATTTTGGAAAAGGTAAACATAAACATTCTAAATTTATTGCGGCCTGGCAAGGGCCATTTTAAATAGTGGATAAAGTGTCCCCGGTAGTTTACAAAATATTGAAGACAGAGGGTGAAATGGTGACAGAACAATTTGTTCATGTTAACCAAATTAAGCCCTGTCACCCCAAACATGAAATCAGGAGGCTTGAGGAAGTAGAGACAGCTTTGGTGCACTGTATATATGGAGATAAAGACACAGTGACCGTCTACATAGTGTCCCACGCCATAAAAAAATATATAGATAATGTTTATTGTGGAGATAAATGCAGAGGAAGATACCACATTTGAGGAAGGTGCGTAATAAAAATTGATAGAAGGTGCTGAATCAGGTTAACTTATTATGGTACAAATGAGATGCTCTACATGAAAATTGTTTTGATGTATGATGATGTCAAATGTTTGTTATTGTTTCTCTCTAACATTTGCTTAGTTACAGAAATCAGAAGACTCAATCGGAAAGTTTTGGACTACATTTTGTTTTTGTGTGGTAGAAATGGTCAAATTGGTGTTGTGCTATATACTTAATCTGTTTCAGGACCGGAGGACGCAAGAGATGACGGAGTCCTGGAAATTTCAAAAAAGCCTCCAGACCGAAATATGGATATGAAGATAAAGTGACTGGGATGCCTAAAGAGATGATTTCTATGCAAAAGCACCCAAGAGCGCCAGGATGAAAGAGTTTCACCGAATGAACCAGATGATAAAAAATTGATGATCAGGACATCTCAGAAGTACAGTCATAAAGATGGTAATGTCATTAAAGGAACAATGGTGAATTGAACTTAATTCTACAACGTTCCTGATGAAGCATAGTATTATTCTATGGGACTGAAAATAAGTGTGGTGGAGAATAACATGTTTGTTATTTTAATTATTTGTTTTAGTTACTTATATTAGTCATTTATTTTATCTACATATATTATTTTATTATTTTTGTTATCATATATGAAATGTTGATTTCACAACTATATAAAGACAGTTGAATATACATGGACCATTTGGTTGGAAAGAAAGATGTGTGGATATTACATAATACATGCATATGTCTATGAGGACTCATGGACCCATTTGGGATATGTTTTGCTTTTAATATGGATAAGCAGTGCTTAGTTGTGAAATGTAAATGTTCATTTTATTAAGTTGCTATTATTTCAATTGTGATTCATATGATGGAAAAAGAAAGAAGAACAATTTGGGTTTCCTCCAATTGGGGATTTGGATAGCCAGGGTATATGTAAGGACATGTTTAGCATTTTTGCAAAAATATAATAGCATTTTATTGCCAGCAGATAATAGTATTTTGCCAGTATGTAATATAGCATGTTTTTTGCCAGTATAACATAGCATTATTGGTAGTATGCAAAGTACATGATTTACAACACAGCCAAGCCCAATTTGAAACTACAGATATTCAGAGCATGCATAGAAAATCTTAGTGTGCTGCCAGATTCAAATAATGAAGTGCACCATTTTTTTTGGATGCTTCATGTATGAAGACTACATTATAATACATAACCGACTAACATTATTAACATTACTAAAATGCTAATTCTAACTTCTCTAACATTAAAATGCAGTTTAATATGCAAATGAGCTGAAATCCATGTTTTGGTGGCACTGCTGAGATTCATTTTTAAATGCACACTGGCGTTTTCTTCAGCTTGTGGAGAACAGAAAAAATGCAGACGGCAGGAAACAAAGTGAAACAGTAACGCTAGGCTTAAAGCTTTCATTGTTCTGAAAATGAGGGCTGATACAGAGCACATTTTTGTTACTATGATTTGTGGAAATTGTAGGCAAATAAGCCACGTCAAAAAGGGGATGGATAGGAGTTTTCTTGGTAACAAGAAATGAGGGAAGCAGTTAGTTCATGCTGTGCTGAGAAGACTAACAGAGGTTCCAAGGGGTAGAGCGATAGCTGTGGGACATAATTAGCTGGCGCTCCCCACACAAGATTACGGAAGAATTTTGCACTGACACTGGGTCTGCATCTGCGAACACAAGAAGGTTGTTTGGGGGACTTCAAAGAAATACCAATCTTGGTAGGATAAGTGCTAAGTGAGAACCAGCTAAAATGGAGTATGTGTGTCTACGATTTATTACAGTGTAGGGAAGTTAGGAAATCTTTGCATGTTTATTTTTCATTATTTTCAGAATGTGGGAACATTAATCCATGTTTAAAAAAGATCTACTTTTTCTGCTTTGTTCTCTTGTATTGCAGATGATGCTGTGAATAACCCATGATAAGACTTGATGACATGTAAATAAGATTCAACATGAGAAGTATTTATAAATATCAATGAGATTTTGTGTCATTCATGCATCTGTGAAATATTTACATAAGTGATGTATACAGGGGAGGCTCATATCAGTGCAGTAGTGCATTTGCCAATATACCGATGCAAGTAAAACAACAAACCAGAGAAAGCTAGTAATAAACAGCTATAAAGCAGAGGTTTATGTGTGGTGTGATGAATGTTTCCTTCCTTGCATGCTGATGGGAAGGTGTCTGATCTGATATATAGATTACTGGATGTAAATAAGCCAGTAATGTTTTATGGCACATAGATTACTGAATGTACATAAACCAGTAATACCAGCCACAAAAAGTAAGTGGCGCTCTTAATAAAATCATGGGGTTCTGCTAAAGTGCATAAGTCTTAGGCTCTCTACAGACAACTAGGAGGTATTCTAATAGAAAGGAAAGGTTTGTTTTATGATGGGGTTATAGTATAAAAAAACGGAAAACCATGATCACCACTATACCACAGGAATACATACCTCAAAACATAATACCACTAAAATTACCACCAATATAAGCTAACAAGGTATGGTCACTAAAATAATGTGATGCCAAAGCCAATCTAAATGAAAGACTAATTTACTGCCAAATTATTACCAATATTTTTACAGTAAGAAAATACCGCCAAATCCCGAATTTACCTCAATAAAACAAAATCTCCTACATGGTCCAAAGATATCCATGGAGCTTTGTGGGTGAAAGCTATTTTTTGCTGCAAGTGTTTTTACTCCCTATTCAAATAGTGTATTTTTCTATTGAGTATTTTGCTATTTTTAGGGAGTAACAGTTGCCGGTACACCCCTTATCTGTAGGGCTGACAACACCTGTGTTTAAACACATCATAATCATTATCTTGTTGAGATAGTCATTTAGAGATTAGTGTCTATGAACATACTTTTCACCAACATGGTATGTTCATAGACATTGTAATTAATGTTTGTGCTGTGAATACAAGTGTCACCATCTTTATATTAAGAATTGTGGTGAAGGTGCAAGTAACCCAGAAGAAACATCTTCAACTAGCAGAAACATCTTCAACTAGCAGAAACATCTTCAAGTGTGCAAATGAATCCAGTGAAAAACCTACAAATGGAGCTGTGCACCCGATAAATCACCCTCAAGACTATAATATTTCTTCACTCATCGTTATTTAAAAGTGTTGGAGGGAGAGCACTGCCACCCACACAAGCATCTGTCAGGTCTGCAGGCGATCTTGACTGGCAGAGAGGCAACACGAGCTCCTGCCTCCCCGTTGGGTCTTGGCACCTGGGACTTCCACAAACCACAGGCTTACCGCGACCCACCGGGGAAAGAGGGTTAGGGTCCATTGATTGATTGGGTAGAGGGTTTCAGGATAACCGGAAAGAGGATTAGGGAGAGGTGGTGGATGGGTAGGGGGAATTAGGGTAACATGCTCCTCTGCTCCTGCTGCTGGTCTTTCCTTGTGCGTAGTGCTCTCACTCCGCCCTGTCATTCAATGCATACCACATTCACACTGTATGCTCAGCCATGTAAGAAGCCTTTTTATTGGAGCTTCTAACCAAATACTGCTTTCTTTAGTAGCGTAAATTGCACTGAGCTTTTGCCTGGAGCTCTAACCAAGAAGGGTGTGCTCTGCTATGAGCCTTTACCTGAAGCTCAAACTGAGACCTTAACTCCACATCCCCTGTATTGCCTTCATGCAGGTTTCTAACACAGTGCCCATCATAACCAAACACAAGCTGTTGACTAGCATGCAGCCTTCCCTAATGTTACAGTGCTCGTACATGCTTGTGTATATTAACGTGAAACACATGGAATACACTAAGCTGCAGGTTTCTGTCCAATGCTTCCCATGGGGCAGTCTGTGAGTCCTGAACATTCTAAGGACTACGCTGGAAAATACTAAAACAGTAGTAAGAGGGTGCAGCGGAAGCGTTAAATAGTTTACACAATTTGTTTGCCAATGCGCGGTCGTCTGATAGCAATTTCGGAGCCAACATGGCCCGGGGTTGCTTTCACCCTGAGCTTTATTGCATTAGCATTCTCAGTGCTCTGTTCACTCTAAGTATGCTAGTTGTCATGCGGATTAGTCTTTTCCCCTCAGTTCCTATCACTAACACACTGCAGGCTCTGCCGCATACTCATCATGCACCAAAGACCGCTGTTAGTGCTGTTAGCTACATTATCCCACGTAGTTCAATGTATGTTCCACTTTTCTGTTTGTCGGCACGGGGCCTGCGAGGTGGTCAAGCGGCTTCTTGCCCAGCATAGGTGTACCTTGCTTGAGCTCTGCAATATATGTCCAATCTCTCCGGAAATAGAAGCAGGACTTTGCGGGCATTGCCCGTGCTTGTGCATGCCTGTTGGGTGTGGTTGTCTCCTTGCCGGCAGGCTCGTGGAACACATGGCCTGCTGGGAAGTGTAGTTCTTGTGCGCTTCTCTATCCCTGGGCGTTCCACCTGCAAAAGGGATGGCGAAGCCATCTGGAATAACGTGTAGTGAGCTTGCACATAGGTTTGGAAGCATGTACATACTTACAGATGGTATTAACATGGCTTTCAGCACCAGTAGCATGCCAAGCCCTAACAGCATCTATGCTTCCACTGGCATGTGCCTAAAAATTTCACAACCACAATCTCAGGGAGATCTGATGAATGGCACTGAAGTGCACAGTAGCAAAAAAGGCAGTCAGAAGTTAAAATAAGAAGAGAGGTGGTGAAAGCAAGTCACAAGTGTAGAGAAAGCTCAGGGAAAAATAAATAGAAGGGTGTAAGAATGCTGATAAAAGGTAGAGAAATAATGAAGAGCAGAAATATGAACCACAATTGAAAAAAAAGTTAAAGAGAAACACATTCACAAAAAGACAGACATCATAAAGGAGAGATGCTGGTGATGGACCCAGGTGCATATAAGATATCGGTTTCCATACAGGAGATGTACACATCTAACCGCACTTCGGCATACAGTGTATCACAAAAAGATGTAAAGGTGGAGCTGTCCCAAAATGACCCAAAATTAGGAGCAAAAATGCTCAAAAATAGAGTACACAAACTGCAGAAAGAACGGATATGGGTTTTGTGACCGAGGTTAATATATTTGTGGCGGAATTGACCGTAGTCGATTTCACCACAAATATATTGACCTTCAATCAATCAACCCAATCCGAGTCACATCAGCAGCCCTATATCAATCCCCTCTCCCCTACTTACCTTTTTCGCCAGCCCCTGGCCACCGGTGCCTCTGCTATACCCCTGAGGCATCAGTTCCGTCCCTCCAACGCAGGTCGGAATTGACACAGCAGGGTCCCTTTTCATATTTTTTGTATTTATTTGTTTAGTCCCCTGCTTCCAATGTCCTTGAATAGGACAATAGGGAGGACATATATGTTGTGCAGCCCCATAACATTATAAATGTGTTTCTCTGTTTTGCAAGCCACACCTTGCTACTCCCATCTCGATACAAGCCACAAACCCATACGCAATAACCTTCCTGCTATCTTTGATGGAAAGCCAAGCTGAGGCACTGCTGTTCTGATTACATTTTGTCTGTTTTCTTCAAATATATATATATATATATATGAAATGCATACAGAAAAAAAGCACTTTTACCTCAAAAAGAATCTTAAAAGGCTTTTGCTACATGTGTGCTTCAATACATTACTGCATGTATATAATTTGCTGAGTGCATGTTTCTGCATGTATACCTATCATCCTAAAGTTCTATTATAATGAGGCAACTTACACATGTCTATTTGACAGCCACATCACCATTAGGTGCTTAATATCTAGCTGGTGGGGCTTTCTCAACTTGTATCTGCGCACGCGCTTTGAACACTGGCATATTAACAGATTTAAAGTATATATATATATGAGCATGTTAGGGAGAATTCTCTTAAATGGCTAATTTCCCTTACCTAAAGAGTCCCCCAGCAGCTTTGCTGGATTTCTAGGATTTATTTTTTCACCTGGTAAGAGTGTGAGCCTTTGACCAACTCTTACATGTGTTTTGCTTTGTGTTTTTTCACTTTTTGTGTGATCTTGGGCACTGGAGCCTCACCTACTCCATGTGCACCACTTTTTGTGTGTGTTACACAGCACCTTCAGTGCAGTGACACAGGGTTGTCTTTCAGACTTCCCACTGACTCCATTTTTCTGGGGCTGACTACTGTCCCCCAGAAACAGGTAAAGTTGCCATTAACTGTATATAGTCACTTTAAACCATAGACCCAGTACACCCCATCTTACATGGAGTATTAGAAAGGGTTAAATCATATCCCTGTTTGTCTATACCTCTTGGATCCTTGTTTCGCTCCCTTAACATTAAGACTTGGCTGGTGGCAGTGGTAACTACCCTAACTTTTCTACCGGGATTATCTTATATAAACGTGGTTTTGTTCCAGGCTATTATATTAGCCTCGAACATAAACCCACTTGACCAAATATATTTTATTTTGGTTCCGGCTGGGTTTATTCGCCATTTCTTTTTCTTAAAATCTTTCTCGTGTTTTTCTCTGCGCGCCAAACCGGGGATGATTCCTTTGTTCGCTGTCTTTTCGCGAAGAAACCCTCATTAAGGCGCCTGATAGTCTAAGTAGGCAGCATGTAAGGGAGGGATCTTCGGAGCCCTGCCATGGGTTCCCTTTGTAACCCAAGTCACACTATTGTCTGATTGGCTAAGGGGACTGGCCTTGCCAGGCCAGCCACCCTGCTGTGTGATTGAAAGCCAGGCTGTATGAATGGGGATAAACTGCATAAAAAGCAGGTCTCTGGGACTGGGAGAGAAGAGTCACCACTGGAACGAAAGAACCAATGAGGAACTGGAAGAAGAGGACCCCTACCATGACTGAACCGCCCGGTGAAGCCCTGCTGCAGTTCTGAATCTCTGAATCATACGACAGAGAAGATCCTCCAGGAAACGTCTTCCCTTGTGCTGGTGGGACCAACCAGTTTGCCCAAACTACAAGCCAGGACCCCTGCTCTGGTCGAATTCACTATACATAGCTACAGTGGGCCAGATAGCCAGGAAGGTCAGACCCTGCTTGGGCTTTAAGGAGCGTACCTTTTATTTGTTGTTTTGCTCTGCTGCTGGTTTCTTCCCAGGGTGGCGCAGGACCCTCCAGTTTTCCTACTTCGTGTCAGTCCGACAGTCGCTTCAGAAACCGTGAGCCTGCAGGAACCACCAGGAATGTCGGCCTCAGCTAAGGCTCCCTCTCCATTTTAAGGTACTGTGCAAATCCAGTTGTCTGTTTCGGGCAGCTGCGGGGAAAGTGTTTGAAAACTTTCTCCAATCTGAGGGCTTGTCATTCTCTTCTCTTTGAACTAACTTTTCTACCAACCAACCTCGTGCCACAAAGTTTGTGCCACAAACTTTACCGCAAACTACCCTGAACTGGGTGATCTGAGCAAAAGACTTTTGTCCTATTGACTTTGGCCCTAAGCGTTTTCTATCTGATCTCCTCACTGTAGTCTCTCTTGTTCAAATTGCTCTGAGTACTTACCTGTTGGTTTTGCCTAATTTCTAATAACTTTGTCTTTCCCTCCCTTTTAAATTGCTGGAGTGCCATTTTGCTCCCACTTCATTTTGTGAGCTTAACTTGTCTGGAATTTAAGGGAAGTGGTGTGGTGTATTTATGATTGTGATTTTTAACTTGCTTAGAATAGTGACATGTTATACAACTGTTGAGTAAATAAATATATAGGGCCTCCTTACATGGTAGGCGGTAAAACCAGCCGTTAAGGTCAGGTCCCGCAAACGGAACTCATAGTAAGGCGGTAAGGGTTTACCGGTACCGGTGCCCTTACCAGTACCGGTAAACCCTTACTGCCTAACGTGTAATGAGGCCCATATTCTTTTACTTAGAAACATGAGTCAGTGTTTGCCTGAACCATAGTAATTGCTGTCCTTGGTCTAACTCTTTGTACTGCTCACTTACTCTTGAGATAAGTCTGGCTGCTCCACTACTGCTACCACTATAACTGTGTAATACAGGCTTGTACCAAAGGTGAAATTGTACTGTCACTTGTAGTCCTAATTGTGTGTAGTGTTCCCAAAGGGTACTGCACATAATTCTGCCTAACAGAGCATGATTAGGGGACGCCTTCAACTCATCTTACTTTTCATAAAGAGTAAATATGATCTGTTTTCTCCTGGCATAAAGCCCCTAGTATGCTCTACCGGAACAGAATATTAAAGTGTAAAACAAAGCACATGAAAAGTGTGTTTATGAAGTGATATATAAGATTAAAACAAATTGACTAGTTCATTGCAGGGGCAATGACGTGCAGGCTCCCCTATAACATTGTTAATAAATTAATATGGCCACATCCCACATGACTGAGAGAATTAAGAGGCACTCTTGAAGGAATACCTCTCTCTTATTACCCTTCTACTGAACAGAGCAGACCAGTTAGGGAAATCCTACTTGCATTGGCACCTACGCCCGGCTTTTTATACCATCAAGAAAAGTTTAACTATCAAGTAGCCAAAATCTCTGAGAGGCAGAGCAGAACTGCCAGGGCCACCAAGCTGCCTGTGCGCTTCAATAGGAATACCGGCTCTGAGCAAAAGTGACAGCGACTTGATCAAATCCAGGGATGCAAAGTAGCCACTGCCCGCGTAGTAGTAACTCAAGGAAATGGAGAGTGAAAGAAAGAAAAGAGGCATTTGGACAAGGACGTCAATTCACCAAAATGCCAGAGGTGGAGGGAGTGACATCACACATCTGATGACAGTACAGGGAGTGATGTCATATGACCTTTGATTCTGATAACATCACATGAAATAACATCACATGACATTTAACTCCGATGACATCACCTGAAGTTACTGACGGGTGTAAAAAACATACATAAGCAGACATTTCATAAAATACCAAAACAATACAGACTTCAGACTTTTTTTTTAATACCAACCACATTTTAAATAGGGTGCTGTCTTGATATGACATGAAGGGGCTCATGGTATGACAGGGCTAGACCCAGTAAAAAACAAACATAGGTTAGGGGCACTGCCATGCATATTTCACTACAGCCTCATATGGCGATGTACTGCCATCTAAAACCAATTATAGCTGCACATGTCAGGTCTAGTGATTATATGCCAAGTAAAGAACCATACTCCCAGTGTTGCCATAACACAGTGTGCTAAATGTAAGTGCAGAGTCAGCATGTTTCATAGGCCCCCATAGATGTGCTAATGTATCTATGTTTATCCTCCAAACCAAAGGCCCCAGTGCCTATGAGAGAATTCAGTGATTAAAAATGAACATTTGCAGATATCTTTGGGTTATATTCAGGTGACAAGTTTTAAATCTTATAAGATAACATAGTAGGTCAGTTTGACTGACGCTCATTGGCATAATAAAATGTCGCCCCCCCCTTCAAGCCATGCTGACCCTTCAAGCTACTAAAAGCATGGGACGCGCCACACGCAAGGCTGGCCTGGACCATCACATGTGCACAATTCCCATGATTATCATGCCGTTGCAGGGGTATGTGCCTGCACTAGGTGAAAGATGCAAGTATGTTTTTTAATCAAAGCTTAAATCTGTCACCCAACTTAGAAACAAGGGGGTTCTGTCTGGCCACTGGTGGGGGGTTTCATTTTATTGCAGGGGCATAGATATTTGCCACAAGTATGCGAGAGCGACCAAACATAGCGAGCAAGCCCAATCTAACAAGAGACGGCTTGAGGTTCTAAACAGAGAATTTTTCGGTTAAAATAATGGGTTAAAATAATGCATTATACAGTATATTTTCTATAAAAATAAAACAATTAGGTAAAAAGTCACACAATGTGTAACCAGTTTTGTAGCGTAACTCATACAAAAATCCAATCGATGCAAGTTTCCAACTCTGCACAGCAGCATTTCCCAACACATGTTCATGCCTTTCCCCACAACATATGCCATTACAAAAAACATGTTCACGCTGCCCACCCATTTCCATGCTGCCTGCACACGTATAATCCAGTATTCCAATGTAAGAGCATATTCATCTTTGCTTTGCACATAATACTATAAGAAAATAATAATTATCTGGCTTTACCAATATATACCAATAGCCCCACATAAGAACATATGCATTTTTGCTTTGCCTTGCCATTAAAATTGCCATGCCTCAATAAGAAAACATGTTCAAACTGCCTTCAATGTAAGCCAGTTTAGACACATAAGAACACTTATTATACTTGATTTACCATAGATGCTCAGTAAAACATGTCATGCCTGCACCAAAATGCCAATCTGCAGACAATCAATGCAACTATAACAGGATTCAACGCCATAAAGGAAGAGCTGAGGGCCATATGACTTATGACCCCCCCAGAACAGGTTTGTCCTTGACATATTAACAGCAATGGAAGGAGGAGTTTGCACCAAGATCGGGCCATCATGTTGCACATGTATACCTTCTCACGATGGTGAGAATGGGACCTTGATGGAAGCCATATCGATGTTGACAGACCTGCATAATAAGATGAAGGAAGAGGCTGATGGCATTGAAGATGACAGTTGGTTTGCATTCTTGTTTTCATGGATTCCTCATTGGTTGGCAAATGTATTCAAGGTTCTTGGAGCAATACCTGTGCTGATCATGTTTGGATTTTGGATAATCAGGATCATAATTGCACAATGTCAGAAAACTGCAGTGGGGATGAAGATCATGATTGCTGGGAGGATAGCTCAGCAGCAACGTGCTCGCCTTGGAAGCAAGACGACATGGAGCAACTGTAATGATTTCACTCATTACACTACAGGACAGGAACGGTTCGTGTCCCGTTACCCATTGTAATGTGGCGGATCCATCAGGACCTGTTAACGTTCTAGCTTCGAATGCGGCGGAAGGGACGTTGCATCAGGGGAAGGCCACGCCCACAGTCGAGAGAGCAGAATGGGTAAAAGAAGGGAGGACAGACAGCACATCGCGTAGCTACTCTCTACGAGTTTGCAAGACGCTCCGTGAGTTCGCTTTAGGTTATTTATTTACTTTGATTATTCGTACATGTTGCTACCTTTTGTATCTAAGGGAAACTTGTCTTATCCTTTTCTAAATTCTGATTTTTTCTATTGTATATCCGTTTAGATAGCTGGTATCGTTTCATTGTTTACCCTCTCTCAAGAACGGCAAAACAGCAGCATTTCCGTTCGTGTGCAGAGTCAAATCTTTTTGGTAGGTGATTAATTCGTTCAATCCCTTCCATCGGACCTTTCTTAGCTTAGGGAAAGAAACTATAACTATCTTGCTGTTTCCATATAGGAAACCATTGCTATTTTGGGGAAAGCGACAAGCAGGAAAACTACCAGTTCCAGCATTCATTGCAACTATCTGTTGCAGCAATCCATATACCGCTCTCAAAAGGCTTAGGTTAGAACCCTTTGGTTTATTCTTTGGGGAGATTCTTTGTGTCCAAATCTTTCGAGTTCTCAGAGTGTCTTTTTCTGTTTATTAGCTTGTCTTTTTAGGCGGAATTCGGCGGCCCTGAATTTCCCTTCTGTTTACTAGAATTCTTGTCAACATTTACTATAGGGTAAGGTTTTTTTTAGTATTTCTAGAATCTTTACTCTTTTATATTTCCTTTATCTAATTTGGGCTAACCTCTGTTAAATCACATAATTACAGCTGGGCAGATCCAAGGAATTATTCAGGACCTCAGAACTGAACACAAGATCTACAAATTGTAACCCCTTGTGAAGGAGGACGTAGACCCACGATCCCTAGCAGCTCAGCACAGGGTTTTTTCCCCCACGAGGGTTTCCCTGGGACTCCCTTCGTGGTCTAGCGTTTTCAGAGCTGAGTCGCGCTGGGGGTCTCAGGGTGATTCTTACCGCCTTCATTGTCCAGTTCATCCCTCGGAGTCTGTTAGAAGATAAGGTAGGATTGAAGATTTATATCATAATTAATCTTCATTCACCAATAGAGTGAGTGAGAAAAGGTTACAGAGATTACAGATAGCTACGCCCATAGAAATTCTTAGTAGATCATCTGAATTTCAGAAGTCATAATGGACTCCCAACAAGCTCAACAGATACAACAATTAATTGCAGCAGTTCAATCTTTAACTACAGAAGTACAGCAGTTAAAACAAGAAAATATTAATCTAAGACAGCAACAGCAGCAATTACAGTTACAACAACAGGGCAACCGGACACCACATTGTTCGGAGGTCCCACGAGGTCCTCTACCGGGGGGACAATTTGATGGGAATCCTCATAAGGTAAAAGAGTTTCTAGACTCCTGTGCGATACAATTCGCATTTAAGGGGGCCTATTTTCATACAGATCAGGATAAGGTAGGATATATGGTTTCCGAAATGACGGGACCCGCCTTAGCTTGGGCTACTCCATTAGTGACTACTGCTAATCCCATTCTTGATTCACATACTGCTTTCTGTAATAGTGTTAAAAGTATGTTTGGACGGCAAGAACTGACAGTGGCCGCTCAGGAACATTTATTAGACCTAAGACAGGGTAATCAAGACATTCTATCGTATATTACCCGATTCAAGCAGATGGCAGGGGAAACCAGATGGTCAGATGAGGCCTTAATGACCATATTCCGCCGAGGACTTTCAGAAGAACTTAAAGACGAGGTATCACGTGTGCCTCGCCCTCAGTCTTTAACAGAATCTATTGCCATGGTTCTGCAGATTGATTACAGATTAAAAGAACGCCAAATGGAGAAGATGAAGGGAAGGACATATCGACCTTCAATTGAAAACCCTTCTTCAGTTAGGGCATCTTCATCAGGAGATGAACCAATGCAATTAGGTGCTGCGACCAGAGGCTCATTATCCCCAGAGGAACGGTCTCGCCGACGTACTTTGGGATTATGTATGTACTGTGGGGCAAATACTCATTCTGTTCAGGAATGTCCTATTGCCCCTCTGAGAAAGTCGGGAAAAGCCAGCGCCCGGCCGTAAGAGGAACCACGGTCCGGGAACCTTTAAACAGCATAGGTTCCTCATTAAAGGAGACAAAGAATCCAGTGCCTATTTCATCGGGCACTGGAACTATGGAGGTTGGTTTGATGGTGGTGAAAGTCTCCTTAAAATTTGGAGATAAAGTGGTGCAAAACATCCCGGCTCTCATAGACAGTGGGGCAGCTGGGAATTTTGTGGATGATGTCTGGGCCGACGAACAAGGCATTCCACGATTATCCAAGAGTGTGCCTATTCCAGTCGAAAGTGTAGATGGAAGTCCTTTGGTGTCAGGACCCATCAAGAATCAAACAGGGTTGATACAGATGTTTATAACCTCTCATTCCGAAATGATTACTTTAGACATTATTAGAGCTGCCCATCATCCGGTGATTCTTGGGATACCATGGCTAAAAAGACATAATCCTTTCATCAACTGGTCAGCGGGATCATTCTTTTTGGGATCCGAATATTGTTTGGAACATTGTATTCAAAATCATTCTGTAGTACCCAAGGGAGAACTGGCTACCATTCAGGATACTTCAACTGTGCTTTCTCTAAATCAGATTGCAGGTCTACCAGATGAATATCAGGATTTTCAATTGGTGTTCTCGTCATCAGAATATGCTGAGTTACCTCCTCACAGGAGAGATGACTGTGTAATTGAATTGATTCCGGATCAACCCTTACCCTTTGGGAGAATGTATATTTTATCTGCATCAGAAAAGGAGGTCCTTAGAGAATATTTACAGTCAAATTTGAAAAATGGCCTTATTATGGAATCTACCTCACCAGCTGCAGCCTCGCTATTTTTTATTCCCAAGAAAGATACCAAAGAATTACGCCCCTGCATTGACTACAGGGGTTTGAATAAGATAACAGTCCCGGATAAATATCCAATGCCTTTAATTCCAGATATTTTGGAGGCCGTAAAGGGGGCCAAATTATATACTAAACTGGATCTAAAAGGAGCTTATCATCTGATCCGTATTAGAACGTGTGATGAGTGGAAGACCGCGTTTCGCACTCCATTTGGGCATTACCAATACCGGGTGATGCCATTTGGTCTTTCAAACGCCCCCGCGGTTTTCCAGAGATTTATGGACCATCTCTTTGCTGATATACTCCTCCATTACGTTATAGTATATCTAGATGATATTTTAATTTTTTCCAACTCTTTGCAAGAACATCAGAGACATGTCCGGGAAGTCTTATCAAGACTCCAACACAATCATTTGTATTGTAAAATTGAGAAATGTGTTTTCCATCAACCTCAAGTAACATATTTGGGATACATTCTTTCGCAGACTGGAATAGCGATGGATCCTTCAAAAGTTTCCGCTATCCAAGACTGGCCCGCTCCATCTTCTGTGAAAGAGATCCAAAGATTTGTTGGATTTGCTAACTTTTATCGAAGGTTCATTCCTTATTTTTCTTCGTTGACACATCCCTTGACCTCTCTTTTAAAGAAGGGAGTTCCCTTTCATTGGTCTGACAGTACCCAATGGGCTTTCGAAGAATTAAAGAAACGATTTACATCTTTTCCGGTGTTGATGACTCCTGACCAGAACCAAAAATTTATAGTGGAAACTGATGCATCTCATTATGCGTTGGGAGCAGTATTACTTCAAAAAGATTCAGAGGGTCAAGAACGCCCGATTGCATATTTATCGAAAACTCTGTCGTCTGCTGAGTTAAACTACTCAGTGTTGGAAAAAGAACTATTGGCAATTAAACGGGCTTTTGAAGAATGGAGGCATCTCTTGTTGGGGGCAAAAGAGATCATTGAGGTCAGGACGGACCATCACAATTTGAGAGCTCTGCAGTATGCGCAGACTTGTAACAGCAGACAGGCCAGATGGGCTCATTTTTTTTCGCCATTTAGAATTCTTTTTACTTTTATTCCAGGAACAAGCAATTTACGAGCTGATGCCCTTTCTCGGAAAGAGATTTTAACGCAAAAACAGTTCAGATCCGAGCCCATCTTTCCACAAATGCAGGTAACCCAAGTGGCCATTAAGGACCTGCTTACTCGCATTCAGGAACAAACAAAGAAAATGTCAAAGAATTTGAGAGAGGAACTTTCCACGCGAGGTTTGATTATGGAGGCAGGATGTTATTTCCTGGATAAAAGAGTATTCATACCAAAGAATCATTTACGAAAAGAAATCTTGAGACTCTGTCATGCCTCAAAAGTAGCTGGTCATAGAGGGATTTCTAATACGCAAGAACTGGTAGCAAGATATTTTTGGTGGCCGTCCTGGAAGAAGGATGTGACGGAGTATATAACTTCCTGTCCCCTCTGTTTGCAGACTAAATCCTCACGTCAATTTCCGCTGGGGAAATTGGTCAAAATGCCGTTACCATCACGTCCATGGCAGATTATTTCTACAGATTTTATAGTTGATTTACCTCCCTCAGGAGGATGTTCCTCGATTATGGTAACCATAGACTCTTTTTCGAAACTTGCACATTTCATTCCATTAAGCAAAGTACCATCAGCTTCTGAGATGGCAAGAGTGTTTATTGAAAGAATATTTTCCTTACATGGGTTACCTGAAAAGATTATATCAGACCGAGGATCACAATATACTTCAAAATACTGGAGTCAGGTTTGTCTCAAGTTGGGAATTACAAGAGCCCTTAGTTCCGGCTACCACCCACAAACTAATGGTCAAACGGAACGTTTGAATCAAACGCTGGAAGGATACTTAAGCATTTTTGTATCCGCCGCGCAAGATGACTGGAAGGAATTATTACCTGTGGCAGAATATGCATATAATAATTCCTTTCATTCTACAATCAAAATGAGCCCGTTCTTTTGTACCTATGGATTTCATCCTTCGTCATTTCCTGTGCCAAGTTTTACTGCTTCTCAATTTCCTGATGTGAATTACCTTATGAAACAACTGGATAGGTGTCATGAATTAACCCGAAAAGCGCTTCAGGAGTCACAAGTACGGATTAAGAAGTGGGCTGATAGACATAGACCTTTAGCACCGGATATCCAAGTAGGAGATCATGTTTGGTTATCCTCCAGATTCCTTCCTAGACATTTGTTACCATCTAAACTGTCACCGAGGTTTTTTGGGCCTTTTCGGGTTTTATCCAAGATTGGCCAAGCTGCTTTTCGTTTACAACTTCCTAATTCTTGGTCTCGGATATATCCGGTATTTCATGTATCACAACTAAAACCGGATAAAAGGAGTCGATTTCATCCTAAGACCTCAGTCAGTCCTCCACCGATACTGACCTCTACAGGTCCAGAGTTTGAAGTGGCCAAGATCTGCGATTCTAGATATCGTTATGGAAAACTCCAATATTTAATAGATTGGAAAGGAAATTCTCCTGCTGAAAGATCATGGGAATCTGCCAGGGATCTTCATTCTCCTCGATTGGTTCGGAGCTTTTATAAGCAGCATCCAGGCAAACCGGGGGGGACTCCGGTAAAGAAGGGGCATACTGTAATGATTTCACTCATTACACTACAGGACAGGAACGGTTCGTGTCCCGTTACCCATTGTAATGTGGCGGATCCATCAGGACCTGTTAACGTTCTAGCTTCGAATGCGGCGGAAGGGACAATGCATCAGGGGAAGGCCACGCCCACAGTCGAGAGAGCAGAATGGGTAAAAGAAGGGAGGACAGACAGCACATCGCGTAGCTACTCTCTACGAGTTTGCAAGACGCTCCGTGAGTTCGCTTTAGGTTATTTATTTACTTTGATTATTCGTACATGTTGCTACCTTTTGTATCTAAGGGAAACTTGTCTTATCCTTTTCTAAATTCTGATTTTTTCTATTGTATATCCGTTTAGATAGCTGGTATCGTTTCATTGTTTACCCTCTCTCAAGAACGGCAAAACAGCAGCATTTCCGTTCGTGTGCAGAGTCGAATCTTTTTGGTAGGTGATTAATTCGTTCAATCCCTTCCATCGGACCTTTCTTAGCTTAGGGAAAGAAACTATAACTATCTTGCTGTTTCCATGTAGGAAACCATTGCTATTTTGGGGAAAGCGACAAGCAGGAAAACTACCAGTTCCAGCATTCATTGCAACTATCTGTTGCAGCAATCCATATACCGCTCTCAAAAGGCTTAGGTTAGAACCCTTTGGTTTATTCTTTGGGGAGATTCTTTGTGTCCAAATCTTTCGAGTTCTCAGAGTGTCTTTTTCTGTTTATTAGCTTGTCTTTTTAGGCGGAATTCGGCGGCCCTGAATTTCCCTTCTGTTTACTAGAATTCTTGTCAACATTTACTGTAGGGTAAGGTTTTTTTTAGTATTTCTAGAATCTTTACTCTTTTAGATTTCCTTTATCTAATTTGGGCTAACCTCTGTTAAATCACATAATTACAGCTGGGCAGATCCAAGGAATTATTCAGGACCTCAGAACTGAACACAAGATCTACAAATTGTAACCCCTTGTGAAGGAGGACGTAGACCCACGATCCCTAGCAGCTCAGCACAGGGTTTTTTCCCCCACGAGGGTTTCCCTGGGACTCCCTTCGTGGTGTAGCGTTTTCAGAGCTGAGTCGCGCTGGGGGTCTCAGGGTGATTCTTACCGCCTTCATTGTCCAGTTCATCCCTCGGAGTCTGTTAGAAGATAAGGTAGGATTGAAGATTTATATCATAATTAATCTTCATTCACCAATAGAGTGAGTGAGAAAAGGTTACAGAGATTACAGCAACACAGGTTCAATCCCTGTGTCCACATTTCGAAACCTCTCGGTATTAAGCACGTTATAAATAACCTATCATATCATATCATGTCTACCAAGGATGAACTAGAAGTCAAAGAGCTAACTGATGATGCCATCAGAAATTCTATAAAGGCCATTATTGTAGCACCTGAAGGAACAAGGTTCTGGTATCCAAAGGATCATAAAAAAGTATTTGGGATGTTGGGTCAATTGTACCCCAAATGGACAATGTAATTACATGACCTGGAGTGTGGATGAACACATTAAAACAGTGGGCCCCCTGAGGTGGGTGATTACAATATGGATTACAATATGGACACCTAAGAAACACTTCTTCAAGAGAAAATAGAAGGACATAGAGATTTGAGGAGGTGGTCATGGACTCTCTGCAGGAACCCCCCCTTCCTCCCCTATATTGGAGACATGAGACTGTTCCGTGTTTGACACCAGCCATTGTGCCAATACCGCAGGGATTTTTTGGATGAAAATACCCATTAAGAGAACCTTATCAAATGTCCCCCTGAAGTGATGATAACCTGAGGGAGGAACCCCCTGAAGGAATATGATAAAGAACAAAGAAAAGGAGCTAGTGACATTATAAAAAGTATGTACTATGTCCGGGATACTGGCTGAGGAGGATGTATAGATCCTAAAGAAAATAATGATGAACTAAAGAATCAAGACAACTTTCAAATATAAAAGAGGAAGATTACACATGCAGTAAAACAACTGTTCAATAATTGTACAGATGCTGAAATGCAAGGTAGATTAAGACATCATGGAAGCTGGCTATAAGTAGTAAATAGAAGGCATGTGAAGCCGCCATTGTACAGAAACTGGACATTGGTATCATGAATTTAGTAAGCCAGAACCCATGAAGCAGGAACGGAAAACTGTGTCGCAGCAAGAGCAATCGGCTTGTGGAGCTGCCTGGGGAGGGTGTCTGGCCTAAATTCAACACTGAAACAACCAATTTCAGCTATCTTTTCTGGAAAGGAGCAAGCGTGCGAAGGATGAATCTTCCCTTGTTAAGGTGCAAAGAAAGAACACCAAGGACGCCAATTTTTATTTGTTTAGAATATTTAAAAACCTACAAAATTGATCAAACAGTGGTCTACTGTCACGTGAGCCAAGGATGGAAATGGAGTTCGAACTTGAAGTCCCAGACACGATAGCGAGTGCCCTAACTCCTGTGCATTCCCAAAGATAAGGATACTTCGCAAGGCAAGGCAAAGTACAAAGACTATTTCATGGCAGAAGTCATGGGCGATTAGAGATGCTGGGCTAATTGGGTGGTGGGGTGATATCATGCCCTATCACCTTGCACCTGGGTCTGGGCTTACGTGCTGATAATTGAATGAAGGGTCCAGACATGGCACAAGCATGTCAACCAATTATATTAGTCCATATAACGAAGGACCTTATAGTTTGAAGACCAATGAGAAACTGTGTATCTAATGTTTCTGAAATTACATATTTTTTAGAGGTAGGCATAAGCTGTACACCTGATAACGGACAGCCAATAACAATCCTAGCTCCTATTGAAAAGTATACTTAGATGTCTCCCTTAACCAATCCCAACCATCGATATGTTTTTCATTATTGCCAAGTATTATGACTTCACTCTGGTGCATTATTACTATAAGAGGTTTGTTTTTGTGGAGATCATTGAGACACTGAGAGTACATCCATTGATGTTCATTGTAACCTCTCTGTTTTAGATAATTGTTAATAAAACAGTGTTTTGCCATCTTCTTGAGTTGGTTCCGTTATTTGGACTCAAAATTATTGTGGTGTAAACCCATCCATTCCATATGCACGTTCCTAAGGGCCACACTCTCACATGTAATGCTACAGTAAGGAAACATTTCCTTATGTGGCTGCACAAATGCTTCCAGCCACCATGTAAGAACATGAATCATAGTGGTTGTCCCCCTATGTGATTAACAAATGCCACACCACAGAAAATATCCAGTCTGCCTGCCTCCTTGTGCTAGAAGCCCAACCCCCATCGCACCCAACCATCCCTCCATGTAATAACATTCATCAAGTTAACTTAGCTCAGAAATGCCAGTAACATACATAAGAAAATGTCTTTGTTCCAATGCCCCTTGCCTGGGCGACTACCTTGCATGCATACATTCATACCCATTCACCCACACGTCACTCACCCAGTGGTGGCTGTTGAATTTCTTAATTGAAGGGGCAGTAACATTTCCCTCGAATATGCCAGAATGATCAAGCATAATAAGGGAGCCCAAACCATCCAAAGGAGATTCTGGGGTGTTCCCCCTAAGATCAATGTTTTAATAATGGGTTGAAATGGTGCGTTATACAGCACACTTTCTGTGGGTAACAAGTTACAACTTTCAAAATGATTTTTGTGGGGTAACTCCAATCCATAAATCAAACAGATACAAGTCACCAACAGTCCACAAGACCATAAATTCTTTGGTTAATATAATTTTTTGCTAATAAAAATGCAATGCTACAATAACAAAGCATGGCTAAACTGGCTGCACAACGTAGACCAGTCTAGGCACATAAAAACACTTATGATGTTTCAAACCACACAGAATTGAGCTAAGTGAAAAGCTCAACAGACAGGCACTGCTGTGTATGATATCTGTTATTGCAGAAAAAAGCCTCAACAAAACACAAAGGCTACAAAAAGGGCCTTTATTAATGCACACTTTGCAAAAAGTGCAAGACAAAAATAAAATGTCACTGTTTCAACAGTGTATTCATGGTCATGACAAACAAGGTTGGACTTCTTAATATAGCCCACCCACACACAAATACAGTGCCCATATTTCCAAATACAGAATTGTAGTATAGATAGAACAAGGAAAACAGACTAACAATGCAAAGTGATAATGCAAAAAAAGTGCAATGAAATAAAGTGTGTAGTGCTAATTACATACACTTTAGATACACATAAAGTGCATAGTGCATTTAAAATGAACAGATTCAAAAGCCAATTACAAAAAAGGGGCTATGAGAAGATAATTTAGATTCTAAAATGGGGGGCGTGGCTTGTCGGCCATGCTGTAGGACACGAGGTTCAGGAGCTCCTGCATGAACCTGGACAAGATCCAAGCTAGCTGGCACAATTTACTACGAAGATCGACCAAAACCCGGATATATGTGTGGGAAAACCCAGAGAACGAATAGAGAGACTGCTATGGCAAATCCGAGAAGGGTTTCTACGTGAAGGACTTTGCCGCCAAATCCAAGGTGGCGGGTGCAAGCTGAGAAGCCAGCGGAAGAGAGCCGCGTTGACCACTACGCAGCAGAATCCGAAAGGGAAGGCCTGCCAATGGGAGCCAAGTGGTGGGAGCACAGCGGGTAAATATAACAGCAACTGGTGCCAGTGGCAGCTACCTCACTTGAGAGCAGGGTGCGAGACGACGCATCACAAGGGGACACAAAGACGTAGAGGAGACGCACCCCAGAAGAGCCGCCATACACCAAACCAGGGCACACCATGCTCTGTTGTTGCTCTGGTTTAGATGGCTCTCTAGCTGGAAGATCCACGCCCCCCCTCTCTCCTCTTGGGGGAGCCGGCCTTGGCTGGGCAGCCCGACGGAGGCCAGCTGTGAGGGAGTAGAACACCTGAGGTGTCCAGTGGGCCTCAGAAAGTCTGGGCATGGTGCCTCAGCTGTGGATGACCCTGGCGGAGGATCGAGGAGCGTGGGAAGCTTCCCCCCCGGACCTGCGCCATCGAGCGGGCGCGGTGCCGAGCTGCAGTGTGGCATCGAGCGGAGAGCGGCCCATAAGCCAGGGCAAGCACCAGAGGGATCCCACACCGGGACGCTTGGGGACACATGGCGAACAGAGGGACATGCAACCCGCAATGTAGAAACGATTGGATGTGCAACATGGGCATGGAAGTCACCAGCGGGGAAAAAATCCACAGCAGCCCAGCACTGTGATGAACATTAACAGCTGAGAGGAGCCCGGCATCACATTTGTATGCAGATATTTGACAAATACCCCAACGGTGCAGGCAGAAAAGTAGCAGAGCACCCCTGCTGCTGATGAGGGGTCACAACACAAGGAACTGCCACCCTGGAACATCTCATAAGAGAACAATAACAGGAGGGGGCTACGGGGAGTAGAAGAAGACACCTCACTCACTATTACATAAGCCTGCTACTACTACAGCCTGCGCGAACCCCCACAAAGCATTATACCAAAATAACAGACGGACAGGAGGAAGAGTGCAATACACCTCTTGATGGCAGCGCGAACAAGGGGGCACGAGCGCTGATGCTGCTGAAAGAAGGTACCACCCACGCAATTGATTAGGTGTAGCACTCAGTAATTACTGCCTGGTGGCACCAGATGGCGAGTCAGCACGATCAGGGCGGTGGCAGAAATCTACTTAAGCCGCTACAGTGGCTGCAGCTCAGACCTCCTGCGCGTGCCTCAAGCAAAAGGGAAAGTGTTAAAGAGCAAGTGATACAAAACCCAACAAGTACAGGCGACCTCCGCTGCAGGGCGTGCAAGACACTGAACATGTGCGTTTCTCCAGTTGCGCACATATCGCGTTTGACCCTCAGGAACAGACAATATTGTTGGCAGAGAGCCTCGTGGGCAATCCTGTGGAAGTGAGCGGGTGAATACTTGGATACAGTTTGCATGCTGGGATAAATGGTGAACTGCGGATCCAGTAACAAACCTCAGGTGCCTGCAGGTAACACACACTGGAATGGCAAGGCCCTATGGCAAGGAACAGGACAGTTACATATCCAAGCTAGACGCCTGATCTGAGCAAGAGGGAACATTGCTGTCGCTACTGTGCTTGTGCTGGTGGTGTCGGGGAGGGGAGGCGGAACACTGTAATGTTGCTGCAGGAGAGGCGACTAAGACGGCCCTAGCACTGGAGTGAAGAGCTGGCACAGGCAAAAGTGCATAATCACTGCTGAACAATAGCTGGAGCTGTATCACCCCCCCCCTAGAGTGTGGTCTTCCCATCAGACAAGCAAACATCGGAGCAACGGATACAATACCTTGAGAACCCACGGCTGCGGGCATAGCACTTTGCAGTGAACAGCGCAGCAACGACTAGTTGACGTCGGAAAATACAACCCACTCGAGGGTACCACAGTGACATCCCAGCAGGAGAGTGACATCGGCAAAGCATTCCGCAGAGACGGTTCGGCGGGGGGCCTTAGTGGATGGGACATACGACCAGCTCACCATCTAGGAGAGCCCACCACCAGGCTTGCCAGATCTACCGCCGAGGTGGGATGCACTGCATAATCCAGCAGACTGCAGTTCATGGCAAACTGTGGTAACCCCCCCTCCTATATGGAGCGGGGGACCCACGGAGGTTATGGATGCGTAAGTGCACAGGAGAGGTAGAGCTCCTCAACCAGTGAAGGGCGCTGCTTATCAGGCCCCCATAGCAGACCAGTGAGAACATAGAAGATGCGGCAGGGCGAAGGAGGAAGAGGACGGTTTTATGTCAGCCAGCAAAGAATGCCAAGCAAATCGAAAGGGGGAAGAGGCAGACACACCAGCATTGAACCTTTTGCCAGGAAGCCAGACAAGGGCCTGCCTACCCCATCGGACGCTGCTATGGGCTCGTCTAGCACTGTGCAGCAAGAGGAGGGCGAGGGTGGAAACCCAATACTGGAAGCCATAGCGGCGCTGAAGACGTCCATGGAAGACAAGCTGGGTACAGCTATAGTGGCCCTGAAGATGTCCCTGGAAAACAAGATGGATAAAGTGATGGTGGACGTGGGCCTCCTCCGACAGAATGTGCAGAACCTGGCTGATCATGTGGGGATGACATAACAAGTTCAGCAAAACACCACGGATGTAGCAACCACCCAGACCCAAATGTCAGAAGTGCTCCGACTGGTGAAGATCCTGGAACAGAGGGCAGAGGATGCAGAATGTAGGGCTCGAAGGAATAATATCTGTATAGTTGGACTGCCAGAGGGAGAAGAGGTCAAGTACCCCACGAATTACGTAGAGAACCTCCTCTTACATGAGATTAGGGTGGGGGTACTGTCCCAAGGCTTTGCAGTTGAGAGAGCCCTGACCAGGAGGCCCCAACCAGGGGCCCCTCCGAGATAAATGATTGCAAGAATTATGTACTTAAAAGATAGAGATAAACTAGTGACATTCTCTAGAGAAGGGGGGGGGTGATAACTAGAAATTCTTCCAGAATATCGATTTACCCAGACTATACTATCCTGGTCCAGAGACAACATGCCCGATGCAGACCCACCAAGGAATGCCTAAAGGCAGCGGCTTTAAGGTATATGTTTCTGTACCCAGCAAAACTGAAGGTGAACCGAGGGGCAGATCGCATTTCTTTGAGATGACGGAGGAGACCAAGGCTTTGATAGAACAACAGGGCATCCCACAGGGAAGACCTCGATATGCCCAAAAAATGAGAATCTCCCGGGTCAGAAGTAGTGAACCAATCTTGGGCAGATGGTCCCGACACTATAGACATTATGCAAGTCAGCAGACATATGAGTAAAGGAGCAATGAGATTCGCTATTCCAGCAGAAGGCGGTGGGACACACAACCCCAGGACTTTTGTTAGTTAAGATGTCAGTTTTCAGGCATCACGCTGCCACGAGCCAGTCCCACCTCGATGGGAGGTGGCAAGAAAAGCAGCGAGGCCCGAGCAGGGGGAGGATGGCTGGGTGTTTGGTTAATAGTTATGGTTAGTGAGTGGTTAGGTAGGAAGAGTGAAGGCACGAGTGGAGAAGGAAGCACCAGGCAACAGAAATGAAGCGCACATGGCAGGTGGACACACACATATCCTGAAGAAGGCTACCAGGGAAATATAACAAGGAGGCAAACCAGCAACAATTCTACACAAGAGAGGCACGGCACATACAGGGAGGTTGGTCCCAACCCCTGTGGGAGAATCCAGCAGAGGAGGGAACAAGAATCCCCACCAACAGACATAAGCTGACAGGCAGGCCTATGAGAACAGATGGGCCATGGGAAAATGTAATCAAATAGGCCGAGAGAAAGCGATCATAGCCAACTGGAACGACATGAGACTGAGGGTTTACACTTAGCTGAATAGAGCAAAAGTACAAGTGCTTTGCTACAAGAAACACATTTGATGGCGGAAAAGCAAACAAAGATAGCTAAGAAATCTGGCGGTCAAATGTACAGCTCAACATTCTCGAATTACGCCAGGGGAGTTCTGACATGGATAGCTCCGGGAGTTCCCTTCAAATTAATAAGACAGAGAGGGACATGGAAGGCAGAATGGTGATTGTACACAGAATATTGGAGAACAAAGAGGTGTGCCTGATAAACTTGTATGCAGCCAATCACGATGCAACAGAGTTTTTCAATACAATTACACTACGTCAAACCGCTTACAGAGGAGCGACATTCATATGGGCGGTAGATTTCAACTGCACGCTGAACACGCAGGCCGATAGGTCCGACAGAAAGCAGAAGAAACCAGCTCTGCCGGCCTGGGCCCTACAGAAGACTCTAGACCAACTGAAGCTGGAGAACATCTGGAGGAAGGTACATGCTGTTACCAGGGGATACACAAACTATAGCACCCCACGTGGCACACACACTCGCATAGATTACTTATTTACAGGCAGGGAGTCCCTTGGGGAATTCACGGGAATACATATAAAGCCAAGAACGCTATCCAATCACGCCCCGATCGTGGCACAATGGACATACGCGTACAGGGGAGCCCCTATACCCACCTGGAGACTGAGGGCGGTGTCACTGACAGATGTGGTCCTCGAAGAATATATTAGAGAGACTATAGAGGACTACTTTGAACACAATGAGGGGAGCGTAGACAGTACTGGTACAGTCTGGGAAGCTCTCAAAGAGGTGGTCAGAAGAGCAGCGATAGGGAAGGCGGGTGGACTTCGGTGGTCCATTATGGCTGAGGTTGGAGAAGTAGAAAAAGAAATAGAATGGGCGGAAGCACGGGTGGGGGAGAAAGGAGAAGAACCGGAGGAGCTCCCAGTGCCGCAATTGCAGTGTTGCGCAATCTGGGAAAAACTGGGCAGATTAGACTATGGGAAGTACATACAGAGATTACACGCTGAAGGGGACACACCTGGTAGACTTCTGGCATGGCTTACTAAACAAGAGAATAGGCACAAACCAATAACCGTGATTACGGATGAGCAAGGTGAGGAAGTGAGGACCCAAGATGGGATTAATAGAGTGTTCTCGCGCTTCTATGAAGACCTGTATTCCAAGAAACAGATAGCTGAGGCGGGAGATATAACTGATGCCCTTGGAGAAATTCCCCTCCCCGGAGGAGCAGACGCAGACACGGGTACGCCTCTTAGGCTAGATGACTTGACCGCTGTGATAGCCAACCTTCCAACAGGCAAATCCCTGGGACCGGATGGGTTACCCAGGGAATTCTATAAGAAATATAAAGAGACTTTGGCCCCTCAACTGCTGGAGATGTTTCAGGAGGCATTTGAGAAGGGTAGGTTTCCACAGAATTGGTCATCATACCCATACTGAAACCGGCGAAATCGCCTCTGGAGTGCGGCTGCTATAGACCGATCTCCCTGATCAATCAGGACTCCAAAATCCTGACCAGTGACCGCAGCCCAAGCGAATCGACTCAAGTGGGTAATATCCACACTGGTACACCCCGACCAAACGGGATATGTACCAGAGGGAAACACGCCATGGAATCTGCGCAGACTCCACCATGTTATTGAGAGCATGAATCGGAAACAAGGGGATCACCTGGTGGTGCCGTTCGACGCCATTAAGGCATTCGACTCAGTGAACTGGGAAAGGCTCCAAGTGGCTCTGGCACATTTTGGGATAGGGCAGGGGTACCTCCGTTGGATATGGCTTCTTTATAGAGAGCCTAGAGCAAGGGTGAAAATGGGCAGGCATGTCTCGCAAGGATGGAAAATTGGCAGGGGTAAAAAGCAAGGATGCCCACTATCCTGATGCTATATATACTGGCTTTGGAGCCATTTGCGGTTTTCCTGAGGGCAGAGTACGGGAATGCGGGAATAGAAATGGATGGGGTGGTGCAATTAATACAATATATGCAGATAACATGCTCCTCTATGTTGGGAACCTGAGGGAAAATTTGACAGATCTCCTAGAAGCATTGGGAGCATTTGATAGACTGTCGGGTGTCACGATCAATAAGGAGAAATCCTCGCTATTCCCCCTGGTGGCATAGAGGATGGCCGCCCCTGATCAGTTGCCGAGCCTGGGACTCACATGGACGCCAACCACTTTCCGCTACTTGGTAGTGGACATACATCACAGCACCACAGTAATCCACATGGCTAATACACAGGCGGCCCTAGCCAAGATGGAAAAAGCTTCTGGAAGACACTCCCATTGGGGATGGTAGGAAGAGCAGCCCTATTGAAGATGACAGTCCTGCCCCGCCTACTGTGTTACTTAACTAATCCCCAGGCCCTTCTTTAGACGGCTACACACACACTGGCAAGAGAGTTCTTATGGGGCAGGGGGAGGAGCAGAATAGTGCTGAGCACACTAGAGTGGTATTATGAATGGGGTGGGATCAGGCTCCCAGACTTTGAATGCTGCTGTCTAGCGGGAGAACTCCAGTTTGTCGTGAAGTGGTTTGGGGATGACACATCCATAGATACACTGCTTTTTCAACCAGCAATACGAAACTATTACCTGAGAAAACTCCCATGGATGGATGAAACTCTAGCCTATTTACTCCCTACTATAGTTCAACTGGGCCTGACACTGTGGAGGAGAGAGTGGAGGATACAAGGGACACGAGATCCCCTACTCCAGGCAAATCCCCCTTGTGGGACTAGTCAACATCCACACGGCATCCCTGGCCACTTATCACATGCAATGGAAAGACAATGGAGTGGCACAGACCGGAGACCTATGGAAAGATGGGCAGTGGGTGGACGTTCAGACCCTGATGGATGAACAGGGCGTACACAGCGGCCAATTCCTATTTTACAATAGCATGGTACTGAGGATTAAGAGAAGGTGGAGGGAGTCCTGGATGCGTGGTACGATGTGTCGGAAGGTGGACACACGATATCCAGGCTTTATGAACAGCTCCTGTGTAGCAATAATGAGAGAACGCTACAAGCAAGAACTAAATGGGAAGACAAACTCCACAGGACCTTCACGGAGGGGGAGTGGAGCAGGATGATTGAGTATGCAAAAAAAGTTTCCAGAAATGCGATGTTCAAGCAAATGCATCTGTACCTCACGCACAGGGCATACCTCACACACAAGAGAATGTCGCATATGGGACGTAATCAGACCCGTAGCTGCCCACATTGCACGACATAAGAGGCAGATATGACACCTATGTTCTGGGACACAGTTAAAACAAGAGCAGAGGCAGGGGGGATCCAAATGCAAGCCTGGTCGCCCAAGTCTTATCTCCTGGTACTGTTTGTGAGGGGCGGCAAACAAAGGACACATATAGCGAAAAAAATGAAGGACTTAATGTGTATTCTGGTGAAACGCTGCATAGCGATGGCCTGGAACTCGAGCACACGGCCATCAGTAGGAATATGGTGGGCAGACCTGAGAAAATGGACAATTGCAGAGACATCAGTGTGAACCAGAGCGATGCCGAATGGTGAGGGGCCGGGTGGGGCCAAACTACTTGCATGGAACTCTCTCATTCAGGACCTGTTTCGCACCACAGATGGGCAAGACAGGGAGGAGGATTGAACCCCTGGAGACAGAGTAAGCGAAGAAACTCGATGGGAGATGTGGACCATAAGGGACCTAATGCGAGATCCAGAGGAGATCAAATACGAAACATTATGGACAGATAAGGAGAGAGCCGAGCCGATGCGCCAAGTGCCAGTTGTTGTGCAGTGTTTGTGGTTGTTGCTATTGTTTGTTTGTTATGTGTTGGAATCAATAAAGAGTTTAAAAAAAAAAATGTAGACTCTAAAATGACAGTGCGATGATCAGTAGTTCATAAAACAGATTTTCTAAGGATGATACTTAGATGCTGAATACCACACAAAATAGCCAGCTCAAAGAATTATTCCTAATTTGCAATAAATAATACAATAATTCTAAATAGTCTTCTAAGTAGCCAGCTGATGGAATTATCTGAGTACAAAAAGCACTATAATGAATCTCACATCATACAAATACTCAGATGTTAATATAAAAAACATATGTTTAACTACGCACAATTGCGAAAACAGAGGTACATGGTCATATGATAGGATGCTAAAGTGACAGTGCAGAAATCAAAATTTCAAAGAAAAAATTTCAGCACATAGTACTAATTGTGCAAAATAGGACAACCCCAAAGTAATTTGGTAATATTCTGACCAGTTTTCGCTGCATAATGCCAATATACTTAAACATCTGAAAAAACGGCTCACATATTTTACAGATAAAAAGAAACACATAAGGGAAAAAAGAACTAAGAGACAGTGCAAAAAAAAAAACCTCATACAAAACAAAAAAACAATATTAGTGAGTCATGAATCAATAAAAAAAAAAAATGATACAAACTCTTGCAACACGTGCTTAAATTCTGGCCTCAAAAACAGAGACGACAGAAAGAATGCCTGGGAATAATCTACAAAAGAAACAGAAAATAATACAGGCTATAAAAATATATGGCAAACTTCACGTCTATTAAATCCATGAGGAATCTTGGAATTGAAACGCAAAATCAATCTGGTTTAAAGTCTATGCAAATTAAGCTCGTTATTACCTTTTCAAGGATGTGGTTTGACTTGAATAAATCCAATCCATTTCAATAGGGATCTGTTTTGGTTGTGAAAGCGAAATGGGTAGCTACCGGGCAATTCTCATCCTTAGACGTAATTGCATGCAGATATTCAAAATGTGTAACTTCAGTTTCCTTTTTGTGCTGCCCACATACATTTTGTCACAAGGGCACAAGGGCACAAAAGTACAAAACCACAAACTCAGAATTACATTCTATATCTGAGTTCATGTAATGCGTCCAATTGATGTCTCTGACCTTGAAACAATTTCTCTTAATAATTTGCAAATACTGCACGCCCCACATGGGAAACAGCCTTTTTGCAATTGTAACCAATTAGGATGTTTGACCACCTCCACAAGACATTGTGTGACAAGAACACCAATACTCTTCCCCCGTTTGTAGGTTATTTGGGCTTCTGAATGAAAAACTTATTTCAAACCAGTATGTTTCAAAAGCATATGCAGTGCTTGCTCAAAACTTTGTGAACATCACTGGATTGCAGACCATAAGATGTAATAAACCTTATTTGATCAGATGTAGCTGGAACAACTTTGATGGACCTTAAATGTTTTGCCTCGGTCGTAAATCAGCCTTATTTTGGGATTTGGTTAGTTCTAATTGAGAGTAACCTCTCTGCCGAAATCTGGCAGTCATGGTATCACAAACAGCTTCAAAGTCAGAGACAAGTGAACAGTTACGTTTGGCTCTCAAAAATTATGCAAATGGTATATTGTTGATGGTACTATATGGATGACACGATGTTGCCTGCACGATAGAATTACCTGCAGTAGGTTTGCAGTACAAAGATGAATCACATATTCTAATACTGATATCTTAAACTCAAGAAACTCAATACTCTCCATACTTGTGGACACAACAAAAGTTCAAGTTGAGATCATTCTGATTCAAAAATTGATTGAATAGATGAAGCTCTTCAAAATTACTGTGCCAAATTAAAAACAGGTCATCTATATAACAAAGCCATAAAGCTATGTTTCCATTCCATTTGTTAGGTGGATTTTAACAACAAACACTTCTTCCCAATAACCCACCAACAGATTAGAATATGTGGTGCAAGTTTAGTGCCCATGGCAGTCACCATCAGTTGCAAGTAGAAGTCACCATTAAACAACACACACATAGTTATTCTCTAGTGCAAACATCGTTTCTAAGAGAATGTCATGATGTTGCCTAAAATTCGCAGATCTGTTTTTAAGACATTATTCAGCTGTTCTTAGTCCATCACTTTGTTTGATCATTGTGATCATTGTGGACAGTTATGTCACATCTAAAGTGACTAAGATGAAGTCCTGTTCCCATGGTATGTCTTGTAATCTATTGAGAACATCCCCTACGTCCTTGACATAATATGATAAACACTTCATCATGTTTCTTTTGCTTTGATGATGCCCAGTAAAAATGCCATGCCACAGTAAGACATACCTAGACTGGCTGCACCAACATGCTGTTCCAACCACATAATAACACTTATCATGATTACTTTACCATAGATGCCCAGAAAAATGAATGTACAATGCTGCAGTAAGAAAAGGCTAGACATGCCAGTCTAGCCAGGTAATTACACTTATCCTGATTGCTTTTTCAGAGCTGCCCAGTAACTAAACGTCAGGCCACAGTAAGAAATGGCTAGACTGGCTGCACCAAAATGCTAATCTAGCCACACAATAACACTTATGATGCTTACTTCATTACAGAGTCCAGAGAAATATGGCTAGAATGGATGCAACCAAAGGCCAGTCTACACAGGCAAATAACATACATCATGTTTACTTTATTACAGAAGCCCAGAAATAAATGGTTGGTAATTATGTTTGTTCAACTCAAAATGATCCATCAAACAGATACAAAATGAATTAGCACAATACATGATAATTTAAAAGTACTGCTCACAGTACATATACAAATCCATTGTCCCAAAGAAAAGGAGGCCAATCAAAACACAGCACTCTGTAAAAGTTGATGAAATCACATAGCATGCACAAAAGACATAGATACTAAAACAAATGCGAGCCAATAAAATACATACTTAACAATTTGTCACATTTGGGACAATACACATTAAAATTGTCCTAAAGTTGCCGATTTTTCAGTGCAGTTGCATGAGCAGCCTCTTTCTTCGGTACATGGCTCTTTTCAGAAAAATAAGTAGTGCCCACACATTCAGAACAGAATCTTCTGTTAGGAGATAAATAACCGCTGGCCTATAGGAATGGATATTGGCTGACATGAGCACCGGCAGTATAGTAGACTGGCTGATGTTGGGATAAGCAGGACAGAACAATAAGAGATGAGCCAAGTGCTCTAGCAAAACCACATGCTGGGCAGTCTGCCTCATCTGAATGCCCACTCCATTTTGCTGTGGTTCCCCTCAACTTCAAACAATCAAATCTTGCACGAGTGAGCAGCCAGTGGTCTCTCGTAATAGAGCCCCAAATTAAATAGGGTTGAATCTCTTCCACTTGGCTGATCACTGCATGCGTTCTGTCTGAATCGGTTGCAGACTCCATGAGATCTCTTTTCTTTTTAAACACTTTGCACATGCTACTATATAGGATCTCATTTGGCTTTTAGACAATAGATTCACTGGTGATGAAAGTGCCCGAATATTTTCAGTGGACAATGCACCATCAATAAAGGAGAGCCACATAATTTTCCAATTGCCTCTAGCCAGGGACTTAATAATAAAGTGGCATACAGATGCATACCCATTTGCCCAGAGACTAATACAAAATGTTATAGGAGCCAGATCCCACTGGTGCTCCCAAAATTCTACACCCAGTTCCCTATGAATAGAGATACAAGGATCCGAACCTGGAAGTCCCAATATCCCTCTCAAAATGTATTCTCTTTCACCTGAATCTCAGGGGATTTCGGGGTCCCCCAAATGTTGCTCCATACTAAGTGACTGCTTTCGATTGGGCAGAGTACATTTTTAGGACATCATCCAGGGGTTGTCCCTTACAGCGGGACAGAAATCGAGAAATCCCTCCCACTTGTTGACTAAACCTAGCAGATTGTCGCTTAATATGCGCTGTGCCCGTAATTGTCTCTGAAAATCTAACCCCCAGATAATCGAATTCCTTTACTCTGGGAATAATTTCTTCATTACAGAGCACTGGATGCAACTGTGCCACCCTCCTTCGCCCTCTGCATCCCATTACTGCAGATTTCTTGGTGTTAATTTTAAACCCTAGATCTTCCATGAAGGCTGCATAAGTGGAGATCAGCACTTGGAGGGCCCTTGTGGTTCTGTCAATTAGCACAGTGTCATCTGCATATGCCAGAACTGGAAATGCCCTGCTCCCCAGATACGGATATTCTGCCCTTGCGTCCACCAAAGTCTTTAAAAGGCCATTTATATAGAGGGTAAAAAGGATCGGAGCTAGGACACACCCTTGGCGGACATTACATCTAACGAAGAAACATGCAGTTCAGTGTCCTCCCACACCACTGCGCATGCATGCCTCATTATCACTATGCAGTGCCTGCAATACCACCAAGATATTCTCCAGGCAGTCCATGGAGCCGAGCATAGTCCACAATCTTGATCGATCCACCCTGTCGAAGGCCATGCTCATATCCATGAAGGCAGGATACATTCCCTCTCCCCTATAGAAAGCTCTGTTACAGACAAGTAAATAGAGATTGAGGCTCTGTTCCATGATACCCACCCTATGGTGAAATCCAAACTGAATGCCCGCAAGAACTGACCTCTCCATCAACCAGGACTCAATATGCCCCAGCAGAACCCTTCCAAAGATTTTAAACGAGGTGTCCAATAGTGAGATTGGTCTATAGAACATAGGGCTTGATGGATCCTCTTGTTAAAAATGGGGAAATGATGGCTGACTTCCACAAGGGTGGGTATAAGCCTGTGTCCATACAAGCATTAAATATCCTAGTCAGCAAAGGAGCCCAAAGTTCCAGATGATCCTGAAAGAGATCTGAAGGGATGCCATTGGGGCCCGGTGCTCGATTATGGGCCTCTTGCATGATGGCCCAAGGCACCTCCTCTAACCTGAACTGTAAAGGAGGGTCACTTCTGCCTTGACTGTCTACTTGAGACTCACCGCCAAACAGGTCACCAAAGTACCCCACCCATGCTACATCTTCAACAGACATTCACTAGGCTTCTCTCCTTTGGAAGCTGATGCACCCCCCTTCACAAACGCCCCCAAAACACCTTCTGGTCATTCCTTCTCTAGGCATCCAGGAAACCCTCATATAACTCCCCTTCTACCTCCTTCTTCCTTTTCTTTAGCTCTCCCTGATAATGTGCCCTGGCCTGGGCAATCTCCGTTGGTGTGCAAATCAGAGCTTTCAAAGGCCCTAAAAGAGCTCTCTTGGCAGCAGTACAAGCCTCATCAAACCATCCTCTATTACTGGGCTTATTCTTCCTCTTGTGGGAGATCATGAATCCCTTGGGCAAGACCCCCTTTAGCTGCATAAACTGTCCTACTACATGACCACCCAATGCAGTGCTATCCGGAATATCATAAATTACGGATAGGTTCTCTGACAAAATGTGTAAATGTAAATGAATGTCCCATAATCATTCCCATATAATTCTCCTACGTAGCTGAATGCGGATTTACCAGTCATGCTGGGATATCTTTGTGGCCCGGCCCCCCTATCACACCCTTCAATTTTAAGCATATAGGCTGATGGTCACTGCTGATCTCCATCAACACCTCAAAACCCACAAAGCTGTCCCACAGTTCTAGGGAAATACAGAAATAATCAATCATCGAGGAACCCTGATGATTGTGGAATGTGTGATTACAGGGTATGTCCGTGGCTATGCATCTATTCACTGTGCATATTCCCCATTCTCAGAACCAAAAACATATTTGGAGACCCTTAGTACACACCCGTTCATCTTTCATCTTCGCCAAGGGGATATTGAGTGTCCAATCCTCCAACGGGTCTAGAATATCATGGGGCACACATGGAGGTTAAAATATCCACCCCAAATACATTGCTCTATACCATTCCTCTCATTAAGGAGCAACACATCCAAAAATGCCTTAACCTTGGCTAACTTGTCTGCCTAAGCCTTGTGGGGACTATTATAAAAGTTTAGGATAAGTAGTGTATCCCCCTTGGGGGGTGTGATGTGAAGAACCTGTATGTAATTCATCTTGGACTCCACTACCCAAACCATGCAGGCCAATGGGACCTTTATCACAATGGCCAGCCCCCCATAGCATCTACCCCGTGCCTGCTTTCATTCTGGTATCCCATATGATGTGTAACCATCTAAACGTGGTGCCTCGGGGGCCCAGGTTTCTTGCAAGAGAATGACATTGTAGCACCTCAAGAGCTCCACGGTGTCCTCCCCATCAAATATCCACCTTGTCCCAGCTATATTTCAAGATAGAAAACTTGCCACCAGGGGTGCTGAATTCCTTGATGTTAATACCCCCAAGATCTCCCGACCCGATGCACCCCCCACCCCACACAACCCTACTGGTTAGTATGGCTACACTGCTTAACCGTGCGTCAGTCCAAATCCTCACAAGAGGTTAGGGCCCCTTACCAGTTGGCTAACTCCACCCCATAGTAGTATACACCCCTGCCCTCTGCGGGTTTACTCTTTCAAGATTGGGATTGGACATCCACCCAGTTAAGGTTTTTTGCCCAAAAGGATGGTGCCGAGGACCTCGTACATAGGCCTCCCTATGAATATCCCCACTCCCAGAAGATACTCCTGGGCTGTGCCCCACATCTACCACCCTCTCTGGATAAGAGTAGAAAAAATCCAGGGTAACCAATTTACTATGGAGACTATATCCATTTGGTTTTATGCCTCTGGACAACTTAGAATTTACCAGATAACTGAGAAGGAAACCACAATACAATTCCCTTCCACACACTTGGGTTTTTGCCAACCAATCCCACCATTCTCGCCATTATGATGAGATTTGGATCAATACTCGGACCAATCAGATTTGCATTGATCCAAAGGGTTTCTTTACTCATTAATGAAATGTTAGATTTACAAAAAAACCTCGGGAGCCCTGGAACAACCATAATGATCCCCACAAATGGTACTGCTGCAGGTTTTAAGTTTAGGGTACTTTTATCCTGCACTCCCCTGCACACATCAGCCCCTGGGTTCCTTGTCTGTTGGCCAGCACATGGATCCAGCCTCCCAGAGCCCCTGGGATCACGGTTAAGAGTTACTGGGCTTAATGCTACTGTTTTCTCCTTATCCTTTACTGGTTTTGTTGGCCCACCACCCCCATAACTGAACCAGGGTGCACAACACTCACCCCCTCCAGAAATGTACTTACCGTTTACCAAAGCCACATCCCCAAACCCCATTGTGCAAATTTCTACCACTTTTTGTGTTAGGGCTCTAACAGAGTCATCCAAAAGCCCCAAAGTGTGCATCACCCCAGACATAAAGGCCTGCAATGACTGCAAGACCATCTGAAGGGGCTTGAGCTTAAAATCCAGAAGAGATTCCAACAAGACTTTGTCCTCATCCCCCTCACAGGTGGAATTTAAGTCCTCGCTCCTTGCCCTCTCCGGACACCTACCCCTCTGACTACACACCAATGGATCCGTTACTATCTCCACCACCGGCTGCAACCGCTCTTCCCTCCTCAAACCCGACCCCTCCCCATCCACTTGCCCATCCACTGGGATTTCCACTTCTATTTTGTGATCCACTGCCATGCCAGTACACTGAGGGTCCCGAGATTTGGTATTCCCTCCTGAGCCAAGAGTAACTACCCTTGTGGCTTTGTTGGTTACCGAAATACGGTTAACTATTTTACTGGCCATATCCTCCAGATATGATTCCAACGAGCGTTTCAAAAGGTTAGTCTGGACCTTGGCAAGCTCTGTGGCCGTTCTCAATTACTTGGATTTTTTTCCACTTTTATCTAGTCCTCTTGGTCTCCCATCATCCCTTGCTTTACTCTTTGCCATAATGATAATAGCAATACCCTAGGTAGACAGCAACACAGAACAACATTAAATGCTGCCTTACACAGACAATGGCAAAAAACTGATAATAGTACAATAGTACAAATAATTAAAATCTGCGCCTTAAGAGCAATGTAAGTGAGCAGGTCATAAATGGCTAAAATTTAAAACTTCCTGTAAAACCTTAATCCTTGGATTTTACTCCCTAGTTCTAATTCCATAGTCTGCCATACAGCTTAAAAGGCCCATACATATGGATGCCCCCTCTAAAGTCTGGCCTTCCGGTATGTCGTAGTATACAAGTAAAAGGTGTTCAAGCTGCTGCTTATGAAGGTAAAAGTGATCCGCGCCAAGCCAGTGCACACAACATGGAACAGTATGGGTTTCTGCCTCTCTTCAGTCTTCAACGTTGTTTAATAGATGGCAGTATCTAACCCCCTGCAGCCAGGTCGCATGTGAGTGCTCCTGAAGTTCAAAGCCAGTGACCAGAGTCCAAGAGGGGGGGAAGGAGCACATGATGGCGGGAGGAGCAGCCAAAGTCTGTCTCTCTCTACCTGCCCCCCTCTCTCTCAGCAAAAAGGAGCCAACACAAACCTGTCCTTCAGAGAAGTGATAAAATGCAAAATGGCGATAAGGTGAAAAGGCAGCCAGGCAGCAAAAACAATCAGGCTTTTACTGGAGCATACAGTCAAACCGTCATCCATGGATACCATGCAGCGCTGGGGTGCACAGATCTAAAAGATGCCTGAAATTAACTCCAACTCCTACCAGGGGGTCGATCGTCACAGCACATGTAAATACGTCCATCTGGGAAAGTACGCTTGTGGCCCGCAAGGAACACAAGAAACACTCCACAACATTCCTGTGACGCTCCCGCGTCCGGGGTGGAGATTTTGAAATGGATGCCGCCTCCTCGAGTATGGAAAGGGAAAAGAGACTGTCAGACCTCCCTGACACAAGAAACACTCCACAACACTCCCGCCAGCAAAAAATGTCAGGCCATAGTACAACATGGCTAGGCTGGCTGCACCACCGTGGCAGTCTAGCCACTAATAACACATATCATGCTTGCTTTATCATGAATGTCTATTATATTTTAGAGAACCCACCCTCCCCACATGTCTCCTCGCCCTTCCACCCCCAGCCCCTAAAACACCATAATCAGTACCTCAGCCCAGCATTACCTTGAACTCTCTTCCTTGTCCCAGTACTGATGTGTGCGACACTTTGCCACACATGTAAGTGCTTGGATGAGAAAGACTAGGAGTAATGAAGATTAAAGGTAACCAATCCAGGCATTGAAACAAGCACACAAACATTCAAACACTATTCACTTGCCCATTTGCATGTGCATCCATTCAACGGACATTCACACACCCGACGTAATATACATAAACACTCACACCCGCTTGGATGTATGCACACACACAACACACATTTACAAAAAATACATTTTCTTAGCTTTTTTCGGAGTACGTTTCTCAGAGGAACTCTTCTGCCGGCAAGCACTGACTCTGTGCTACATGCAGCAGGAACCAGCTCTGGTTCCTGTCATGCACAGTGCACATGAGCATGAGGCCTCCATGTCCTGTAGGGGGGTGGACTGGACTTAAAAAATAAATTATTTATTTTTGAATGTTATAGGCCCCCTATGACATGTATCCATGACACCCCTGCACCACAGACTTATTGTGCAGAGTTACTTGTGTTTTTTCACACCCAGCAATCCCCTGTCCATTCAAAAACAGTTGGAACATTGTTCCTCCTCTGTGACCATATTGATCCCTGTTCATTGCACAATCAACCCCTCTGTGAGATCTGGCCTTCGCTAAAGGGGTTGAGGATTTGGTGTTGATGTTTATGGAAATGTATATGGTTATGGATAAAAAGATATTTGCTATTGTGATGTTACCATTAAGATACAGCTTTCTAAAAGTAGTTTAAACATCCACTTGTATCAGACCATTATTCATATTCATATGATTGCATATGTTTTCATCAATTTAAGCAGACCCCAGGGTACATCAAACCACCACATAACAATTGCAGACCCTTCACCAAACTCACACTGATATTGCTGCTTGATAGATTTAGCTCAAAGAGATCCCAGTGAGATGTGTTTTGAGTGGAGAGGAGCAAGAAATGGGTCAGTCAACGAACAGGTCCATAGACAAACAGCACCCACAGGCTCTCAGTCCATTCTACCATCACACCTATCGCCTATCTTCACTTCACATAACAATAGTTTCAGCTTATAGGAAGCAGCTTCAGTGCCATCTAATAGACAAAGCAATAACAAAAAAAAGCAAAGTGTGCACTCGGTTCTAATTCCATTCGGCAGCTAGAGAATGGCTATCCCAGAACCCTACTTATGTGAAAGAGTGGATTGGAAAAACTACATACGCATGAAATAAGGGAGACTTCTGATGTCAATGGAAGATAGTCACAAAGGATCCTATTAAAGGGGACGTTCTCCCAGAAATATTATTAGTTGAATGTATAGGGAATGTGATCGATCAGAAAAATCTTACTTTCGATTATATGACATTTACACATGCGAAACCCGGCAGTAAATCATAAAACCCGCCCCTAAAGCAGACATCATTAGAAGCTTAGACCCCTTGTCAATACACCTGTGCTTGTCTCATGTCTCTCATTCACAAACCAACCAATGTGTATCCTGCTTTGCTTCACAGCGCAGATGGGTCAAGCCCATACAGGCTGGAAAGCCAAATCCTAGCACCTTGAATGCTACTATTCAATTGCCGACCCTGCCCCATGAAGATAGGCAGGATCACCATTGGTTGGTGTGCGAATGGGAGAAATCATGCTAATATAGATTTTTCATTAGGGCCAATATTTTTAAATCAAAACATTTTTGATTGAACTTACTGAAACCTGCAACCTGCTGCCATCCACGATCTAAACAGTCAGCTAGTGGGTCTCCGAGCTAGCTGTGATCATATTAAATTAAAAATGATAAACCCAATCCATGTGCAGCAATCACTAAGCTTGGTGTTTCCATGGCAGTTTCCCATTCGTAAACCAACTGAGGCTGATCCTGCTTAGTTTCACAGACTGTAGGGTAGGCAAATGATTAGTAGCACTGAAAGTCCTAGGACGAGGCACTGATTGTATTTGGCTTTACAACCTGTATGGGATTGACTCTGCCAACCATGAATATATGTAGGATCAGCCTTGGTTGGTTTGACGATGGAAGACTGCAGGGGAAATACCAAGCTTAGTGATTGCTGCACATGGATTGTGTTGATAGGTTTTAATTTAATTTGATCACAGCTAACTCGAAAGGCCCGCTAGATGACTGGTTAAAGCCTGGGTGACCAGGGGGAGGGTGAATGTTTCAGTAAGTTCAATCAAAAATAGTATTATTTAAAAATGTTGGCCATAAAATAAATATATCTCCCATCCGCAAACCAACCGAGGGCATACTGCTTAGCATCCCAGCACAGGGTCAGCAAATGATTAGTATTATTCAGGGTGCTAGGATGAAGCACTGATTGTAAGCAGGTTCAGCCATGGTGTGTTTGTGGATGGGAGATAAGAAACGTGCACTGGTGTTGTGACAGGGGGCGTAACCATCTAATGATCTCAGATTTAGGGGCAGTCTTATGATTTACTGTTGCAACGGTTCTTGAACTTAGGGATATGGATCAACAGATAAGATTAGCACAAGATTTTGGTTTCCAATGCATGAGTTTTGCATGTATAAAAGTGAGAAAAATGAATGTTTAATGCATAGGAATGTTTTTGCCGGATCGATCGGAATATGCTAAAAAATACATGCCCTATCCATTGAGCCAGAAACGTTTCTGAGAGAACTTCCCCTTTAAGGGCCTTACCACTACAAAGTCAAAGAAAAACACTTGCTGAAATGTGTTTGTAGTAAAGCAAACAGCCAAATGAATATGCCTCGATGCAATGATATGCAGACATCGGAAAGACCATGTGAAAAAATGTACCATTTTTACATAAGGTACCTTGGGGCATACAACTAATAAAGTGCTCAGTGTGAATGTTACTTGAAATGTCCAAAATTAAAAAAAGGCCCCTGTTAAGTAGTAAATATATCAGTTGATTGTAAACAAAGCAGGGATTAGGTACATCAATATTGTAAACATATGCCCAATTTTAATGACAGGGAAAGATAATAACATTGAATGCTTAGGTGATAAAGAATTGTATTTTATGTTGTTTCATCAAAATCATTTTCCACTATTCAAACCTAAGTTGTTATACTTCCAAAATGACGCATTTCGTTAAGAAGTTTCCTTCGTCTGTCAAAGGGCACATCTAGTGAAATTACATAATTGAAGTCGTTTGCTGTGTGATGATTATGGATGGCTCTTTGAGGACCGGTTGCACTGGCATAACAAAACGTGTTCAAAGGCCAGCAAAGCCACAGCGGCGGGGAGCACCATGTGAACATGGTTTCCAAATAAGTGTAGTGTAAAGCTTGCTGTCAGATGACTCAGGCTCGGCGTGTTCTGGCGAGATCGGTATGTTTTAGGGCCTTACATATATTTGCAGCCCTCGTTCTGAACATTCAGTATGTTATTGTTGCCAGTATTTATCAGCGCTTATGTGTCGTTCCTGAACATCCTATCCTAGTCCCGGTGATTATTATTCAGCATTAAATGCATGTGCCCAATCAAAAAGGTGTTTCAAAACACACATGCCTTGGCACCAAAAGCAAAATGAAAAACAATGGATTGTACTGACACTAAATAAGTCAATTTGTGGAATGCAGATTGAACGCGGCTACCTCTGAAGCCTGGCCTTGCCTTTCAGGAGGTGTACCATCACTCAACAGGCTCAAGTGCAAAAGAACTCCTGAGAGAAGTTCTGTTATTTACATTGTATATTTCCTTGTAATACCAACAGCACATGAACCCATTCTGTTTAGGTTTATCTATATTTACATATTATATATGCTCATATATATGTACATGAATACACATGAAGTCAGATGCGTGTTTCTAACAGGACTTCAGCTGCAAAGACACGTGGTTTATAAATCAAGTGGTTGCACGCACACTTGGCTCAAGCATTTTTATTACACGAGCAGTCATTATCAGCTGCAATCAAGTCATCAACTTTGTATTTTATATTATATTGTCATGCTGTACTGTGCCTCAGTTGAGCAGGTACTAACAATTGGAGGAACTTGTCCTAACGATGAATCTTTATTCAATCTATAACATGACCTTAACGGTGACATTTGTAACAGTGTTCTTGGCATCATAGTAGGGCCCATCACAAGCGATTCGACTGTTTTGCCTTTAGAGACATCTCAATTTTCTCATTCTAAGTATGGAGCGATTAGCACACTGGTTTTTCGGCCACCACAACACACACTAAATGGGTCTGTGAGTGGTAAATATATTTCCTACAAAAAGAAGATGTACTAAACAATGTCTGAACCCAAGGGTAAAACGGCATACAAAAAGTATATATCTAATATCTAATTCTCATTTATAAAAAAATCCAATATTTATTAAACATGTAGAAATGTTCACTTTCATTAAATTATCACATTACATAAAAATAGATAAAATACATATAAAAAATATGTATAACAGAACACAAAGCAATACAGAAATGTGGGTAGGCTTTTCTACTATCAAAAACAAAAACTCTGTGTGATTCTTCACACTGGAATATTTTTTCTTATTTCAAGAGATTGTTACTGGTCTCTGAAACCCAACTTGCACACGTTTCTGTCCTTAGAACACAGACCAATGTAGGACATTCATCAGGGGTATAGTTTTCTTGTGTTTATAGTGGTGATGAATCTTCTCTATGTTCACTTCTTGTCTTTCACATATATACAATAATACAGACACTTGGAAAAGTGAGTATCCACAGTCTAAAATACACCACATATGGTTGTGAAGGAGATTTCCTTTTCGTTGGGGATGTCACCCCAAAACTTCCTCCTGTTCTGGAGGAGTTACAAGAAATATTTTCCATATCTTTTTGATATGTCAACTAGTATGCAGCAAGGAAATGGTGCTTTTACACCTATCCTTGGCACGATTCTGGAATGCTCACTGTGCATATTTCCCACTCTTAAGGTAAAGAAATTGTAGAGGCTTTGAATACACACAATTTTCTCAAAGGGGTAAAAGTCTCCTTACATCCAAGTCCTAAACCCGCATTTCCTAGGTGTGGAATGGTCACTGGATTAACTTGCGGTCTGTGAGTGATAAAAACACCAAGTTATAATTATTGCCCATTAACATTTACTACCCAGCTCTGACAGCAACTAACAATCCAGCTGCAATTAACAAAGACATATTGACCTAATATTCATGATTCACATATTTAGAAATGTAAGGGATTTGTTAACAAAAAAAGCCCCTTTCCAAACGTACAATAATATTACCTTAAAGACTGAGGAAGGGGTAATTTCTGTGAGAGAATGACCTGCCACCAAGTTGAGGAAGAGTCATGACCCCAAGCGATAATGCCATCTCCTGAGATCTATAAGGCTGTAAGCACATGGTAGTTGAAATAGGTTTTGGGGGTAAAGTAAAATAAATTCCTTTTAGAGTGAGTATAATCAATAAGTAAACTTGGGGGTGGCTGGGGTAGCAGCTTTTTGTAAGGGGGTACACCTTGGCAGGGCCTACAGAATTGAGAACATAGAGACCTAGAGAGGTATTCAGGAGGTGGGGGGTGTAGACGGTCTGTATGCCCGCCGCAGCAATCTCAACATTACGGATGGTTAAGGAGAGGGCGTTTTGGAGTGGATTGAATACTTTGAGATCATGCACAATGGATATGCGCTGAATGACAGAGTGTTAATGGAGTATGTGTACCCTGATGAGTTGAACTGTTGATGTTAAAGAAATGGAATAAAGACTCTAATTAGACACACAAAAATAAGCAAACTAAGTTATTAAGTTAAATGTGGTTTTATTTTATTAAATAACATGCTTGTCTTCATAGGTTAAGCATTTCAATTGCAACTTATATCCAACTCTAGCACACTCACAATTTACTTAGTGTACAGACCCCCGGGACCTATTGGATCTTTCAAGGATGACATTTCAAGTATCCTTGCTAATAATACAAAAGAAACCTCACAGGTACTCTTACTGGGGGACTTCAACCTTGGTTTTAATGACCCAACGGACAAAGACAACAAAGCTATTGGCATTATGCTGTTAGAACAAGGCCTCACCCCAAAAGTGACTCGCCCAACCCATACCAAAGGTAGAACCCTCGATTGGGTGGCCGACTTAAATTGTGAGCTATCCATCAACTCCTTAACCCCATTACCTTGGACAGACCACCATCTGATTGCTTTCATGATGGAAATAAACAAACAGCCACATGCTAAACCGGTCATAGCCCCTCCTCAGCTCACTAGGAACAGAAAAGATATCACAGTTAACGAACTACTGCCACATATCCTCCTGGCACTGAATTCATTATCGCCTTCCTCAGACCCTAACTTATTAGTCGATACTTACAAAAACACTATGTCCAAAGCGCAAGACGCTATCACACCCTTCAAACTACGCAAAAGTAAAAAACGAGCACACTTGAATGCCTGGTTCACCCCTCACTTAAAACACTCAGGCTACAAAAAAGATAATTGGAAGCCATATGGCATCAGACCCCATCAGAAGAAAACAAAACCAACCTAACTAAATTCTCTGATGACTATAAAAAAGAAATAATAAGTACTAAGAAAGACTTATACAATGATAGCATCGCTCAAGCCAGCTCTAACGCAAAATAGTTACTCACTATCCTTCGTGAAATGGAGGACCCTGTCCCTTCAATCGACAACATCACTAAAGACAAAACCTGGTGCACCAACATACAGCATGCTCTAGCTAACAAAATAGTACTCCTCCAAGAGAGGATAGCTATTAAGAAATCATCTCTACCCAAACAGGACACCCATACCCCCATCCCTGAGACTTTGACTGACAGACCTGAGCCATTTAAATTCTCCAAAGTTTCCATCCTAGAGGTGGAGAAAATCATCTCCTCGCTGAAACCATCAAGATGCCAAGGCGATAACTCTTCCTGCACAAATAATTAAAGACGCAGCCAGGGGCCTGGTACCATTTATATCTAAACTTATTAACGCGTCATTCTCAAATAACATAGTCCCAAGTAACTTGAAAGAATCAGGGGTCCTAATCTTTCTTAAAAAACAACATTAGACCCATCCATTCCGACTAACTATAGGCCGATCAACACAGTGCCATTCCTTCTGAAGATACTCGATACAGTTGCGTATCTCCAGATACAACAACACCTTGGAACTAATCACCTCTTAGGCATACATAGATCAGGCTTCAGGCCACAACATGGCACTGAAACTGCACTAATTGACCTCAAGACACAAATTGAGGAACTCACGGACAAAGGAAAAACAGCCATGCTACTTCTCCTTGACTTGTCAGCCGCCTTTGACTTGGTAGACCACGAAGTCCTTTGTAAACATCTTGCCTTGGCGGCTCACTTCTCTAAGGCCGCAATAGCATGGGTCCAATCCTCAATAACAGAACTATGCAAGTCGTCTCCCCCTCAGACTCAACAGACCCTATTCCTATAATGTGTGGCGTTCCACAAGGATCATGTGTCTCGCCAACCATCTATAGCATGTTCACGAAGCCGTTGTTTGATAAATTGGACAATATGGGTGTCACCTACACTAATAGACGACACCCAGATCCTCATACCCCTTTTGGGCAATTATCTCAGTGACACGGCACTCGTGAATAAAATCTACCTCCTCATTCAGGCATGGATGGCCACCTATGGCCTCTGCCTGAATGACAACAAGACTGAACTTTCAATCCTAGGCACCAAGGCCAAACTTAAAAAACTGAACAATGATTACTCCTTGTTCAACATTGATGGCAACACCATCAAGGTAGTAGGGGAAGTAAACACTTTAGGTTTCTACCTTGATTCCACCCTATACATAAACAAAGAAGTCAACTCCCTAGCTTCCACATCAGCTTACACATGTAAACTAATTAGAGCCTGCAGGCCATACCTATCCTCTCCCAGCTGCATCACCTTAGCTAATGCCCTCGTACTCTCAAGACTAGACTACTGTAATGCCCTTTACTTGGGTGCCAACAAATACATCATAACCAAGATCCAAACCCTTCAGAATAATGCCTTAAGAACGGCATTAAACATCCCATACAAAGAACATGTATCTGAGTCCAGAAGACAAAACCATTGGCTGACAATTAAGGACATAATCCTGCTCAAAACCACCTCCCTGACCCACAAGTGCCTGAACAATGCCACCCCCCAATATCTTACTAACTGGATAGTCAGAAAAACCACCAATCGCCCGACTAGGACTGCTAACTCATTCTGCCTCAATGTACCACGTTGCAACTTATCCAAATCTGGCAGCAGAAGTTCACAGTTATGACAGCCCAATCTTGGAACTCACTCCCACCCTCACTCTGAGACAATCAAACCTACCCTAGTTTCAGACGTAACATTCAAATTTGGATCAGACACAAAGGCGCTTCACCCTAAAACCTAACCATAAGAATACCACAGCATCTCCCCACAGCATCTCCTTTCCTTACCCACTCATGCCAAGAACTCACGTATGGAAACATACACTTACCATGTACCCTGCTAACTGTTACATGTAAATATTCTTATAATGGATGTATATAACCTTTCTGCTGCACAAATACTGTAACTATAAAGTGCGACTTTCCTGTTTTCAACCCTTGTAATTGCAATCTTTGATAACATTATTTACTGTAATACTATATGTGGTGTACTCTGTAACTTTGTAACTCTGTAACTAAGCCTAAAATCTACTTGTACTGCTTGTGCCCAGTTACCTTTGGGTTTGGTGCGCTATACAAATAAATGAACAAACAAGCAAACAAACAAACAAACAAACAAACAAACAAACTCGGTTGACTTGCAACAGGATTAATATAAGCATTAATTATCATATAAAAGTTAATGGTTTCTATATAAGAAAGTGAAAGCATTTTAGTTTTCTCTTTTGTGTGCTAAATAGGCTGTTGGAGCAACATAAAGGTTCTTCCAGAGATGAAGTGTCTTGTTGAAAAAACTCTTGACTGGAAATTGTGTTGTTGTTTCCATGGGCCTCATTAGGACCCAGGCGGTAAGGGGTTTACGGCGGCGTAAACAGCGCCGACCCTTACCGCCTGATTCCGAGGTCCCTTAGCGCCATGGAGGTTTTAACACCTGCTTTTAGCAGGTGTTAAAATCCATGGCGCTAAGGGACCTTGTTGTTAATTACGCCACCGTAATTTACGGTGGCGTAATTAACGCCTTCCCCACTCCCATTATGCCCTATGGGGCAAAAATGGGAATGGGGAAGGGTAAATGGGTTAATGAGGACTTACCGCCCCACTCACCTCGGAATGGGGCGGTAAGTCCGCCAACCACCATGGCGTAAACGTAGTTTACGCCATGGTGGTAAAGGTACGACCCAGGCGGTAACTTACCGCCTGGGTCGTAATGAGGCCCATAATGGGAGTGGGGAAGGCATTAATTACGCCACCGTAAATTACGGTGGCGTAATTAACAACAAGGTCCGTTAGCGCCATGGATTTTAATACCTGCTAAAAGCAGGTGTTAAAACTTCCATGGCGCTAAGGGACCTCGGAATCAGGCGGTAAGGGTCGGCGCTGTTTACGCCGCCATAAACCCCTTACCGCCTGGGTCCTAATGAGGCCCTTAAAATCCATGGCGCTAAGGGACCTTGTTGTTAATTACGCCACCGTAATTTACGGTGGCGTAATTAACGCCTTCCCCACTCCCATTATGCCCTATGGGGCAAAAATGGGAATGGGGAAGGGTAAATGGGTTAATGGGGACTTACCGCCCCACTCACCTCGGAATGGGGTGGTAAATCCGCCAACCACCATGGCGTAAATGTAGTTTATGCCATGGTGGTAAAGGTACGACCCAGGCGGTAACTTACCGCCTGGGTCGTAATGAGATCCCCATGTCTGCTTCTGAAGACAGAAGAGGTCATTACAACCCAGGCGGTAAGTACGCCAACTTTACCACCATGGTGTAAACTACGTTTACACCATGGTGGATGGCGGATTTACCGCCCCATTCCAAGGTGAGTGGGGCGGTAAATCCCCATTTCCCATTTTACCCTTCCCCATTCCCATTTTTGCCCCATAGGGCATAATGGGAGTGGGGAAGGCGCTAATTACGCCACCGTAAATTACGGTGGCGTAATTAGCACTAAGGCGGTTTAGCGCCATGGATTTTAACGGCTGCTAGAAGCAGCCGTTAAAATCGTAATCAGGCGTTAAGGGTTAACGACGGCGTTAACCCTTAACGCCTGAGTTGTAATGAGGGCCAGAATCTTAAGAAGGCAGTCAATACCAGTTGTTATTGACTTCACTCTAAACATTCTGATAGGCTGGGAAGAGGTGAATAACGATCTCCATGTGCTTATACAAAACAAAGCTTGCATTCCAATTTCCTGGCAGGATGCTATGCACACAGTGTCAAAAATAATGCATGAGATTTAGTTGTGGCACACTTGTTTAGGTTAACTCTGAGTTGCTGATTTTTTCACCGATTTGACCAGATCAAGCTTTGTGCAAAGTGTGTTTAAAGCACAGATATTTGGAGTTTATTCTCAGTCGTGTAAGCAGAGGTATTGGAAGCAGGTTGCTAGGGTAGTTGAGAGAGAGAGGGGGAGAAAACTAAACAGAATGTGAGGGAGGTAGAACATTGAACTAGGATAGGCTAGTTATCTTTTGATAATGTCAGAGTGGGTTGCAGTCAGGCAGGAGATTTCCGTTTGGTGTCTGTGAATGAGTGTGCTATTTATGTGTTACTGTTTTTAGATAGGAGTTACGACCACTTTGAATAAAATACAGTCAAGGATATTTGTTGTGAGTGAATACGAGGCATAACAAAATCCCATACTTGGTTTTAGATGGAAGATTTTATTCAGTGCATGTAACTGAGTGTGCAGTATTTTAGCTATTTATTTGTGCCTATGCAAGAAAGAGTATGGATAAATATGGAGGATTCAGGAGAGTTTAAGTGTGACTTGGGAGTGCTGGTGAGTTTCAGGGAGAAGTTGTGAGCCCACCAAATGTTGAATAGGAATACATATTCACTAAAGAGTGCAGTGAAGCAGAGGTTTGTCTATGCTTACACCAGAATGGAACACTGGAATCTTCAGTGGTTATAAGCGTGTGGCACCTGAACCTCCATGAGCTTATACAGAATCAGATTAATGTATCACATGACTGTTGAGCAACAGCTACAAAATCAAATCCAGGACATTTCTGGGAAAGTGGAGAGCAAACCTCTGTGGTTTATGCTCCTGCGTAGGCCTGCACCTGCAAATCCCCACAGCCTCAACTGTGTTCTCATGCGAGAATTTGGGCAAGATTGTGATGTTCTCATGTGATTCAGGTTCTCACACAAGGATTCGGCTGTGTTCTAAAGCAGAAAGTGAATCAGCTGCCAAGAAACGGAGCATGCTACTTCCTGTTTCCTTTGTTCAGTGAGCTATATCTCAAGAAAGAGAGTCCAGGCTTGTCCAAGGGCATGGAGACTTTGGAGAAATATTAGGCAGCATTTTCTTTCTTGACAGGGTGCACAATTTCGTAATGTTTGTGTTGTGTAGTGTATGAATTGTGCAACCTTTGTATTTTTTATAGGAAAATCTTATATTTTGTTAAGCCTTTTTTGTGAAGTCAGTTTAGTTTGTTGTACATTTTATTTATATGAAGAAAATGTCAGGGTGGGAAACTGAATATGCTATGCTATCCACAGAAAGTACAGTGAACCTGATGTGGGGCTCCAAGTGGACATTTAACTGTTGCCCTCTGTGAGGGGTCACAAATGTGAGGTGGACAACTTTCTCAAGGCTTTTCAAAAGCTGCCATGGTATTAACTCAAAAGGTTGAAAAAATTGCCCACTATCCCAACCCAAAAAAGGTTTCTGTCTCTCGCACTTGCATATATACCTAATCAACAAGGACATATATGGTAGTTCAATAACAACAAATATCACAGTACAATTCACACCACAGTACCTGCCACTTCTCATAACCTGGGTGAATTCCCCTTGCCCAGATTCAAGCAGGCTTTTGTTTAACTGTTCAAAAAGAATAAGGACATCCTGTATCAAAACATTTCACTTCAGTTTTCTTTCTGATCCCGTTAGATAACACAAAGTTCCAATACAATTCCAGGAATCATTCACAACTGTTTCAACAAAGCTTACCTCTTTCCACTTGTAGCCAAGGTCTTGAGACAACTTCTTGTCATCAACAATATCTATTTCAGTAAAAATCTTGAAACAGTTTCGTGTCATCAAAAAGGAATATTTCCAGTAAAGATCTTGAAGCAGTTTCTTGTCATCAAAAAGGAATATTTCAGTACTTCTATAGTTTCATAACAATTATCTTTGTCAGGATATTTTGGCACTACATTTTGTTTCAGTACTACTTAACCAAAACACTTGAGTGATTCTTCAACTGCTTCTTCATAAGCTTTACCCCACCAGAGTATATCATGAAGTTCCACCTGCTTTACTCTCATGCCAGGCTTACTACTACAAACAATCTCTCTCTGGTATACTTTCCTTCTGAAACAGAACCAATAGTCACAGAAGCTCTTGGACCTGGTATACTCTCCTGCAAGCCAAGACAAACTACTGCACTTCTCTGTTCGGGTATACTCTCCTGCTCAAACAGAACCAATTGGCACACAGTCTCATGATCAGGTATACTCCCTTGCCAGGCCAAACTACTAACTCCAAGTACTTTTGTGGTAAGGGTCAACTTCTAATGTTTTAACAATGTCTTCTGCTTCTCAAAATTAGGTTTTAGAATGTCTTCAAGGCTAACAAGTCCCTGCTAGTTCCTGAGGATCTGTCATCCAGATGGCCAGGACACGTCCTCGGTATTGGATCCAGTTCCTGGTGGTGGACCAGTGTGGGAGGATCACCTGGATGGGGGGTCGTCGGGGAGTGGAATTGGGACACCAAAGGGTGAGAAGCGGTATCCCCTTCCTTATGAGACCTTTTCCCCATCCTGCCCAGTAGAAGCCCACCTTTTCCAACACAAACACTTTCTCACACCATGAGTGACAACAGACTAATACCAGAGCTGTTTACCTGACATATCCCAACAAGGGTCAGGCAGAGTCAGGCAATTTCCGGCAACTACACACACCTGACTGCCCTTTACCTTCCCCATAGGGATAAAAGCCAGAGTACAAGAGCACACTCTGAGCAAGGCCAAATGCACAAGGAAGTGGTTATTCCAGGACGGCAGTTCAAACGGAGGAGAAAGGCGGTGAGACCTTAAAGGACATCAAGGAGGGAGTTCCCATTGCCCTTTTCAACCGAGACCCGCAAAGCCTCTGACAAAGGAAACATAATACCGGGAATCACAGCTGGCGAATAGTGTGATGGATGTCAGCAGTACATGGAACCCTCCCACACTGATAGCCAGGGTGGGAGACACGGTTGCAATTCTGGTACTGTCCTTGACTCCAGATGCAAAAGAAATGCCAACAAGTTCAACACAGCTGGTAAGTCAGTAGAACGTGATAGTGGACCAGACTGTGTTAGGCTCAAGTTTGCAGTAGCAAAATTAAGAACCAAGAGGCAATAGGGAAGGCCGGCATAAGGTATCAAGGTGGTCATACAAGGGTCAAGCCAAACCCCTTGTAAAATCAAAAGTCCTTGACACGTTGCAGAAGTTTTGACAATTGTGAAATTGTGAACCGGACTGAGGGAATTGTGAAACAGGCGTTTGCACCCGGCTGAGGGGAACGTTGTGCGAACTGTGATTTTGTGAAGCCCATAGGCTGACAGAGTGACCCAGAAAGACGAGATCGGCCTTCAGAAGTCCCTGTATAAATTGGCAAGTGCTTTGAGATGTTGATGCTAAAAGAAGGATCAGACCAACCTGAAGGGGATCCATGGGTGTAGAGTTATCCCCCGGCGTGAAGATTAGCAGAAGGAACTTTTGGCACAGGAGGCCCTGATATAGAGAAAAGGAACTGTAGGCCTGTGCCAGAGAAGCCTAGGAGTGTGCTGTGATCAAGAGTCACACCTTGGCCCGTACTAAAAAATGTGGGGAAGAGAGACCTGTGCCATAACATCCTAGCTAGTCATTTTGTGAATGCTTCTTTCTTTTCTTGTGAAACATTATTTCACACTATTTTGTAGCATAGCTGTAAGGATTGGCAATAGTCTTTTTTTACTATGGACCTTTTAATTTGACTAGACTCTATTATGACTGTATTATTATTATTTGATGGTTGTAGCTTGCTCCCATCTTAGATTTAGGTTTAGATTAGGCGTTTATCTCACCCATTTTTACAGGTTAATAAACACCCTTGAACTGTGATCACTTGTGTCTGTCTTAATTTGATA